>NC_060143.1:574531958-575131958 GCF_021461385.2 Schistocerca piceifrons
GGAGGAGGAGGAGGAGGAGGAGGAGGAGGAGGAGACAGGGGCAAGACGAGGATGAGGAGGCATTAGGGGCAAGACGAGGAGGAGGAGGAGGCATTAGGGGCAAGACGAGGAGGAGGAGGAGGCATTAGGGGCAAGACGAGGAGGAGGAGGAGGCATTAGGGGCAAGGCGAGGAGGAGGAGGAGGAGGAGACAGTGGCAAGATGAAGAGGAGACAGAGCAAGTGGCATGGATTGACTTAGAGGGAGAAGGAGGAGGTGAGGATTGACTTGGAGGGAGGTGGAGGAGGAGGAGGAGGAGATTTGCTTGGAGGGAGGAGGAGGAGATTTGCTTGGAGGGAGGAGGAGGAGATTTGCTGTTAGGGAGGAGGAGGAGATTTGCTGTTAGGGAGGAGGAGGAGATTTGCTGTTAGGGAGGAGGAGGAGATTTGCTGTTAGGGAGGAGGAGGAGATTCGCTGGGAGGGAGGAGGAGGGGACTGACTTGAAGGGATGTGGTGGAGATGGACAGAGGAGGGATGTGGTGGAGATGGACAGAGGAGGAATGTGGTGGAGATGGACAGAGGAAGAATGTAGTGGAGATGGACAGAGGAGGAATGTGGTGGAGATGGACAGATAGTATTTCACTGTAAGTAAGTGCATCATCTGCAAAAGTCCTGAGGTTGCTGTCATCATTGTGTACCAGATAAGCCATACACAACATAAACAATAAGGGTCTCAACGCACTTCCCTGGAGCACACCTGAAATTACTTCTGCACTTGCCAATAACTCTGCATCCATAACACTTGCGGCATCACCCCTACCGAAAAATCCTTCATGCAGTCTCAAATTTTGCTTGATACACCCATGTAACCATACTCTCATTAATAAACTAAGTATTTGGCATTGGCCATGCATGTATTTATTTCAATCTTCTATTACTCCATCTCCTCCCTCCCCCCGTCCCTCCCCCCTCCCCCAACCCCACCCCCACCCAGTCCAATCTAGCCACTATCACGAATGATGATGACGAAATGATGAGGACAACACAAACACCCAGTCCCCGGGCAGAGGAAATCCCCAATCCAGCCGAGAATTGAACACAAGACCCCATGATCCAGGGGAAGAAAGGGAAGAGGATGTAAATGAAAATGAGATCGGTGATGTGATACTATGAGAAGAATTCGACAGAACACTGAAAAACCTAATCCTCTACAAGGCCCCTGGAGTAGATGACCTACATCAGAATTACTGATATCCTAGGGAGAGCCGGTCATGACAAACCTCTTCCACCTGGTATGCAAGATGTGTGTGACAGGTGGAATTTCCTCAGAGGTCAAGAAGAATGTAATAATTCCCATTCTGACACAAGCACTTGCTGATAGGCGTGAATTTTATCAAACTATCAGTGTAATACATCATGGCTGCAAAATGCTAACACAGTTTTTGTACAGAAGAATAGAATAACTGGTAGAAGCTGACCTGCGAGAAGATCAGTTTGTTTTCTGTAGAAATGTAGGAATACAGAGGCAACATTGACCCAATGATTTCTCTTGTAAGACAGGTTAAGGAAATGCAAATTTATGTTTACAGCATTTAGAGAAAGCTTTTGACAATGTTCACTGGATTACTGTCTTTGAAATTCTGAAGGTAGGAGGAGGAAAATATGGGGAGCACAAGGCTATTTACAACATTTGTACAGAAATCTAACAGCAGTTATAAGAGTCAAGGGGCATGAAAGTGAAGTAATGGTTGAGAATGGAGTGAGAGTTGTAACCTATTGCCTATGTTATTCAAATCAAAGAAAAATTTGGAGTAGGAATTAAAGTTCAGTGAGAACGAATAAAAATTTTGAGTTTGTAAATGTTCAAATGTGCAAACTGTTAAGGTAATCAGTCCCTAGACTTACACACTACTTAAACTAGGACAACGCTCACACCCATGCCTGACAGAGGACTCGATATTCCAGCAGGAGAGGCTATGCGATTCGTGACATGGTGTCTCTAACTGCGTGGCCACTCCACGCGGTTTTCTGGGTTGTAATTCTGTCAGAGACAGCAAAGGACTTGAAAGAGCACAGAACTGACAGTGTCTTTAAAGGACGACATTAAGATGAACATCAACAAAACCAAAATAAGAATAATGAATTTAAGTTGAATTAAATTAGGTGATGCTGAGGGAAGTAGTTTAGCAAACAAGACACAAAGTAGTAGATGAATTTTGTTGCTTGGGCAGTAAAATACACGATCATGGTTGAACCAGAGGGAATATAAAATGTAGATTTGTAATGGCATGAGAAGTGTTTCTGAAGAAGAGAAATTTGTTAACATTGAATATAGATTTAAGTGTTATGAAGTCTTTCCTGAAAGCATTTGTATGGGGTTTAGCCACATATGGATATGAAACATGGATGATAAACAGTTCAGATAAGATGAAAATAGAAGATTTTGAAATGTGGTGTTACAAAAGAATGTTGAAGATTAGAAGAGGTACTGAATATAATTGGAAGAAAAGAAATTTAGGGTACAACTACAAGAATGTGTCAGTTGACAGGACACATTCTGAGATATCAAGGGATAACCAGTTTAGTGTTGGATGGAATTGTGGGTGGTTAAAAGTGAAGAGGGAGACCAAGAGATAAATACAATAAGCAGATTCAGAAGAATGTAAGTTACAGTAGTTATTTGGACACGAGTCTTGCACAGGATACAGTAATATGGGGGGATGCACCAAACTAATCTTTGGACTGAAGACTACAATGATGACAAGGATGATGACACTGGAGCTGAAGAATGAAACAAAACAGAAAAACCTAATCATATGTGCAGGCATTTACATACTTATAATTCTAGTTTGACAAGGTTCAGAGACGTAGTCAGCTGTGGCCATATAGTAGAAACAGTCCCATCATTTGCCAGACGTAATTTAGAAAAACAATGGAAAGTCTAAAGGATAACAGGAAGGAGGTTATAGCCTCCATTTTTCTGAATAGAATTCCAGTTTGTTTGAAACGTCACTATCTCCTATGGTTTACCTCTAGTGCACTACAAAACACTGCAAATATGTTATGTAATAATGTGCACTCAGGCATAATTAAAGTTATTAAAAGAATTTAAAAATCTCATTCATTTATCACTACCAGTCACCAATGAAACCACACACAATTATTTTACAATGTAGCTCTGCACACTTTATTAGCTGAAAATCAGGATCAGGAAAATGATGACTGTTTTCCGTTTTGTGTATTGCAACTTCCAATTTGCTTGCCTAAAACACTGAGTCAGTATACCTGCATAACGAGCTCAGTTAGAGTTTATGACATTGTTTCCTCACTGACTATAATATTACTGGTATTATCAAAGAGATTCTTTCTGCATGATAAACTGTGTTGGAGAAAACATCGATGTAGCAATATTGGACCTAATAGGCTATCCTCAGGAACTTCTCTGTTAATGTATTTTGGTTCACTAAAAGTTTATCCCTAAATAAAGTTAATATTGTCTCTGCATTTTGTATACTACCTGCTAAGTATGATCAGAACCAGACATTAGGTACACCTCTTACTCCTAATGATTCTAGCTTATTTCATAGAATCTTATAGCCAACAGTATCTAAAGCCACAGGAATATTTAATATTACGTCTGTGACACACTCATCATTGTCGTGATTGTGAATTCCACTGTGACTGATTCTGTTCTTCTGTCAATTTGGATCACAAACTATGATACACCTAGAGTAAAGAATTATTTAAATAAATACAACCTTCTGTCTTGCATAATTGATTATATATTTTTTGAAATACATGACAGCAGGGAAATGGGCTGACGTTCTCTATGTCTTCTGCATTACCATTCTTCATCAGAGGGCCAACTCAGGCCAATTTTACATACTCTTGAAGGCTCCCTGATGCAAATGACTCATTCATTATGTATGTTAAGAGTCTGCATGCTGTTTGTACATTGGTACATCATCTAAGCTTGCTGATTTTTTACATCTTATGCTCTCTACAGTTTTAATGACTTCATGCTCTGTGGTAGGTAATAATATCATTGTTAGTGCATAATAATTTACATGTGTTATACATGGTTTTCAGATAATCCACTTTCAAGGCATTATTCACACCCAAAAACATTCAAAATCCAATGAAAACTGGCAGAAAAACATCAGCTAGGACGAAATTAGTATTAACTGACAAATTTAGCACTGAAATTCAACAGGATGTATATTTTAAACTGTATGTGAAATTCGTACTTGAGTTTAGTAATTGATAGAAAGTCATCAAGTAAAACAGAAATGATTTCTGGCATTTCCCAAGGTAGTGTTATAGGCCCTTTGCTGTTCCTTATCTATATAAATGATTTCAGAGACAATCTGAACAGCAGTCTTTGGTTGTTTGCAGATGATGCTGTCGTTTATCAACTAATAAAGTAATCAGATGATCAAAAAAACTGCAAAACGATTTAGAAAAGATGTCTGAATGTTGCTAAAAGTGGCAGTTGACCATAATTAACGAGAAGTGTGAGGTCATCCACCTGAGTGCTAAAAGGAACTCATTAAACTTCAGTTACACGATAAATCAGTCTAATGTAAAAGCTGTAAATTCAACTAAATACCTAGGTATTACAATTATGATCAACTTAAATGGGAAGGAACACACAGAAAATGTTGTGGGGAAGGCTAACCAAAGGACTGCATATTATTGGCAGGACACTTAGAAAATGTAACAGACCTACTAAGGAGACTGCCTACACTACACTTGTCCGTCCTCTTTTAGAATGTTGCTGCGTGGTATGGGATTCTTACCAGGTAGGACTTACGGAGTACATCGAAAAAGTTCAAAGAAAGGCAGCATGTTTTATATTATCGTGAAATATTGGAGAGAGTGTCACAGAAATGATACAGGATTTGAGCTGGAAATCATTAAAAGATAGGTGTTTTTTGTTGCTACAGAATCTTCTCACGAAATTCCAATCACCAACTTTCACCTCTGAATGTGAAAATATTTTGTTGACACTGACCTACATAGGGAGGAATGATCACCATGATAAAATAAGGGAAATCAGAGCTTGTATGGAAAGACGTAGGTGTTCATTCTTTCCGTGCGCTATCCGAGATTGGAATAATAGAGAATTGTGAAGGTGGTTTGATGAACCCTCTGCCAGGCACTTGGATGTGATTTGCAGAGTATCGATGTAGATGTAGATGTAGAACAGCTGGCATAAGTGAAGTACATGACTGGGCACCCAATTTTAATGTTGGAAACACTAGCCAGTCTTCTGTCATCTATTGAATTACTGAAAGAAATCTCCTAGCAATCATTTCAAAACTTCGAGGTAGAATATCTTGTAGCTGAGATGACATTTCACCTAAGCCACTAAACAAATGCAAAGAAGAATTAGTGATGCCTCTGACACACCTTGTAAATGCCTCCCTCTACCAAGAATAATTCCCTGACAGCATGAGAATCACTGACATCCTACCAGCATATAAAAAGGGAATAAAATGGACACAAAAAACTACAGGCCAATATTGTTAACTTCAGAACTTGGCAAATTACTAGAGAAAGTAATATTAAATCAGTTTGAGAGATATTTCACCAGACACAATATATACAATGATTTACAATATGGTTTTAGAAAAGGAAGATGCACTGTAACAGCAGCAGCAATTTTTATTCATGAATTAATATTAAACACATTGGATAAAGGCACTTAACAGGATATGAGTTGTGTGCTGTGAACCATACCTTGCTACTGCACAAATAAGAAGAATGTGGGATGAGAGGAGTAGTCTTATGACCTCTTGCCTCCTATTTGAAAGTCAGGAAACAGTGTCTTAAGCTAACTTATAGAGGAATGAACAGTTTCTACCAGCTGGATCAACCTACATGATATTTCAGTGTGGTATGCCTCAAGGAAGTACATTATGGCCTTTTCTGTTCCTTGAGTATGTTATTAATGTAAAAGAACCTCAAAATTGCAAGGTCCTAAGCTATGCTGATAACACATTCCTTGTCAGCTGGGGCTATGATATGCAAACTGCTGCCAACAGGTGTTAAATCAATTACAATATTCTGTCAACTCACCCTACTGCAAATAAGTTACTTGTAAATAAAGAGAAGACAGTGACAATGCAGTTCATGTTTAGCTATAATATGAACATAAACATCTCCACTGACACTTAGTCACACAATAAACACAAATTTTTTTGCTGTTATTGTTTATGAACACCTGCCATGCAAAGAGCATGTAGATCATATTTGTAAGAAAACCAGTAAAAATGTGTATCTACTGAAATGGGTCTCAACCCTCCTAGGCCACGACGCCTTGACAATATTAGGAAAAGGATAGATTGCTACTCCATATAAAAAACCTGCCGATTTGCAGATGGGCACAACAAAATGGCTGTTACACATTATAGCTTTTGGTCAAAGTCTCCTTCTGGAAAGAAAACACACACAAGCAAGCACAGCTAATGCAAACATAACCTCTACCACCACCAGCTCCAACTGGAATTATGATCATGTGACCATGTGGTGTGCTTGCTTGTGTGAATTTATGTGCATTTTATTTGCTGAAAAAGGCTTTGGCCAAAAGCTATAATGTGTAACAGTCTTTTCATTGTGCCTGCCTGCAGCTGCAAGGGTCATCTTTACAGTGTTTAGCAAGTTATCTTTTTCCAAATATTGTTGATATTGTAACCTGGAGTTTCCACTGTTTGCAAATATATTTTGTATTGATACGTATGTGTCTTCAGTATGGTACTGAGAAATGGGGTCTATACAGTCAGACTTGCTAGACTACAAAGAAAAGGCAATAAGATGAACACAAGAAAGCCTTGTATAGAAATTTTCAGAAAATATAAAATACTTACCATCTGCTCTATGTACTCTTGCAGGTAATCATGTTTGTGAAACTAAATGCAGAACATAATGTAATAAACAGTAATATACATAACAATTAGGTTGATGCATAAGTTTGTAGGGCTTTTCCATAATTTTAATAAACTCAAGAGATACAAATAACAGAGACTTAAGTCATCAGTCATATATTCTCCTTCACTATTTACAACATCTGCCAATGTTGGGGTAAATTCTTGATTCCACAACTAGAAATCATATGCTTTAGAGGTGAAAAACCCTTTGAGCCACATTCAGAGTGCATTTTCATACAGAAAGGAAGTTCCTTGAAGGTTGTTTGACAGAAAGCAGAAAAGGTGAAAATCTGAGAGTGCAAATTCAGGTGAATAAGGTGGGCACAGAATAACTTCCCAAGCATACTGCTGTTAGTCCAGCAGATCACGGACAGATGTTATCATCAAGTAACATCACTTCACACAGTTTTCCTGGTTGTTGTTCTCTGACTGCATCTGCAAGACGCGTCAGCTGTTGACAACAAATGTCAATATTGATGGTTACACCTTGGAGAGACCATTCTTAGTACACCACACCATTGCTGTCCCACCAGATGCATCACATTATCTTTTGTGGATACACACAGATCTTTGAATGGGGAGTTGCTCCTTTGTTTGAGCTCAACCATTCCTTTCTTTTCTTTCTGTTAGCAAAAAGACACCATTTCTCATCCCTAGTAATGATACAGGATAGGAAAGATTGATGTTCATGAGGCAACTGGTGATGAGGAAGCAGAGATACATCACCCACTGATTTCTGTGATTTTGCCTTAGAGCACGTGGTACCCACACACCCGATTTTTGAACCTTCCAATTGCTTGCAAATGTTACATGATAGTGGAGTGTTCACATTTGCTACTTCTTGAGTATGCTGAACTGTAACATTGAGGTTGTGTGGCTGGTTGGTCAGCTGGATGCTTCGAGAGACTAAACTACTAGGCCATCAGCCTCTTAATCCTCCAACAGACACATCTACATGACTGTACATCAGAGATGCAAAACCCAGGGGAAGAAATCTCTAAGGTCTATCAAAGATCATTGAGGTGAGACAAGGAACAAGAAAGAAGAAATGGAGACATAGGAATAAAGACAGCAAGGTGCTCCATACAGAAAGCAGCTGGAAGCCCCAAAAGCAGAGTGCAATAAGGGGACATACATCCCCCATCTCCCACCACTTACCAGGCATATCCCACTTAGAAAGTGCTTAGGAAAGACTAGCAACATTGACAGGGCAAGAGAAAAAGACAAAAAAGTCTAAAAGACCACATGAGAGGGGGGCAGGAAGAATAAGAGCGCAGGTAGGTTGAGGACCGGGAAGGATCACAAAGCCCAAACAGCCGCAGCCTGATCTGGACAGAAGCAACAACAGTGTGTTCTGCTAACCCCTCAATGGGCCAATACAGTTAAGTGACTCTCTCATGAAGTGTGAAGTGAGAGAGAGGTGAAAGGGGGAGGATCAGAGAGTTGCCTCAGCCAGAAATCAGCTGGAGGCTCCAGGGACATTACGCAACTGGAGAGACACCCTGTGCATCCAACTGGTGCTTCTATACCCATCATTACACACATTACCACAAGAAAACTAGCCTCATGAATAAGATAAAAATCTCAGGAAAGAGAATAATGATAAGTCTGTCAACCATCAACAGACGCAGAAGAATAAGAAGAATTAAGAAAGAGGAACAGCAGCAGCCAGGCTGCACCACCAAGCAAGGGCTGCCATACACCCCTTGGATCAGAGCAGTTTACGGGGCATCCCTCCAATGCCTTAAGTGGCCAATGAGGCTAATGTGCACTACATCACAGAGGGGAGTAAAAGTCTCTTTCATGGGTAAAATGTAAAACTGAGTCAGCCACTTTGGCAATGTCTGCTAGCACTAGTGTGTCTTAAAGTTTAAGGTTTCACTTTAAGGTGGCCAAATTAGGGCAGTCCTGTAGGCTGAGGGCCACCAAGTGATGGGCACCACACCATGGGGTGGATCCTCACATCAGAGCATGTGGTCATCAGTCAGCCAAGTCTGGTGAACAGGAAGCAAACAGAGGACAGTAGATGCTCTGTGGGAAGCATGAATGGAGGACTGCCACATGGTCATAGGCTCATTTATGGTTCACAATTTATTTGGAGAAACCAGGGCACACCAATCTGCATTCCAAGCCACTAACAATTGTAGGCACTGAGTCAACTGAAGGTCTGATTCCAGTGCCCCTCATCTCCAAAGTTAGCATCCTGGTAGCCAACTTGGCTAACTGGTCAGCATGTTGATTCCAAGGGATCCCAACGTGACCAGGAGTCCATACAAAGATGACTATCTTTCTGGCACAGTGGAAGTCATACAGGAGATCCTGTAAAATCACAACCAATGGGTGTCAAGGATAGCACTGATTGGCCCCCTGAAGACTAATCGAGAGTGACAGCCAATTAAGAATGATTCACCAGTGCAAGAACAAAGGTGGCTAAGGGCTTGAACAATGGCCATTAATTCTTCAGTGAACATAGTTCACTATACCTTGCATGTGTGTAAGCAAAACAACTTCATCTGTTGGCCATAGAGCCATCAGTGTATACCACATCTGAGGCTGGAAATGTATCAAGAATATCCTGGAACAGACAGTGAAAAACTGTAGGGTCTATTGGGGCTTTCAGTCCAAAGGAGAGATTTATGCAGATCCAAGAAAAGGGTACACACTATGGGGATACAAGTGATTTCTACCTGACAAGAGGCAACAGTGGAGAAAGATGGAGTTCAGAGCAGAGACACCATGTGCATTGCAATCATGACTCCAGACCTTGGCCTCTGTTGTGGGAAGTAGATCTCCCTACCACAAAAAAAGACACAGTAGTTTAGGTGCCCATGGGAGCAGTGAATGTATATTGCATAGTTGGGTAGCAGTTGTTGGGGCTGGATACCAGTGTCAACAAGTAGGCTGTTCACAAGGCTGGTCTGAAAGGCACCTTTTGAAGTTGAACCCCACAATGGTGTGTTGGGTCCAGCATCTGCAATATTGAGCCATACACCAGCCTCATATGATCAAGACAAGACAGGATTAGAGCTGTCTAGAGCCACAAAAGTGTAGAGCAGTCTGCACCCTTGCTGGTGTCACTGAGACAATTAATAATATTAAGATGGAACAAGTGTGTTCGCTTAAGTTAGCAAAAATGGGGAATCCATGTCAACTGGGCATCAAAGACCAATCCCAAGGACCACTGACAACCACTGGAGCCCTATAGAACCCCATTCTCTTACATATGGGGAGTACTGTAGGAAGCACCAACTTGAACCTAGAAAGTACAGTGAGACAATAAATCAGGTAAAAAAATTGTGAGTTGACTCCAGAGACCCCACTCATGGAGGATGTGGTGCCACCACACAGTGTCATAAGCACTATGCAAGTCTAAAAAGACAGTGATAAGATTATGGTGGTGGGAAAAAGCCAACTGAATAGCAGACTCCAGGCAGACCATAATGTCAGCAGTATAACAGCCTTGGCAAAAACTGCCTTGGGGCAGAGCCGAAAGACCCCGAGACTCAAACTAACAACACAGCCATCAGTTCATCATACATTCAAGAAACTTGCAGAGAACTTTAGTGAGACTAATTGGGTGGTAACTGTCCATATCAAGGGGGGGGGGGGGGGGGTGTTTACCCCATTTCAATACTGGGATGATCACAACTTATTGCCATTGAGACGGGAACTCACCCTTGGTCCAGATACAGTCGAAAATGGCAAGGGTGTGACATTGGTAATCCAATGATAGGTGTTTGAACATTTGGCTGTGGATGCAGTCTGGTCCAGGAGCCATGTTGAGGCAAATAGCTGGTGCACTGAGGAATTTCCACTAACTGAACAGAGCGTTATAAGATTCCAGGTGATTGTAGCAGTTGCTCTGCACACTGTTTGAGGAAATAAAATGCCGGCTGATAATTCAAGCATCATGAAAAGTGAAATATTTGGCAACAGTGTCTGGATCAGCATAGACATCATCATTCATACAGATACCACGTATACCAACAGCATACTAGTGTCCACAAAGGTGTCAAATATTTGCCCAAGCCCATGGAGGACGGGTACGTGGCCCATTGTACTGCTCCCGGCATTCTTGTTTCTGTTCTTTTATGTGGTGGTGGACCTTGGCATGGGGCCATTTAAAGGCAATGAGGTACTCCATCAGTCGATGTTGCTTATGCTGTTTGAGTGCGGCCTATAATGTCTAATAGCAACAGTGGTTTTGGGGGTCCCCCTAGGTACTGTCTTCCAACGGGGGCCAAGAGAACCCCAAGAAAGAGGTGGCTGCTGAGTCACATGCCAGTGCAATGGATACGGTTGTGCTCTGGACAACCATATCAATACTACCATGTGGCACAGTGTGGAGGGCAATGGCAGTGGTGAAATTATCCCAGTCAGCTTTGGAGAGAGCCCATCAGGGTGGAAGCCCAGGCGAGTGATGCTGAGGTAGGGTAGAACAGTAGGGGTCACCAGGAACACTGCCTCGGATACAGAGGCAGAACATGTTGGGACTGGTAGCACAGGCACCACCAGAATCTCCCTCTTTCTGTAGGATTACTTCTTGTCCTTAGATGATAGACTTCCGCAAAGGCTTGTCTACCCCAGATTCTGGAACGGAGGAGGAATGCAAAGTTCTACAGCCTGAAACCTGTGGCTCTCACTGGTAAGGGTGCAGGAGGAGGGAGTTGCTTCTCCAGCTGGGGGTTTGGGGACTAACATCACCATGCTCCCAATGATGTGTGAGGGAAACTGTAGGAGGAGGACCCCACTTACCAGGGAGCAGTTGTAGTCGACTGGCCCCAAGGGTCAGATGTAGGAGATATGGAGGGCAATGGCACAGTCACTAAAGAGGAAGACATCATTGCAGCAGTAGAATACATCATCATCATCAGTGCAGGGTGCAGGCAATTGTATTTCTTCTTGGCTTCTTGATACGTGAAGCAGTCAAAGGTCTTGTATTCCTGAATTTTCTTTTCTCATTTGAAAATGGGGCAGTCTGGTGAACAGGGGCAACAGTCTTCCTTACAGCTGACACAGATGGGGGAAGAGACACAAGGAATGTTTCTGTGCAGCTGCCGACCCCAATCCCTACAGCCACAGCTGGCATTGCAACACAAAGACACATGTCCAAATCACAAGTGTTTTTAGCCCCACATGGGAGGGGGGTGGGGGGTGGGCGGCAAGGAATATAGAGCTTAACATCAGAGTGATATACCATCCCATTGATCTTCATGAGCAATGAGTCACCTACAAGGTCCAAGATATAGGGTCCAGGGTCAACTGTGTTGTCTTTTGGTAGACACAACACACAAAATGAACACCTCATCACTCGTCATCACTTTCTAAAACAAGATTTCAATGGAAAATGATACCCTGTGCCATATTCAGACTTTTATGGGGGTTATAGTGACAGGAATGTCACCCTGTTGGTTGCAGATGAGCAGTGCCTGTGAATGAGTGGGGTGGCCATTTTAAGCAGAACACTGCCACTTTTCATTTTTGAAATCACTGCCACTTCCCGAAACCTGTCCTTGAAGCTTTCAATAAGAAACAATGGCTTTGTAGTAAAAAAGGAATTCCTGTCCATCCTAAAACAAACCAAGTATAAGGTGGTGTATTTCTCACCTTGTCTCTGAGCCCTATGATCCTCCCATGGCATTTCCAGAGAAAGGAACATGCAATATGCCTTAGCTTCAGAAGCGACTACTGGGGCCATGGGCCACCAGCAGAGGAAAGTTTAATTCACTTCCTGTGAAAATTTTCCACCACGGTACCACCCATTCTGAATGGGGACAATTCCCAAGGGTGCCACTCAGCCGCTACAAGTAAACAATTGCCCAGAGTTGCAAGGGGAGTTTCCAGTTTAAGCACCAACATTCTGCACACGCACACACACGCGCATGCGCATGCGCACATACTAAATGAAAGAGATATGAGCCTCCTGAGGGCTTTCACCATGTGATTTTCACACCTCTGGTGAACTGAAGAGAGACATGCATGGACATTTGTTTGTCAGATGAGGAAGTGCAAGAGTGAGTGTGGTTGTGGATCCATCAGCAGCTGACCATGTTCTACAAAACAGGAATTTATCATCTCACCTCCCAGTGGGATAATTGTCTTAATGAATGTGGTGATTACTTTTGAATGGAACCATCCCTGGTCCTGTTGTGGTAGGTGTTCACCTCTCTTTAGACTGTGCCTTAGAAATATTTATGCAGATTCCTGTAATAATAATTTACAATTATCAGGTACACTGAACTCATAACAGATTCAGCCACCAGTAGACTAAAATATGTAATAATCGAACAATATCTTCAAAATAATCTTCAGTTTATTAATCTAACTTCCACTACTCTGATCATTATTGCCAGAAAATTGACTACATTAATGTGGCTCATCCAGAAATGGCAAAAATAATTAAGCAGAAATGAGGCCTAACCTGTACAAACAACATCCCATTCAAAAATGCACTAGCTAAACAGAATTGGGACAATATATGCTTATTAGAAGGACCAAGCAATAAATGGGATGCATTTCATTCAACTCTGTAATGCATTTTGATTCTTCTCATGAAGTAAAAGAATAGAAACATACCTGAGCCCCAATTAGCTAGACAAAAATCAGTTTGAAACTCTCAGCTCATTTAGTCAAATGTTGAATGTGCCCAACCCCTATGTGTTTTACAAATCATCTGGGCAGCAAATTATCAAAGAAAAATATACTAGTGTTGAGCAAAGTCAGCAAAAGTAACTCATGCCTGCTGGGAGCTCATTAACAAATGTCATAAGACATGTGCAAATACAAATCCAAGTGGTAGATATTAGACATGAATGTCAAACAATATTAGTCCCAGAAACAGTTTGTAATATATTCAACAAGTGTCTTTGCTACTGACACTGTAATTTTAGACACAGATCTACCTATCAAGACAATACAGAGCTACAGGGTAGGGAAGAACATCAAATTTGAAGAAATAAAAGAGCAAGATAGAAGCAAAATACTTTAGCAGCTAAAAAACACACTAATGGTTGTGATGGCCTTTCTGGCATAGTAATTAAAAGATTTACAAAGGTAATGGCTGAAACAATTACATATCTCATCAACTGTAGCATCAAAGAAGACGTGCTTCCCAGTACATTGAAAAGGAGCACAGTCAGGTCAATAAATAAAAATGAATTAACAGGGGAACCATCAAACTAGCAACAGGTATCAATGTTGCTCACATTTAGTAATATCCTTGAGTCAGTAATGTTCATTCAGCTTGTGCTTTTCACTAGGGACCGTCTTCTAACAGAACTCCAACATTGATACTGGAAAGTTTGTAACACCACAACAGCTGAGAAAGCATTTCTCCCCAAAGTTTATACTCATCTATATGATGAGAAGAATACTGTGGGCATATTTTTAGATCTTTGAAAAGCATTTAATCTAGTAAATCATGCACTAGTCTTATAGAAACTGAAGGACTGCAATATCAGACACACACGGTTTGAACTTCTGTCTTCATACCTGCAAATTCATAAACAGTACACAGATATAAATTATCAGAAATGTGTGAGAAAAATCAACATTCAGTCTAAAATAAACAGTAATGGAGGGTGTGGCACAGGCATCAATACTATGAATACTGGGACCATTTATTTTTCTTGTCTATACATGGTTGACAGAAACAATCTGGAAAGCTTGTAAGAATGATTGTTAAGAAAAAAGTTCTATATGTAGTACCATTTATGAGTTAATTAGCTTTGAAGTTAGCCAATCAGGCTATTGCACGTACAAATTCAAGCAACCCACGAGAGACGGTGGTGCCTAAGGTGGTGTTCATTTTGTTTCCTAGAACCAAACAAGGGAGCAACATAAAAGTTGGGCATAGGATGGTTGAAAGAATCGAACTCAAGCCAATGGATGAGCAGTCTCGTGTATTACCATCTACATTATAAAAACAATGGACACTAATTGTATCTGGCAAAAGGCCTGAATTTGTCCATGCAATAACGTGATTGGCTAACTTCAATGCTAATTAATTCAGAAACAGTGCAACATACCGAATTTTTTCCATAACATTTTTTTCTCAACACAGGTCAAAACCATATTTTACTTAGCACACATTTTCTCTAGTTAAAACCAGTTCATACTGAACTCCTATATTACAACTAGAATTTCCTAGCTGTAACTAAAATTTACTGCTTTATATGTTCAAATTTTAGATAAAAGTAGTTTTAACTTTACTATTAGATAAGCCTAGTTTTAGCTACAGAAATAATTAAATCAAAAGCAATTAAGTGTTGATTGGGATTTAAAAAATTTACCGTCTCAATTATGTTTGCATATTTTCTGGAAGTTTCATTTTTTAGTCCATTTCGACCTCTGTGACCAACAGCCACATGAGTGGCTTCAGTAATATCGAAAACTACTTCTACATGTAAGCAGTTCTTCATAGGCGCCTTTTGTCACTAATTTTCAACACTCAGAAGTCTCAATAACCTTGACTTAATTTAATCTTCTGTACTGTTTGTGTGTCTTTTTCAACTCCTTCAATTTTGTCCACTAATTTACCTTTTGTTGTCACATTGCTGTGATTTTCTTTTTTTTGTGTTCATCAATCTATAATGTCCTTTTTAAGAATTATTCTTTCTATCACATTTCTTGATTTAGAGCTGCCACAAGAAATGTGTACAAGTCAATCTACACATGCTTATTGGAAGACTGAGTGAGTATGCTCAGGTGGGCATGTTGACTGACTTGCCTCACCTGGGTCATGTGACACCTCTCAACAAATCATAGTTGTTATAATGCATCATATGTAAGCTAAATAATCCTTGACCTGGATCAAAACATTAACTTTTAACCAGTAGGAACCTGGATGTAAGGAAATGTGTTCAGTATGAGAGAGAGAGAGAGAGAGAGAGAGAGAGAGAGAGAGAGAGAGAGAGAGAGAGAGAGAGAGAGAGCTTCATACAACGTACAGGATTTGATCCATTCTGCCACCCTGCACAGTCCCACAGGATGGGAGACATAGGTTCCTGTTGTAGCTCCACCTCTGTAACTTTGTCAGGGCAGCAATCACGATACAAGTGGCACTCGTCATCACAAAAGCAACGAGCAGCAGAAAACCTGCAGGAGAGGAAGGCAGGTTGCAGGTAGCACTGTTTTATTAAACAAGAAGCAGTTATAATATGTTTTACTGTGCTAATTAAAATGGTAACATATTAACTCAATGTCCAATCTGTGCTACTTACGTTCGATTATCCATCATATTAGGAGAGTCACTGCTTACTGGAAATTTGCCTTTGCAAGAACCATGGGTGCATCCTTTGATTTCCTGTACCTTCTGGAGAAGTTTGTTGTCACACAAGGTTTTTTGTGCAAACAGGGACAGGATATACAACCAAATGACAAACCTGCCAGCAGAGAATCTTTACTAATATAAGGACTGTACTAAATTAGTACACAAATGCATCATGTCTGAAAGAATTTTCATTATGCACATGCACTAAGAAAATGTCCACAGATATTTTGTGTAGTTATACAGTAATATTGTTGTTGTTGTTGTAGGCAGTGGTGGTTTGCTCTTCAGTCTGGAGATGGACATGATGCAACTCTCCACACTAATTAATCATGTGCAAGTACCTTCATCTCTGCATAACTAATGCAGCCCACATCAATTTGAACTTATTTACTATTTATGAATCACGGTGTCCTTCAAAGATTCCAGCCCCCCCCCCCCCCCCCCCCCAGCTTCCATAGATTACAAAATTAAATACCCCTTGATGTATCAAGATGTGTCCAACAACCTTATAGGTTATCAAATCTGCTTATCTAATCTTCAGTATTCTCATGTAATATAACATTTCAAAACTTTCTGATCTCTTCTTGTCTGCACTGCTTATTATTCACATTTCACTTCCAAATGTAGCTATGCTCCAGACAAACACTTACACAGATTTCTCATTTTCAGAAACAGTTTTCATGCAGTTGCCTGTCTGCATTTTGTATCCTCTTTACTTCAGCCATTGGCATTTTGCTGCACTTCTTTAAGTGCATAATTTCCAAATCTACTCCCCCAGGAACATCTGACTCAATTCAACTACACTCCATTAGGACTGTTTTACATTTATTAATGTTCTTCATATGCCACGGCACAAATTTTTTAGCTATGTATGTTGATCAACAATTAAAATGGGATGAACATATCAGGGTCCCTGGAAAAAGAGTTAGCACAGCACGTTATGCCTTATGAATATTAATCCAGTATGTAATAGCTCATGTCTAAAAGCAACATACTATGCGCATATACATTTTATCATCAGTTATGACATAATATTCTGGGGTGCAAATGCTTAGGATGAGAAAAAAATGTTCACACTGCAGAAAGAAGCCTTCAGAATAATGGGTAAGAGTAACAAAAGGCTCCACATATTGAGCTTTTCAAAAATGGAGTATTCTGACAGTTCTGAGTGAATGCATACTTCAAACTGCAGTTTTTACACAAAGAAACATTGAGCATAGTGCAGCAAACAGTTCCATACATGATCATCTGATCAGCTGCATTGACTGCTTCTAGCTAGATAAAATGAATAGAGCAACACATCTCTATGTTTTACCAAGGTTTCTAGATAAATAATAAACTGTCAAGAGAGGTCAAAAACATAAAGGAACTCTATAAATTGAAAACTACATACATAAAAGAATATTTACTAATGAATAGTTTTTACTCCACTAAAAAATTCTTGGAAAATAAAATTATTACAAATATATTATCAGGTTCACAAGTTACAATGTAAATGCAATGCATTGTAGTTTTTAATCTACTCTATGAAGTTCAAAACCAATATGTATTATCAGGATTCTTAGATTCATTTCTCTTGTGTGAAGCAGACTCTTTCTGCATTATTTAATTCAGAGTAAATTGTGTATATGCGTACTTTTTTCTTTGTGTGTGTGTGTGTGTGTGTGTGTGTGTGTGTGAGAGAGAGAGAGAGAGAGAGAGAGAGAGAGAGAGAGAGAGAGAATGAATAAATAAATGAAAAATAAATAAACCTCCTTTCAACAAAGCACATCATCTGAGTTACTTGACATCTCTGACAGAAACGCAGTGTGAATCAAACCCCTAAGTTTTTATTTATTTTCCAAATTTTCCTTAGTTTCCTTTATTACTTGCTTTATACAAAAGTTTAACAGCTCAAGGAAAAGAGTATAGCCATGTCTCACTCCCTTCTCTATTGCCATTTTCCTTTCAGTTTGTTTTACTTTTAGAATTGCAATCATATTCTGCACACATTGTATTTTATACCAGATTTTTTTATATTGATTGTGTTTAATCTGTCAACATTGTTAAAAGCTTTTTCTAAACCTACAAATGCTAAAAACTGAGATTCAGTTTCTTCATTCTGTCTTCTAAGTCGTAAAATTGAGTTTCAGTTTTTTTCATTCTGTCTTTCAGTCATAAGGTCAATATTGCCTCACATTCCTACATTTTTTTCAGAAACTAATATGATCCATCCCAAGGATGGCTTCTACCAGTTTTTCCATTTTTTTTCTAGAAAATTCATGTCAATATTTTGCAGCCACATCTGATGGTAGGGTGGTATTCAGATATTTATGTATCTAGTTTCTTTGGACACAATATTATTACACTCTTCTTTCAGTCTGAGGGCTATTTTGCCTGACTGATACATATTCCATAGCAGGTAGAACATTTTGTCACATATGTTTCTCCCAGTAGCCTTAACAATTCTGAGAGAATGTCATCTAACCTGTGAGCCTTGTTTCAACTGCGTGATCTGCCAAATTCTTACTGTAGTGTCATAACACTCTTCTCTTCTCTGTGTACTTCCTCTTTCATATCTATAACATTTTCTTCAAATTTATTTTCTTTATATGGCCTTTCTATATATTCCCTTCATTTACCAGGTTTTGATTAATTGCTTTGTACTGGCTTCTTCTATGACCTTTTTACATTCATTTGGCTGCTTCTCATTCTTCCCAGGGCTTTCTCAATTCTCCTACAGGCAGCATCTCTCTCTCTTATAGTCATACACACTTCTATCCAGTTGCATGTGTAGTGTAACAGGGCAGCAGAACGCAGTCATGCGATGCATGCAGTTCACTTGCTGTAGGAGGCTGCATCTATGCTTTGTGCTCCAAGTTGGCAGTGTAATGGATGGCTCACAGTAAGAGAGCCACCAGCAATGTCAACAGGGACCCAAAACAAATGAATATATTAAAGAGACCTTTGATGTATGGCCCAAGGGTCAGATGTTATGTATCAGTAGGTGTTAATGTCTGATGTTTGATTAAAGTAATTTGAGTTCTAAGGGGTCTGTCATTGTGAGACTTTAAGACCTTAAATATAGAGAAGTGCAAATGAGAATTTGGAGTTTATTTAGACCCTGGAAGTAGTTTTCATGATTTAAGATTTCAGTATCATCCATCAAGGATCGAAGTCCAGAAGAAAATCAAGATCATACACAGTGGTAGAACATAGTAGCTGGACCATCAGAACAATTTCTGAAGGTGATCATTCATCAACAACATTTGTAACATGCAACTAGCAGATGTGACAGGGTGAAAATGTACCAAGCACACACAGCAGCTGACATATGTCACTAAGAAAGACCTTAATTTTTCACCAAATGTGGCAGCCAACTAGTGAAAAAAAGCAGTCATGCTAAGAAGATCACCATTTACTGAATGAAACACAATGAAAATTTTCAAGAATTTCTATGTCATATTAATAATTTATTTATTGCCCTTGTCAACTAATAATTAATAATGGAGCCTCAAGACATGAATGCATACCTTTGCCTCAAGTTTTCAATGACAGTATTATCAAGACTGAGTCGAAAAATAATATTTAAACTTGTTAATAATCAGTTTTCATGAAGAAGGAATAATTTATTACTGAAATACCAAACACCCAGCAACATAAAATGATGACATGCTTGCATTGAAAATACAGAGCAAGACCTGCTGACTTGCAACACATGAGAGATTACAGCAGGAAGATAACTGATGTGATTGCAGCCGCAGACAACCCATTGGTGCTCATCACACAGCCATCAACTCCGAAATTATGTGCAGCACTGTTCCTGGTTCAACAGCAGTTGCATTAGCAGTCATCTACAGCTAAGCAGACACCTACTCACGCTAACAACACAGTGGCAGTTTACAGCTGACACACTCCTAATTTTTTTTTTAAAAAAAAAAAAAAACACCAGTTTGTTTTTTTAATTTCACATCTTAACTGTTGCATGTAACTAACTGGAGATCACAATATTATATTGAAGGTTGAATTTATTGTTAACTACCAAGTAGTGAGCTATTATATCGATCTGTTAGTTTATGCCCATGTTATCTCTTAAGAAAAAGTTGATTTAATTGAGTTAACAGTTACTGGTGAAATTAATGGATGAAAATAAGAAATGGGGATACTATTAACAGTAAGCAGGACAAAAATAAGAGAATGTTGGGGGAATACATTTCTAAGAAAGAAGAAGAGACTATAAGACTAAATTTAGTCAAGGTTCACAGAACAGGGCAACAAAACAACACAATTAGAAAGTAAAGTTAATGTATTACATCTAAGGTACCGAGAGTAGTTTGTCACGAGTTTAAGGAATATTTCACAGATGTGATTCAAAATTTTAAATCAATACACACAAAAATTTCAAACACAAATAAGAGAGTGGAATTATTTGAGCAAGATAGGGTATTAAAACTGGAATCTACCTTAAGTAGGTTAGGGAAGAAAGATTACAAGCATTCCTACAACCAGTAGTAAGACTGCTTCTGTGGTTAATACTGTAAACCAACAGTAATTTCAGAATATATGGGATGTCTCAAGAGAAACTAAAAAAGCACTGGAGAGTGGACAAACTACGGGTATTATGGGAGTACCTAAGAAATTGTTGGAAGATTTTCAGATCAGGCATGGTTTAAATTTGTCAAAACAGTTGCCCAAATTTAAGCCGGATAGGGAGGTGCATCCAATGTGCTTTTTAAGAGCATTTTCACAATTGTTAGCAAGCAGGTGGGACAATCTCAAGAAAACTGATTTTGCCCTATGTTATTTAACAGGAGATGCAGCTGAATGGTGATTTAAATACCAAGACAAATTTAAAACACTAGATAAATCTAAAATATTAGATAATTTTAAAACATTAGGTAATTTTCAGATGCCTTTTAAGAAAGAATTTCTTTGTCTGAGTCAATGTACCAAAGAAAATAATAATTGAAAGCATGATTTCTTAAAATACTTTATCTTCAATGATTTTTCAGATAATTATTTTATTTCTGAGCATAATGTAAGCAAGTTTGATTACCAGTGGAGATGATAAGGCAGGCAGTGGCTTTAAACATTATTACAGTAAGTATCTGAATGACAATGAGCATATGAAGATACTATTAAACTATGATTACATAGTACAAAATTTACTATGTCAAATACTGTCTACTGGAAGAGGAAGTTTCATTGGTAGTGAAGAAGGTGACATGCAAGGTCTACCAAGCTACTTAGATGTTTTTATTGCAGCCTTTACTCTACTTAAGCCATACTGTTAACTTTCCAATTAGAATAGCTAATGGCTTAAAAATGGCCACTGATAATACCTTTATACAAATGTCTAACAAAAAAAAATTATATTATACAACAAATAATATGTAGCCTCCCAGACCATGACATGCAGGTCCTTTTGCTAAATGTTACTGATTACATTATGTTTGTTTGTTTTGTTTTGGGGTGCAAAAACAACTGGGGTCATACGTGCCCAAGTCAAAACTAAAGAACACGAAGACAGAGAAGAGTTAAAAAATGACTATATGTCAATCCCAACTGACATAAGAGAACACACCTAAAAACATGAATGTGGAGGAAGGATTGTAAAAGAAACCATACAGAAATAGAGATGGATAAAATGTGAAACGTGGTCAACAGCCCACGCATCGTTTTCTGAAACAGCCAATAACTCAGACGGGCAAACTCACACAGGAATATAAACAGTTAAAAAATGGACATTCTCTCAGGAACTGGTAGACAACTAAAACATGGGAACAATGTGAGGGAGCACCATTTATCAAATGACAATGGCTAAAAAGGCAGTGCCCAATATGCAACCTAATTAAAATGACCTCCTCCTGTCGGGAGGGACGAGAGGAGGTTGTCCAAGCCACTGGGAGAGGCTTTATAATCTGGAGCTTATTCTCATGAAGGGAGGACCAATGGCAATACCAAAGGGACACCATCACCTGACAGATGGCAACACAGTGATCATTGGAGGGACTATAGGAACAAGTGGACTGAGGTAAGAGGACTGCAGCCTCGGCAGCAGCCTCATTTCCTGGTGGACCGACATGACCAGGAACCCACATAAACGTCACAGTGTCTCCACCAAGAGTGAGAAAGTTGTGCAAATTTATATTAAAAATATAATATTATTAGTTAAATTGATTTTTTTGCACTTTTTATCATTTTGATTTCTTATAGATTTTTAAGGGAATGCAATGTCCTTCATTTTTAACTTACATCAATTCCTGTGTTCACTATACTGTTGAGAATTACACAGGTTGGTTAAATGGTTCTTCTTCTGCCATAATTAGTTCTCCTTCTTGACTGTGTGCACAATATTGATTTTGAATTGGACTTCCTCTTCCGATGCTACAGTGACATGACATTGGAATAATGCATGGAAGAAAAGAAAACTTTCATGGTTTTGCACAAAAACGAACTCTCAGACTTCATATTTTCATAAAATTATTATTCAGACAACATACTGTATCACAAGAAATATGTCTTCTCACCACGAGAACAAACGACAGAGTCTCTCTAATAAAAGTCAAAAAAAGTCATTTGTCTTTTGCCTTCTGGTGTAGCAAAATATCTCTTTGTAAATGCTTATGGTGGCTGTGCTAGTGATTATTGTCATTGGTAAAAACTTTTATTGTAGCATGTCAGGACTTTTCTTATGTACCTATACAAAGTGACAGTTTTCCTGGATCTGTTGCACTAAGGGATGGGTGGTGTACAGTGTACATAGACTTTGAAGGGCGCTGAGAGTGTCTGAGCAGAGGACACAATTGAAAAGGATGTGTCGCCGGATGTACTCCGTGGCCTGATACAGGACGAGGAGCTCAGCTGTAAATACTGAACAGTGTGCCAGAAGCCAATATCTAAAGGTGCGGGCACCAATGATGAAGGCACACTTGACACCATGGTCAGTCAGAGCCGTCAGTGTACACAAAAGTGCTATTGCATCATTCCATGTGAAAGTTGTAAAATTGAAGGTGATGGAGCAAGGCTGGAGTAGTGTCCTTAGGAAGAGAATGAAGGCCAAGGTTAACATGGACCACTTCATGAAGCCAAGGTGGTGAAGGGTTCACACCCACTGGGAAAGTTCAGGTAATGTGAAGTTAAGCCACCAAAGCAAGTGTCCAAAGTGAACTCCAGGAGGTAACAGGGAAGAGGGATGTGCCCGATACTGGCCAGCAAAGGCATCATCAAAGGAGGATGGTAGACAAACGACATGCATATCTGCTGAGGAGAAAGTCATGGCAGTAGGACAGTGGTAATTCAGCAGCTTCAGCATGTAGACTCTCAACCAGGCTAGTGTAAATAGATGCCATGATGGTGGATAGTGTTGAGACAACATAAGAGGGGTGGATGGGCAGATACATAAACAAAGTATCCATAGTCGAGTTTTGAACGGACAAGGGACTAGTACAAACAGAGGAGGATTGTTTGATGGGCACCCCAGGAAGTACCATTGAGGACACATAGGACACTGAGGAACTGCTTACAGCAGGCTGCCAGAAAGACACATGGGAGGACCAAGAGTGTTTCCTATATAGCATAAGGCCCAGGAATTTCGTAGTTTCAATGCATGGAAGGGCAACAGGCTTGAGACGTAAAGATGATGCGAGAAACAATTTGCGCCACCAGAAATTCATACAGACGGTTTTGTCAGCACAAAAATGAAAGCCACTGTCAATGCTCCAGGAGTAAAGGTGATCAAGACAAGGCTGAAGATGCCGCTCAGTGAGACAGGTCCATGGAGAGCTGCAATAGATGGCTAAATCATCAACAAAAAGAGAGACAATGATGCGCGGCAGAAGACAGGCCATTATAGGGTTAATGCTGATGGCAAAGAGAACGACACTTAGGATGGAACACTGAGGCACACATGTTTCCTGGATAAAGGTGTCCAAAAAGTCAGAACCCACAAGCACCTTGAAAATTCGGTCTTTTAAAAATTCCTGAAGGAAACGGGGCCGGCGACCGCAGAAGCCCCACATGTGAAGAGTACATAGAATACCAGTTTCCCAGTGAGTGTTGTAGGCCTTCTCCAAATTGAAAAATGCGGCCAGTCTGGGATTTCCACAGAAAGGCATTCATGATATGGGTGGACAAAGTAATGAGATGGTCAACTGCAGAATGCCGCGCTTGAAATCTGCACTGTACAGTTGTTAGTAAATTGCAAGACTCAAGCCACCACACCAATGGGGCATGAATCACACATTCCATCACCTTGAAAACACAGCTGGTGAGAGCAATGGGGCAGTAGCTAGAAGGAAGGTTTTTGTCCTTACCACGCTTAGGTGGCTTCACGCCAACATCTGGAAAATGTGCCCTGTGCCCAGGTGGAGTTATACGTCTTAAGCAGAAACTGCTTGCCCACAAGAGAAAGATGCTGCAACTTCTGAATGTGCATGTGGGGTACGAGTCAGCACATGGACAGCAAATGGGAAATGGCTGCTCTAGTAGGTGTCGGAAAAAATGGACCAGTCAAGACAATGGGCAAGCTGGACAGTGCAGAAGTATAGGTCCAGATAGGAATAGGTATGCGAGTAGTCAGAAAGGAATGTCGGTTCTCCAGTGTTAAGGCAGAAGAGGTTGAGTTGGTTAAGAAGGTTAGCCAAGAGGGCACTTCTCTGACAGGTCCTGCGAGAACCCCAAAGGGGATGATGCGCATTAAAGTCACCGAGTAGCAAAAATGGGGGTGGTAGCTGCCCAAGAAGATGAAGGAACTCACTCCTGGTGATATTGAATGACAGAGGGACATAAATGGTACAGAGGGGAAAAGTCAGGTGAGGAAGGAAAAAGCGAACTGCAACAGCTTGAAGATGGGTAGTCAGGGAAATGGGTTGACTATGAACGTCATCCCATATGTGCAGCATGACACCCCCATGAGATGGAAGGCCTACCTCAGCGGGAAGGTCAAAATGAACCGGGAAGAAATGTGAAAGCTCAAAGCAGTCATGAGGACGCAATTTTGTTTCCTGAAGGCAGAGTACAAGGGGACGCTGTGATGCTAAAAGTAGCCATAAATCCTCTTTGTTGGAACGAAGGCCATGAACATTCCATTGGAGCAGATCCCTGATGAGGAAGAAATGAAGGATCCTCCTCCATGAGGTCCACAGAAGCATCAGCTTGCTTGTGCTGTCAGTCTGAGGAGTCCAAATGGTGGTGTGTACCGGCAACACAGAGGCCAGCCAGGCTAAGGCAGGGGTTCCCAACAAAATTTTCTCAAGGACCCCCTCATCGAGCATAATTGATACCTTGTCATACCAAAGTATCAAGTACCTAAAAATGCCAAATTAAGAGTCTTTTTATACGTTTTGTATTTTTGGAACTTAGAAAAAACATTGGCATTCTTTATTGAAAAAATATTAAGCTTAAAACTTTTTCAATTTAGCCATCACTGTTTTAATACAGAATATTGAATATATAAACAACATGGTCTGTGAAAGTACTGGCAATAAATTAACAATGGCCAATTGTCGTCTGAAATGCAAGTTTCTGTGTAAAGAGACTGTCAGCTGTCAGCTGCAAAGAGCCAGCACGCACAGTCTAACAGCACACAGTAGAACTATTTGCCTCTATCTAATTCTAGTTTTGGACTAGAGTGTGCTCTAGGAAGATGCTAGATGCAGAAGTTAGCGTTCACTAAAGCTCAGCTCATGCAGGAAATGGCCAAAACAAAAAAATCTGCTATCATACGAAATATATTTAAGATATTTTTTATTCTAATAGCATCTTGCGGACCCCTCTGGCATAGCTTGTGGACCCCTGTGGGTCCACGGACCACCTGTTGGGAACCACTGGGCTAAGGTATTATGTGGCAACACCATCGAAGAGGACCTCTGAGTCAGAAAAGCAGAATATCATTTGCCTTTGTTTGACTTCTTTGAACCTTACTGGTTAGTAAAGGAAGACAAGTGTTCTTTGGCTGTAGGGAGGTAGGAAATCTTCACAGGAGTATGCCTTTTGTCCTTTCCAGCCTAGTGGTTGCGTAGCTGGTGACTTCAACCCTTGAGGCGAGAGTTTGATTGCTTGTTACACAGCTGGACTGTGGGATGGCAATGCTACCTTGACACTGGGTGACTTCACAACTACAGAGCTGAATCTGAGGTCGGATTTCTGCATGGCCATATCCTTCATGGAGTGAGGGGTAACAAGAACAGAACTATAAATGCCAGACAGGAGAACGCAGAGTGTGCAACTAGCCAATAACTGGGTAAGGCACTATTTCCTTTACCCAGATCTCCTAGACAGCCCGCTCATCAAGATACATGGAACAATTCCAAGTGGAGGCGGCATGGTCGCCATTGCAGTTGATACAGCAGGGAGAAGGAGGTGGGCAATCGCCCTCATGTGCTTCCTACCACAGGTTACACATTTGGCTGGGTGTTGACAAGATGTTCTATTGTGGTTGAAATGATGACACTGGTAACAACGCATTGGGTTTGGAATGTACAGTGGGATGGTGATAATGTCATAGCCTGATTTGATCTTGGACGGAAGCACCACTCTATCAAAGGCGAGAAAAAGAGTGCAGGTAGGCACTAAGGAGGAATCTATCTTTTCATCACTTGATGGACGGCAATGACACCCTGATCAGAGAGGTAAGATTGGATTTTGGCCTTGGTTAGACCATCGAGCAGCCTAGTGTAAATAACACCATGGGAAGATTTCAGAGTTCTATCGGCCTGAACATGAACAGGATAGCCATGGAAAAGTGAGGCAGCAAGTAGTTCTTGTGCTTGAGAATCAGAAGTAGTCTCCAAAGCCATTCTGTAAATGAGAGCAGGATTTCACAGGGTCGGCAATGGCATCAGCACCTTTCTGAATAATAAATGGATTTACCATTGCAAAGGACTGACCAGGATATGTGAGCCCACAAGTAACCACAGTGCAGCTGGAAGGGTCTTTGAATCGTTAACCTCACTCCATTTACGTTTTGTGGATGCTGATCGTGCAGATTACTGGCTCATTGCGAGAAGATCCCCCATGGTTGTCAGCATCTCCAGTGATGCACTCCTTCCAACTGGGAGCCCCCTTCATAAGGGGGCACACTGACCATCATCAGTGATTGTTCACACCTCAGGTCACACCTGCTGAACACCTGACAGAGGGACCAGTTGGCAATTTGGGAAGGTAGCAGCTCAGGCAATCAGCCCTCCCTGGGCATGGCCTGTATCAGGGGGTATGTGCGAAACCTACCTGTCGACCTGGGGCTGGGAATTATGCATTACCTAGTTAACTTTTACGTGTCAGATGCACGGGCTGGCCTTCAAGAGCATACAGGGAGTAAGAAGAAAAAGAGGAACCTCAAATGCTGAAGTGGAGGAATGAGAGGAGAAATGAGAGGAGAAGGAAACAAGGAAAGGAAAAGAGAATGAGAAACAATGGTGAGACTCTTTTTATGTCAGCGACAGACAATATGGAACATTCCCAATAACACCCCAGACATGTTCCCCTCAGGAGAGGAAAAAGAATAGCAAGAGGAGAGACATGCAGCAAAGAAGGAAAAACTGGTTGTTTTAGGAAACTCCTGAAACACATGAATTGGAGTGATGAGTACAATGAATGAGAGATACAACACTTAATTAACAATGTTCTTAACTTATTTGGAAACTGTTTCCCCCTAAAATAATCCAGATTAGACCAACACCTATAAAAAGGCCATGGATTGTTCAAGGAATAAAGGTGTACTGTAAGACAAACAGGACACTACGTCAGTCAGAAATAGCTCTGATGTAAATGCTACAAATCATTACAAATCATAATGCAGATAGTAATACAGATATAAAAGCAAATACATTATCAGAAAAGAATATTCACATCAGATAACAAAATAAAGACAATATGGGGTATAGTGAAGGAAGAGACTGGCAGAACCAGAGGTGAAGAGGAGCACATAGCATTAAGAGCAAATGATACATAGGTAGTAGTGTTGCTGAACTTTTCAATATGAACTTCCTAATTATTACTGAAAAGATGGGGTTCTCAGGTTCAGTATATGCTGCCATGAACTATCTCAGATGAATCACTACAAATAACTGTAATAGTATGAATATGACCCTCACAATACCTGTAGAAGTAGTGTCCACCTTAAAATCGAAAGACTCTAGTGGCTATGATAATATGTCAATGAAGCTGAATAAACAGCGTGCCTCTGAGTTTGACATTTTAAGTTATTTGTGTAACCAGTCTTATCAGTGGAACATTTCCTGAGTGGTTGAAATATGCTGAAGTTTGTGTAAGAAAGGAGATAAGGAAATACCATTAAACTTGTGCTGGTGTATGCCTTTGCCAGCACACTGGTCGGCACTAGTAAACATTGCATAGCAGGTGCTGAACTAAGAGCGCCTATGACAAGAGAAGACCAAGACGCATTCCAGGGCTATGTGCCGATAATTCCCCTGGGCAGTGTGCATACAGGGCGCTGCCACCAACTGAGCTGTCTCAATTGCAGTATGTCACATCGGGAATTGCTTTGCACCTCAATACGTTGTACTGTGCTCTAATATTCCACAGTGATACTCATCGTCTCGCATTTTAGCTGGCTGTGAGGGAACGTTAGTCATTGTATATAGTTGTGATATGGACACTGATAAGATTCATGAATTAGTACATGTTATTCGATTGCTGTCAACCACAGAACTCCAGACTTGACATCACTGAAGTTAAGTACTCAATTGATTGCTGTAATAAAGTGTATTTCAACTATGTGTGCATTTTGTGTTGTGAGAGGAAACTGGTCATCCACCTGTCATACCAACCTCTCCTCACCCAGCCAGGAACCACAAAACATTACAAGAGAGCACAGCCACAACAAAACTTCCATCAAATTTCACCTTTGACCACATTCTCGGAAATCTTAGAAAAGATAATGTACAGTCATCATCTTAACCATCTGATCACTAATAAATATTACCCAAGTCACAGTTTGGATTTCTAAAGGGTTCCAATTTTGAGAAGGCTATCTGCAAATACAGGGAGAAAATATTTAATTCAGTAGTCAATAAATTTCAGACTACTTGCATAATCTGTGATCTGTCAAAAGCATTTGATTTGACTGTTTAATTGACAGTATCTTTTCAAGTAAATTAGAGTATTATGGTGTAACAGGAAATGCAACAGAATGATTCAAATCCTGTGTCTCTGACAGAAAACAAAGGCTGTCAAAAGGAAGAAAAAATGCGTATTAACCTGTCAGACAACATTCAACTGGGAACCAGTAACATGTGGTGTATGCCAAGGTTCCATCTTACGGCCCTTACTTTTCTCTTGTACATTGATGACCTTCCATCACCTTCCACTACCAGATGCAGCGCTTGTTCTGTTTGAAGATGATACAAACATTACAATAAATAGTAAATCAAGTACAGCCTTAGAAATATCAGCTTATGAAATTTTCAAGGACATTAATAAATAGTCACTAGACAGTTCTCTGTCTAGAAACCTTTAAGGAACACACTACATGTACTTCAGAACTTGTAAAAAGTTACCTGCCAGTTCATGCCAAAAATATGATGACAAGCAGATAGAAGTAGTTCACAGTGTTAAATTCTTGGGATTACAGCTTGATAATAAATTTAACTGGGAGAAGCAACCACAAAACAGTGCCTAAACAAACCTATTTGCTATGTGAATGCTGCCAGATATAGGTGACATAAAAATGAAAACACTAGTGTGCTATTCTTCCCTTAATCCCATAATGTCATACAAGACTATTTTCCGGGGTAACTCATCAAGCCAAGCTAAAGTTTTCCAAGCCAAAAAATATGCATTATGAATTATTTGCAGTGTGAACTCAAGAATGTCCTGCTGAAGGCTTTTTAAGGAGCTGGGTATATTAACTACTGCAGTTAATTTCAACATCTCATGTTATCCAAGGATTTCTACTAGGCTTTGCCTAATTATCTATTTGATCCTCTGCTGCCTTCACTATTTCATCTCTCAAAGCTACCCATTTGTCTTCTACTGTATTCATTTCCTGTGTTCTAGCCCCTAATACACCCACTGAAACTCTCAACAACCTCTAGTTCTTTCAACTTACCCGGGTCCCTTATCCTAAATTTTCTACCTTTTTGCAATTTCTTCAGTTTTAACCAATAAATTGTGGTCAGAGACCACATCTGGCACTGGAAATGTCTCAATTTAAAATCTGGTTCTGAAATCTCTGTCCTATCTTTACATAATCAATCTGAAACCTTCCAGAGTCTTCATGTCTCTTCCATGCACATCACCTTCTTTCATGATTTTAAAAAAAAAGTGTTAGTAATGATTAAATTATGCTCTATGCAAGACTCTAGTGGCCTCCTTTTTCATTCCTTTCCCCCATTCCATATTCACCTACTATTTCTCCTTAGTTACCTTTTCCTACAGTTGAATTATAGTCCCCCATCACAATTAAATTTTCAGCTCCTGCAACTATCTATTGCGTCTCATCATACATTTCTTCAATCTCTTTATCTGAGTAGTTAGTTGGCATATAAACTTGTAGTACTGAGGTGATTGTGAGCTTCGTGTCTATTTTGGCTATGATAATGTATTCACTGTACAGTTCATAGCAGCTTATCTGCATTACCCCTATTTTATTTTGTATTTATAACCCTGTATTGATCTGACCAGAAGTCCTGTTCCTTCTGCCATTAAACATAACTAATTCGAACTATATCTAAGTTCAACCTGTCTATTTCTCATTTCAAATTTTCTAACCTACTTGTTCAATTAAGGGAGCTAAAATTCCACACATTCATCCATGGAACACCAGTCTTTTTCTCTTGAAGACAAGATCCTCCTGAATAGTACACACCTGGAGATATGTTTGGACTATTTTATCTCTGGAATATTTTGCCCATGATGATCTCTTCATCATTTAACCACACATTAAATCTGCATGCCCCTGGGAAAGATTACAGCTGCAGTTTCCCCTCGCTTACAGTTGCTTGTAGTATCAGCCCAGTAAGGCCTTTTCGTTGATGCTACAAGGCCATAACAGCCAATCATCCAGACTGTTGCCCCTGCGACTACTGAAAATGCTGCTGCCCCTCTTCAGAAACCACATGTTTGTCTGGCCTCTCAACAGATACCTCTCCATTGTGGTTGCATCTACAGTACAGCTACCTGCATCGCTGAAGCACACAAGCTGTCCCACAAGTACCAAGGTCTATGGTTCATGGGGGGCTACTTAGATATGATGTATATATTAACAAGAAATGGAGTATTTAATAAAAAAGAAGAAAGTATGGATTTAAGATTCATATAATGCCCACATCTGGGTGGAGTCCTTGTTATTTCATACTGAGGGCACCAAGTTTCATTACAAATGTCGTATGTCTCATCATTACCAGTGACACAACTGGTAAAAGAGACCTTTTATTTTATTTAAGAGCTGTTTTCTTGAGCGATACAAATAACAATCAAGAAAAAGGTCTATACAATGCAGATATGCTAAAGATTTATAAGCCACTACTTTTCCAGAAGCGAGAGAAATACTGAGATATAATAAAAGGTTATTTCTGTTATGCAGTCTAATAAACAAACCATATAACTGTATTAATTACTACTGATCAGCTGTTAAGTGAGATAACTGTATAATATCAGAGGTATGATGTTTAAGCAGGCGACAGTTGCATTGAAAGTGATGCACTATACACAGGTAAAGGATGAATGAAGCTTCATTTGTTCGAACAGCAGATGCACAGGCATAATAAAACAAGACTGATTACTTGAAGACAGAGCACACCAAGGGGCAGCAAAATCCATAACCAGGAAAATTGGTTATTACTGACACATGACAACATATTATAAGTATCCAATGATACGAATACCAGCAAACTGGCACAAAAAAAGTTCTGATATTATATTTTCCAAGAATATGGATTAGTTAAGAGCACAAATAATTATCTTACAGGTATTAATGATTAATGTTATTGACAAAGAGTTAATTAAATGTATAAAACTTTACTGCTCTGGGTATGAGAAATGAGAAACAAAGTCTGGCATAATGTTAAGTGCATGAGCTGTGGTTAGATAATGCAGAAGCAGATATGAAGCTTTAGTCTTTGCGTACATAGGTAGGCCTGGGTATTATTGTATAAAATACTATAAGTATGTGGATTTTCTTTAATAACTGGAAGTAATCAGAGTATTAATGGATGTAAGATAGGAGCAACAAATGTTGACATCTGGGTACAGTTGAATGTTAAGTGAAGGAATCAGTCTGAATTGATAAAGGAGAGAAATAAAAAATAAGCCAAGAGATGCTGTACAGCTGGTTTATAATATAAGATTAAGTGTACTTGTGTTAGGAAAAGGTAGAAATAGGAGATGGACAGACAGATTTTCGAGACTAATCTATGCCATCAGACAGGTACATTTATGAAGGAATGGCCTGGTTGGGTTGGGTTGTTTGAGCAAAGAGACCAAACAGCAAGGTCATCAGTCTCATTAGGTGAGGGAAGGATGGGGAAGGAACCATCCCAGCATTTGCCTGGAGCGATTTAGGGAAATCACAGAAAACCTAAATCAAGACGGCCAGACGCGGGACTGAACCGTCATCCTCCTGAATGCCTGTACCATATATTTGTAGGGAATTATAAGGGGCACTTTCACATGGTTAAAATAAGCTTGTATGCAGAAGAGGATGAACAACTCTGTTATGAAATGGTCTAAACAGTTAAAGTGACAACTGATCACACCAAGGAAGAGTTTTTCTAACTATTTAAGGAGAGGTTTTTCATAATCACAGTGTATGTTGACCTTTTACATTTCCATGCATATGAGCACAAAAATATTTGAAATTTTAAAGTTTACTCATAAGAAAGAAGGATGTACAGTCAACATATGACTTCTCTGAAAAAGGCAAATGCAAACAAAATATGTATATGGGAACCAATATGTAAAGAAGTCAAATGTTACACAAGTTAAAGTAAGTCAGTCTCTTTCTTGAGGTAATCTACATCTACATCTACATCTACATCCATACTCTGCAAGCCACCAACGGTGTGTGGCGGAAACAAATAATGCTCATCTATAAAGAGAAAGCTTAAGTATTTTAAAAGAAATGGGTGTATATACCTAACAAAAAAGCCAAGAAATGGTATAATGTTTAAATATGACACACGGCACTTATAATGAATGAAGCATATTTTCTCAAATATTGTTAAACATGAGATGGATTAATAATCAGTAGTGATATATATGAATGACACACCTGTTGAGAAAATGAAAATATTGATGCATGTGAATAAGCAAATACGCACAAAATCTTGACCTTGAGCGCAGTGATGGATAAGTAGTATATAACAGGGCATTTTATCAAATACCCTAGTTGATATTTGTACCTGCTTAAGATGATTGTGGTTGCAAATGTGTGTTAAGTAGTGTATAAGAAAGGAACAGACACTGTGCATCCTGGTCTGTGGCTTTACAGAAGGTGCACACATCATAACAATGAGAGTAGCAGAAAGCAGTCATACTATGTGTGGCATTCACTTGCTGGACGAGGCTACATGTATGTTTTCACACTCAAAGTTGGCAGTATTATGGATGGCTCAGAGTAAGAGGGCTGCCAACGATCTCAGTGCAGACCCAAAACAAATGAATCACTATTATGTTAAAGAGAACTTGGATATACAGCCTAAGGATGAGACATTCTGTATCAGTATGTGTTAATGTCTGATGTTTGCGTCAACTAATTTGAGTTCTAATTATTGGGATCTGTCATTGTGAGACTTGAAGACTAAAATACACAGAAGTGTAAATGAGAATTTGAAGTTTATTTAGTAGCTCAAAGTAGTCACCATGATTTAACATTTGGTATCACCCAACAAGGATTGAAGTCCAGAAGAAAATCAAGTTCATACATAATGATGGGACCGAGTAGTTGGACCATCAGAACTGTTTCTAAAGGCGACCATTGCCCCTAAGAAAAACCTCACTTTTTCACTTACTGTCTATGTCACTTTTTAGGGGTCAGTGTATTTTGTTTTACGAGCTACATTTGCTGCATTTTTATGTTTTCTGCTTTAATTATCTGAATTTAATGTCTCTTGTGTTATACAATGCTTCGCTTTCTCATCAAGTTGTTCCTACACTGTCTTCACTATTTCACATCACAAAGTCACCCAATCATTTTCTTTCACCTATTTCAGTCAGTTATTTCATGATCTTCCATTAAAATCTGAGCTACATCTTCTTGTTTCAACTTGTCCTCATTCCGGAAATGATTTGCAGTTTGTCGCTGTTTCTAGATATCTAACTAACTATTCTATAATATATTTGAAACATTATGAAGTCTGCAGTTCTCTTCAACATATTTCATGATTTTTAAACTTGGAGTTAGCAAAGATTAAATTGTGGTCTACAAAAAATTCCTTTCCACCAGTTCACATTCTCTTACTGTAGCTTCTCTTCCTTTTCCCACCAATAGATTCCAGTCCCCCATCAGCATTAAATTTTAATCTGCCTTTATGCACTATATAATTTCTTCTCTCTCTCTCTCTCTCTCTCTCTCTCTCTCTCTCTCTCTCTCTCTCTCTCTCACACACACACACACACACACACACACACACACACACACACACGTTTTACATCTGTATTGTATATGATAATTTCCACATATTGTTGATATTAGTTCAGCCACATTCCAATTACTTGTTCATTATTAGTCTTACTCTTGCATTACTCCACTACCTGGCTAGAAATCTGGTTCTTCACCTCCTCTCCCAGTATTAATGTCAACTTATTTACTTCTCTTTTCAAGTTCTCTATGCTGTCAACCTGATTAATGGATCTAACATTCAACACAGGCCCATAAAGCACATGATTTTTTTTCTGATGACAGCATTCTCTTGAGTAGTCCCTGACCATGTATTTGAGTGGACAAACAGTTTTCACTCTGAAATCTACATTTCTGCTATTTAACCATGCAGCAGAGCTGCATGTTCTTAGGATATATAAGGGCTGTACTCTAATCTTGTCTTCAGATGTATTGCAGCATGAAAATAGCATTATGTTGGCTAATATTACTCTACTGACCATTAAAATGTGAGAGCAGTAAAAATTGTAAATAATGAAATTTTACGTATTGTGCAAAAACAGAATATACACTCTAGGAAAAGAAAAACAATGTACCACAAAGAAGTTAAGCAAATTGGTCCCAAATTGATATTTAAACAGGTATTGACACACAATGCGAAATTGTGATCTTTGGCAATCGATGGATGAATGTGTGATGCTGCAGCACAGTTTCACCACATAGCTGGCAAGGACAGTAAACAGAAGACACATTGATACCAGGACATAATGTCTTTGCAAAACCCATTCCATATACTCAATTGGACAGTAACTATGCCTCAAAGACACATGTGTGAACAATATGTGCAGATATCAGTATTTGAGAGGGGTCATGTAGTTGGACTCTAAGAAGCTGGTTGGAGTAATCAGCGAATCATTCGACATTTGAATATGAGTGATTCGCTAGTCAATGGTGTTGGCAGGAATGGGTGAACCATGACCAACCACAGTCTCAAGAAGGAAGTAGTCAACCTAGAAAGATGACTGAATGTGAAACCGAGCAATCTTCAGAGAGGCACTCACAGGCCCAGATTCGTCATTATCATTGATCTGACATGTAACTGGTGCTTCAGTGACCACAAAGATCATTAATAGGCGGCTCACAGAAAGGGGGGTGGAGCTCACAATACCACTTGCACCAACTACCACTGAGCTCTGTATACCAACAAACCTGTTTGCAGTAGTGTTGGGCACATTTTGCCTGGAATCTCATTGACTGAAGTTGAATTGTTGTCTTGAGACCCACTTCAAGCTGAGCCCTGATGACCACAGAAGATGTGTCTGGAGACACCCTGGACAGTGGTGAGATAGCAATCTTACTACTGTCTGCCATATGGCCCAACAGACAGTAGTGATGGTCTGGGATGTCATGCTGCTTCTGTAGGACCCTTCGGGCTTGTCATCCATTTCACCCTTATACCACAATGGCACATCAACGGTAGTTTACATCCCATTTTGCTACACTTCATGGAAAGCCACCCTAGGCTTACATTTCAGCAAGATAATGCCCGCCTGCACATAGCGAAAGTTTGCCAACCCTACCTCGACCATCAAGGTAGCCAGACATCTTGCCACTCTACAATGCTGGAGCATTATGGGCCAGGGCCCTCCAACTATCTTGGGATTTTCATGATCTAACATGCCAATTCAGGGTGGTTATCCAAACTCAGAAAAAAAAAAAAATCCCTGAGAATTCCCTGTATGACGTGTTAGATGGCATCAAAATAAGTTCATAACAACTAAAGTTGGGTGGTGAGGGAGGGTGGAGCACCTCAAAAAAATAGTTCAAATGGCTCTGAGCACTATGGGACTGAACATCTGAGGTCATCAGTCCCCTAGAACTTAGAACTACTTAAACCTAACTAGCCTAAGGACATCACACACATCCATGCCAGAGGCAGGATTCGAACCTGCGACCGTAGCAGTTGTGTGGTTCTGGACTGAAGTACTTAGAACCACTCGGCCACTGTGGCTGGCCTGGAGCACCTCACAATAATGACTTTTCTCTTTCCTCTCTGGTGAGAACACCACAGTTTCTAAACATCAACAGTACCAACAATGTAGGAATATTGTCACAAAGAGGAAGTTGTAATTAGATGAATGGCAAGCACTAACTTCACTTAACAAAGGTTTATTCAGCACTTGCACATTCAAAAGCATGGAGCGAACTGCCTCCGGCCAGAACACATACAGTATAAATACAGCTATAGAACATTCTAGTACAATGATTCTTAATATTTGTGGATACTTCTATAATGTACTAGAACCGAATATAGAAATTAAAATTGTACAGTCCCTACATTGTATTTTAAAATTTGTGATTATAAAAAATCAACAAAATTAAGTTCCATTGCTAGGTTAAAAACACAGAATACCCTGAGATTTTATGAAATCTTTTAAATTCCCTGAGATTTCCCTAATTTTTCCAGGTAAAATATAATTCCATGAGAATTTCAGGTTTTCAAGATTTTCCAGAAGAATCACCACTCCACAACTGGACAGGTTTCACCACAATATCCCTCAGGAGAACATCCAAAAACTATCAGTCAATGCCATGCCAAATAACTGCTCACATAAGGGCACATGGACTAATGTGTTATGGACTTGCTCAATTTGTGAAGATCTTTCTCTTGAATGAACCATCAAATTTTTCTGAAATTGTGATCATATTTTGTCTGTACTTCACAGAATCCAGTAGATGTGATATATGGACAAAACATACACTGAAGAGCCAAAGAAATTGGTACACCTGCCTAATATCACGTAGGGCCCCCGAAAATGCAGAGAAGTGCCACAACACCATGTGGCATGGACTCAACTAATATCTGAAGTAGTGTTGGAGGGAACTTACACCATGAATCCTGCAGGGCTGTCCATAAATCTGTAAGAGTACAAGGGGATGGAGTTCTCTTCTGAACAGTACATTGTAACCCAGCTGAGCATCCGGTCAGAATGAGCTCTGATGACAGATGCAGGCACATCATTCCACACCGCGTCACCACTGTGCCAGAACTGATCAACCATAGTGGCTGGTGAGTGGTGGTGTGCCCTTGGCAACCTGTGATCAGACGTTTTCCCACAGGTGAGCAATCTGGAAATGTGCTGCAGAGGGAATCAGTCTAACACCCTGGTATTGAGGTAGATTGTGATAGTACATGAGCACCAAGGTCATGTTGTGAGCCCAATGGCATCCTGTACCACCACACTGTGTGCTGGGCCCATGTGATGATGATGATAATGATGATGATGATGATGATGATGACTAATGCAGTCTGGCAATGTTGGTTCATCTTGGCGCCTCCATAAAGGTTAAGTCCACTGTAATGGTGTATGCAGAACTGGGACTCATCTGAAAAGCAATGTGGTGCAACTCCTATGTCCACTGGATGCACCGCTGTCAGCAAACATTTCTGCTGCCATGTCAAGGAGTCACATTATGATGGTCACCATGCTGACAGACCGCAGTGTCCTGGGCACTGCTACACTGTCTGTGTGAATTTTTGTCTTGTGAGCCTATTTCTTGGCTTTAGGTGCATGACAAAATTCTGTCTCGTCCTTTATTATTTAGTATAGTTTTGTACTTTGTCTTTTATTGTATCATTTTAGAACCTTTTAATTATAACAAAATTAAGCCTTTGATTAACATTTAGACTGTCTTGATTGCCAAACTACCTTATTTTAAATTATAGCTTAAGTTTTTAAATAGATATATTTTCACACATTTGTTTGCATTTTATCTTTCACAATAAATGTACCAGAACCACAATAGTACAGATCACTACATACATGATTTGGAAAGATCATTCTATTCTATTATTAATGGCAAGTCTCAAACATACTATAATACATAATCATAGATCTTTTTGTGTCATCTTAGTTGTAACTACGTAAAACAGTAATCAGCAGGTAGCAACAATCCTGTATTTTATGTAACCTCATAAATTTACATATTTCTCTTTTGTAAATAGTTTAGTTCATCAGAAATAACTTTTTTTTTAAAATTATCTTCATCCCAGAGTTAAATCTGGAGATCTCCCAATCGAGTAAAAGCCAGTAATAACAGTTAATAAATCATGTAGACTATACTGTTAATTAAAACAGATTTAGTATTTTATTGTTAAAATAGCACCTTACTATGAAATAGTGTGTATATGGGAGATGATACTAAGCTAGATTTATTCATTTATTTACTTATTTATACTGTATAGACAAAAAATAGATTCTTTGTGGATTGTGGGCCCATGTCACAATGCCATAATTTTCTTGGATCAATTAAAAAACCCAACATATCTCCAGTACTTAGAAATAACATCGTACAAATACAGACTGTGTTCCTGTGAGAGGAAGACTTTAACACTATAAAAATACCAAGGCTACTAGTAAGATAGCAAATTACAAAACATTCAAACAATGTTCTCTTAAAAAAATTATATACTTAAGTTTTTCAAAGAACTTAGCACCAATGTGATTGAATAGTGTTGTCTACACTTTTTGAGACATGCCTTGCCAGCTGATAATCAAATTCTCCTCTCATGTTACTTGTTTAAATCATTGCACATTCAGTGCCTTAAAATTAGCTATATCATTTCAGAAACATAAACTGATGGAAACAGGGACAGTTACACCATGAAGCAACACTGCAATATCTACCACACTTTGTGCGGGTACACCACATGTGTACAAAGTCTGAGGCCATCTTTCATTCTGCCCAGAACATTCTGTATGTTTGTAGCCAGTCAATATGCAGGCTCAATACCTTTCCTAGACACAGCCTGGCCAGTTCTTGAAGAAGCTGCACCAGTGTATGGCAGGAACACAATTCTCTGTTCTCTTTCATTGTTTTCTCCTATTTTACACTTGCTGCCATGCCTGTGTGCCCCCAGTGCCTTCTTAATTTCTTCAGTCCTGTATTCATTGGTGTTACATCATACAGGGCACCAAAAAACCAGTACTGCAAATGGGTTGCCTACACAGGGGCCACAGCAGTGAGAACCCAAACAATGTACATCCATACAACAACGATGATGATGATGATGACATGCAACATGTTAAGGAACACAACTCAGGACACCACCTATGTGACTTGGGGCAATTGTTCCACTAACAACCAGCAGGAGCAGCACTGTCCCCCGGAGACACAGTTTGTGCGGGCTTATTTGTTTCTTCCATGTCACATGCAGCAAACAGCTCATGACCAATTCTTGCCAGTGCTTAAGCTGTTGCTCACCCCATATCCAGAACTTGCAGCCAGTTCATCAACCTGAGGGATATGGTCTCCAGAGCTACTTGTAGCTGCAATCAGTCTTCACCCTTGCTAAAGTGAGACTTGCATCTCTATGCACGTGCATTCAGATCTTCAGTATCCCAGCTGGTTTCTGCAACTGGGATTCAGAGAAAACCATCTCACCTTATGATTTTTAAGACATAGACATCATCAGATAGCGAATTAGCCATTCAAGGCAAATTGAACGTCTACTTATCCTACTATTGGCTGGTGCATAAGTTTTTAGCATTCTTCCATAAGTTTCATAAACAGAGACTTTAGTCATAAACAATGTATTCTCCTTCACTATTTAAAACAGCCTGCCATCCCTGAGGTAACTTCTATTCCGTAACTGTAGAAATCATGTGGTTTTGAAGCAAAGAACTGGTCTAGCCACATTTGGACTGCATTTTCATCCAGAAAGGAAGTTGCTAGGGTATTGGCTTTAGAGATGGTCTGATAGAGAGCATAAAAGATGAAAAAGTGAGGGTGCAAGATCAGGTGAATAAGGTGAGTGCAGAACGGCTTCTGAACCCAACTGCTATATAGTGTTTTTTGTTAGTGTAGCAGAACACAGGCTGACATTATCAAATGGTTCAAATGGCTCTGAGCACTATGGGACTTAACTGCTGTGGTCATCAGCCCCTAGAACTTAGAACTACTTAAACCTAGCTAACCTAAGGACATCACACACATCCATGCCCGAGGCAGGATTCGAACCTGCGACTGTAGCGGCTGACATTATCATGGAGTAGTATCACTTCATGCAGTCTTGCTGCTGGTTGCTCTTGGATCTTATCTGCATGACATCTCCATTATCAACAATAAATGCCAGCAGTGATAGTTACACCTCAGAGAAGCGATACACCACACCATCACAGTTCCACCAGAAGCATAACGTTATGTTTTGCAGGTGGACGCATATCTTTGTACGGAGAGTTGCTGTTTTAATTGGGCTCAACTATTCCTTTATTCTCCACATGTCAGCATGAAGATACCATTTCTCATTACCGTTAATGATACAGGATAGGAATGGTAAGTGTTGTTCATTTGCCAGCAGAGAGAGAGAGAGAGAGAGAGAGAGAGAGAGAGAGAGAGAGAGACATATGGTGTCCCGTTTTTTTTGTGATTTTTGACTTAGAGCATGTGGTACCTGTACACTCAATTTTTGAACCTTCCCCACAGCATGCAAACATCATGCTGGTGCTATGACCACATTTCATCTCATTTGCCTGTTGTCGAGTACAATGATGTGGATTATTGTGTTTAGTGACTCTCCATGTTCAGGAAGACCTTCGGGATTTGAGGAAGAGCATTTAATGTCAAAACAATCCTCCTTAAAATGAGAAATAATTTTCTTGCCATGCTCTGTTCAATGGCATTATACCTATACATGACGCAAATTTTTCTGGCTGCCTCCACTGCTGTTACTACTTTACTTGACTCAAACAGAAGAATGTGTCAGAAATGTACTGATTTCTCCACTATGTACTCCATTTTCTAGAGTTCAGGGAATATTTAATTTGCTAATTCAAAAGGCAGCCATCAGGCTCAAATTTTTTAGTTGTCATAAGCAGAAAGGACAATCCTGCTGGGAATGGATAACAACTGCCAGGACGTCCCCAGCATTGCCATTTTCAGTGCTCCATTGCTCAGTGCAAACTGTAGCATGTGGAATCATTTGTTAGGGATATGATTCTAGTTCATCCTCAGTTTAGGAACTCCAGAATGACCTCCTCAAATTAAATGAGCATTGTTAGCAACTTGCCACCAACTCATCCAGCATTTTAAGAAGCAGTCAGGTTCTCACTGGCCCTTGAAGACGTTCCGCTGGTGCTAGCCATCTGCCACCCACCCTATATGCAACAGCCAGGCTCAGCCCCACCCATCCAAGCCTCCCGGGTCCACCAGACAAATCTCCCTCTAGGTGGGATGTCACATGCAACTGATGCAACCACAAGCTACTATCATTCACCAAGCACCAGCACCGGCCATGTTATTTTTGCTGCACAGAGTACAATGTCCATGGTAAAACTGGACATAATGCTGAGGTTTGCTAGTCATCACTTTGAATGAATGTAGTCTTCATTTGGACACACTGGACTGACTCAGATATGGTGACTATGCGCATGGCCCAGATGTCTTCCACATACAGGTCCTTAGGTCCTTCTGTCCATCTCTAACAGAGTATTGGCATTATAGAAGGTCATTGATGGCATTCCCAACACTTTTCAAATTGATATTGATTCCTCCACCAGCACTGTGAATTGGGGTATGTGTAGACACCTTGGTTCACCAGAACTTGCATCCTTTGCAAAACAACTGAAAATCTACGGTAATGACACCACTGACATGAAGGGCCAATTCAGTGCTCAAATTATGTATCAAGCAACATCACAGTCAGTCCCAGTTTTAGTTGTCGACTCAAAGATATCTTGTGTTTTGATCTCTCTATGATCTGGGCATGGAAGTCTGCGGTTTGATGAATCACATCTAACCTTTTGTACATGGTGCTTATCTTCAAGAACTTTTTAAAAAATGTGCCTCAGTGTTTACCCATCTGTCATCCAGTATCACCAACTGACTCTCAAGCACACACCTCCTTGCAGCCCTCAGCAACACCTAAGTTTTTCAAGGCTCAGAAGTAGAAAAGCTTTGCCTCAAGCTACAAAGGCTGCAAAAGGAAGGAATTGTGAATCCAGTAGCCAACAGTCAACGGACTACTACTACTACAACACTACTACAACACTACTACTGCTGCAGTGATAGTTGAAAAACTAAATGTATCCTTGAGAATCTGTGGATATTTCATGCCCACAGGCAGACAAATTGTGATCGACACTTATCCTATCATACAGGCAGAAGACATCATGGCAAAACTTGCAGGTGGCATTCTGTTCACAAAAGTTAACCCTAGAGGTGCCTATTTACAGTTACCTCTAGATGAACACTGCAAGCATGTATTAGTCATTAACACCTCATCTGGTTTTTTTTTTCTCAGTACAATCACCTGCCTTTTGGCATCACCAATGCACCAGCCATATTTCAATGATATTTGGAACACCTGACGTAGGGAGTTCTGGGCACGGCTAATTATCTAGATGATATCCTCATCACTGTCAGAAACACAAAGGACTTTACAGCCCCAGTTTGGAAGCTTTATTTAGTGCTCTCTGAAAAGGTACCTTTAAGTATGACACAGCCAAATACTGTTCTTTGTGCCACAGGTTAAATATCTATGGCATATTTTCAGTTCCTTAGGGATATGCCTGACTCCCCATCATGTAGATGCAATCAATGGATACCAAACAACTGAAAGCAGTGTTGAGTCAGTTGAACTACTACCAAAAGTTCATTCCCCATGCAGTGTCTATTGCTGAACTACTTCATAAGTTAATTCAGAAAACTGTTAAATGACATTGTTCCCCTTACTTGCAACAAGGTTTTTTGGGACTTAAAACTTGCATTGCCTCAGCTGGTGTGCCTACAAGTTGCTAATTGTCAGGGCAAATGCATCTGACTCTGGCCTTGGGGCTGTTCTTTCTCAAAAAATCAATGGAAAGGAGGATCTAATTGTGTCTGCCCCAAAAACTGACACCTACACCACTACAATCAGAGTCAAATAGGAAAAGAGGCTTTGGTCATCACCTTTGGTCTCAAAGTACTCGTATGACATGATTATGTGTATATCCAATGTTTTAACAGATCATAAGCCACTTATGCCACTGTTTAATACTAATGCCTGGCCCTTGCAACACTGAGTACTGTCCCTTTCTGTGTACCATTACAACATCCATTACTGCTCAACAGTGCAGCACGGAAATGCTCATGTGTTATCCCATCTTCTGGCGGGGGCAAAATGCCAACTTTGGCACTGCAGTTTAAGTCCACTTCTGCATAGGTGCAAAGTTAGAGGCTGCCATCACACATTTTCCAATAGATATCACAACTATAATTCACTGGCACCAGAGGATTCTGTCCTCTGTGACAACATCTAGTTTGTGAAACATAGGATGGATTGCAAACTCTTCTAGCATCTGGAGTTTCAGGTATTTTGGCATTGTTGGCATGAACTGTCAATGCACAATGGCATTTCCTTACTGCACAAAGACAATGACCACATCAGGATGATCATCCCACAAGCTCTCCAATGCCAGGTATTGATGTCGCTCCACCAGGGTCATTGAGGAACTGTTACCACCAAAACACCTGAGGCAATATTCATTGCTCCTGGATTCATCTGGATTTCACTGGGCCTTTCCTGGGCTCCTTTTTAGTGATTTCAGGTGATGCTGGGAACAAATTTATCTATGTTTTGTGGGTGCAATTGACTTCATTGGCAAAAACCGTGCAAGCCTTTATCATGCATTTTTTCCACTGAGGGGTTACTGGAAACCATTGTAGGAGATAACAGGCCTCAATAATGTTGGCAGAATTCTGACACTTTTTTGAAGAGAATGGCATTCATTTGGACCATGTACAACCACTCCATATGGCTTAAAAAGCCTGTTGTCCCTTTCAAAACACAGATGTCAAAGTTGCACCATCATCATGGTCTCGTCTCCTATCGCTCCACACCACAGGACAGGACAAGCCCGGCAGAAAAACTTCATGATGGTCAACAACAGTCCCAGCACTCCATAGTCAATTTCTCCAATCCTACACTCCCATCCCAACACCACTACCGCTACACCCTTTGGGTAAACATATGGGCACTGGTTTTCTCTAGGGCCACCAACAATGGGTGCTGGCTTGCTTCACTCACCACCCTAGCAGGGCCATGTCGAGCTCCAACTATCAGATTGCCCTAGCCGCCACACGTACCTCAATTAAGTACACTCTCACAAGGCCCCTGCAGCCCCAGTGGAAGGTTTCTCCTCATTTCCTGTTCTAGATCTGATCCACTCCACATCTCGGAGTGACAGCCCCTGACACTGTCTCCCAACTGCTTCATGTCTTCAGCAGCTGACATCCATTCCGACAGACAATGACAACAGTCTAATGGATTCATTGCATCTTCCAGACACTGACAGCAGTGATGTCAACATCATAGACACAAATATGTGTCACCATATCTCCCCTGGAGGTGGTTGCTATGTCTAGGCAGGTAGCCCACAAACTTGACAGTACCACACGTGTGGCTTATACATGAGAGCACAGGGTCCACAACAACAAGATGATGAAAAATATGCATCCATATGATATAACAATAACATGAGGCGTGTTATAGAGAACAACTCAATGCCACCACTGTGACTGCAGGTACTTGCCTCTCTGACAGAGTGCAGTGGCTTTGTCCCTAGGAGATGAAGCCAGAATTGAATTATTTTATTGCTCCATGTCATATGGTTGCATATATTTCATGTCCAATTCATCTACCCATCGGCACTTAAGCCATTGCCCAGCACTTGTCCAGCAGTTGAGCCAGCCTGCCAACCTGGGGAATGCTGCCACAAGAATTATTTGGAGCTGCAAGCAGCCTTTGTCCTTGTTATGCTAAGACTTGGCTTCTTGACCCTCACACATCCCAGACTTTGGTATCTCAGCTGATTACTGTGACTGTGTTCAGAGACATCCATCTCACCTTAAGTCTTTAAGACAGTCTTCATCAGATAGTCAGTGAACTAGCCATTGTAGACAAAATGCTTAACTTTTGCCTATGCTATCGCAACTGTAAACCGATAAATTATTGTATATTCTTGTTAATTGATTCAAAATTTTTTTATTATATTAAGAAGCCTAATATTTATTGCCTACCTCAGTGAAAGTTTTTCTGCACTGACCCTTTAGTGGGTCACTTTAATTGGAAGAAAATGCCTTTTTAAGGAAGTGAAGTTCCACCAGTAAGTTGCTTGCCACCTATGGTATTTGCGCTGAAAACCAACGTTGACAGCAAGAGTATCATTGCCCTGGATTATCGCAACTAGTCATTGGACAATACAGGTCCCTGTGAGTGGGCTTCCTGTATATTCAGTGCCCTGGAATGCCATCAGGTCTCGTCTCTACATAGGCATCCAGAAACAGGAAGCAGCTTTCCTCCTCAATCTTTTTTGTAAGATTAATGTTTTTATAAATCACGTTGATGTGATCAAGGAATTCATCTAAAGTGCCCCTCCATCATTACCACACTGCTTGGGTGAGTGAGGTGCTGTCCTTAGTGGAACCGCTACAGACCCCTACATGTAGAACTTCATCATGACAGATGATAGATGTATGCCCACCAGAACTCCATCAACTTGTTTGTAACAGTATCCATCATGCTGATAGTATGTTGCGATGGAAGAAGTTTAACATGGGAAGTTTAAAATGTAGTTCCAGGAAAACCAGCAGTACTTGGAGAGGGAACTTCATGAATAATGAAACAACATCAAAACTCACCAATATATCTCTTGGATCCAGTTTGATTGTTTTAAGAATGTCACATACTATGATTAGAGGCTACACCAGTGAACCAGTGGCACTAACTATGGACCTTAACAGTACACTGGCAGTGCAGTTTCACGTGCTTCATAGTGTTTTGTAGCAATCTCAAGATGCCCAGGATCGTGGCAGAATATCAATAAATCTTGTCAACAGAGAAGAATTTTGACCTCAGTGCAGCTTGGCAACTAGCCTTTGAAACAATAAGACAGAAGATGTAGCAGTCTGTATCATGCACTGGCAGGGCAGACATGATGTTCAGCAACATAAAAAAAAAAATCACCTGGTCCACTGTTAAACTAGTTTGGAGTGTCTCTCTCCAAAACATTTTGTTCACACTTGTGTGGCAAGAAACCTGGAAAGGCTTTATTGGTCTTTTTAAACATTTTTTGCTGTAGGACAGTATGATGTTCCCAAAACAGATTACTGACAGATTCTTGTCTAACATTAAACCAAGGAAGGAGGATACATTATCCAGTTTTATCTGTGTCTCTTTATCAGACAGAACATTTCACTGCAATCCGTTAGGTTGGCCATTTAGCTGAAAAAAGTCATTAGACTTTATTTATTTACTCATTCATTCTTCCATCCATCTGTGCTACAATGTACATTGTTATGGATACAATCTGTGGTAAAATAACATACATAATTTCTACAATATCAGAAAAGACAGATTGCTACTTACTGTAAAGATGACTTGTCAAGTTGCAGGCAATAAAATTGAAAAGGCACTTATACACTCACATGACAGCCCTCTCTGGCATGCATTCTGGTCCATGCTGCTGGAGGTGGTGGTTGTATGTTTGTAGCATGCTTGCTTGTGTGAATGAATGTGTTTGTGCTTCCTTTCTGATGAAAGCTGTGGCCTAAAGCTAATATGTAAATGTGTTTCCATTGTTCCTGTCTGCAACTTAACATGTCATCATTATGGTAAGTTACAATCTATCTTTTCCTAATATTGTTGAGTTCCAACATGGAGTTTCCATTGCTTGATTTTTCATACAAAATTTATTACAGTTTGTATAATTTAGATAATTAACCCTATAGCATTTCTAGTTTTTTATATTGTTAAATACTGCATGTTAAAGGATGTTAAGTGCCTTTTTAGGATATTTTAATTGTCACTTTGCAGTGTAATAACTGTTATTAAATAAATGTTTTTTAAACATTTGGCTCAAGACTCTGGGATTGTCCATATGTTTAATTCCTATTGATTATTGTTCTACAATTTCAGTTCAAAATGTATCACACTACTTTGGCTTTAGACTTGTTTTTCATGTTTAGATGTAAATAATGACTACCTGGCTTCCTGCTCATGTATTGAGCTGTTTGGGTCAGATTTTTCATGATGTAAATTGTATTATATTTATGCATGACAGTCTGAATTTCTAGTATTTTAAATAGCTCCACACAATGAGACCTACTATTGCCATTTCTCATGTTTCGTATTACCCTTTCCTGTAATTTGAAGAGTCTGCATGTTCCCACCTTTTATTCCTCAAAACATAATCCCATAACTGAGAACTGAATGCATGTATCCAAATTAGATCACTTTCAGACCATAAATGTCATGCACTGGATCTGAATGGCATAAGAAATTGTATATATTCTATTTCTTGAAATAATCTTTCATTTCAATTGGCAGTCTACATTCATCACCATGAATTTTATACCTTCTACACATTTCAATACAGCATTGTTGGCTTTTTAATATAACATCACTGTGTTTCTTTATTCAACTGGAAGTTAAAGAAGTGTGTGCTCTTTATCCACTCAAGCACTGAAGAAACTGGTATAGGCATGTGTATTCAAATACAGAGATATGTAAACAGGCAGAATATGGCACTGTGGTTCACAAGGCCTATATAAGATAACACATGTCTGATTCAGTTGTTAGATTGGTTACTGCTGCACAATGGCAGGTTATCAAGATTTAAGTGAATTTGAACATGGTGTTATAGTTCACACAAGCAATGGGACATTTTACCTCCAAGGTAGCGATGACGTGTGGATTTTCCCGTATGACCATTTCATGAGGGAACTGTGAATATCAGGAATTCGGTAAAACATCAAATCTCTGACATCACTGTGGCTGGAAAAACATCCTGCAAGAACAGGACCAATCACAACTGAAGAGAATCGTTCAATGTGACAGAAGTGCAACCCTTTCCCACATTGCTGCAGATTTCAGTGCTGGGCCAGCAACAAGTGTCAGCGTGTGAACCATTGAACAAAACATCACTGGAATGGGCTTTTGGAGCTGAAGGCCCATTCATGTAACCTTGGTGACTACATGACACTACACTTTATGCTTTTCCAGGGCCTTTCAACACCAACATTTGACTGTTGATGACTGGAAACATGTTGCCTGGTTGGACAAGTATGTCTGACAACCTGCATCCATTCATGTCTATTGTGTATTCCAATGGACTTGGGCAATTCCATCAGGGCAATGCAACACCCCACACATCCAGAATTGCCACAGAGTGGCTCTAGGAACATTCTTGTGAGTTTAAACACTTCCACTGGCCACCAAACTCCCCAGACACAAACATTATTGAGCATATCTGGGATGTCCTGCAATGTGCTGTTCAGAAGAGATCTCCACCCCCTTGAACTCCTATACCTTTATGGACAGCCCTGCAGGATTTGTGGTGTCCCTTCCCTCCATCACTACGTCAGACATTAGTCGAGTCCATGCCGCATCATGTTGCGGCACTTCTGCATGCTCGCAGGGGCCCTACATGACATTAGACAGGTGTACCAGTTTCTTTGGCTCTTCAGTACGTTACTCTACTCTTCAGTGACAGGTTATGGACATCTCAGAGTGTCATTGGATTTTTGTAAACTGTGTTGCTGTTTTCTCTGTGATCAGTAAAGAGTATTTGTCTCCATTCATGACACACTGTGAGGAATTATTAATGTAGATTAGGAAAAGAAAGAGCCTAATATAGTGCCCTGAGGATGCATATATCAATATATTTTGTTTGGCAAGTGGGTTGTCAGTATATGTATGTGGAATTTCAACACGCTGCAACCTGTTTTCCTGGTAAGAATAAATCTACTTATTTTTTCAAACGTCTATAAGATATGTAATAAAATTCTGTAGTCAAGAAGGTCCAAAACCTTTGAAAGATCCATGAAAATGACACTTACATGGTCACCTTTGTCCAGACTTCAAGAACAACTTTCATATACTGACTATACTACTTCTGGACCTGAAACTGAATTGTTACTACAAATAACATTTACACCTAGATCTACATACATAATCCAGAAGCAACCGCATCATGCATTGTGGAGGGTTCCCTGTACCACTAATAATCATTTCCTTGACTGTTCTACTCACAGATAGACTAAGGGAAAAACAACTGTCTACTTACCTCAGTATGAGCCCTAGTTTCTTGAATCTTATGTTAATGGTCCTTACGCACAATGTATGTTGGCGGCAGTAGAATCATTTGGCAATCAGCTTCAAATGCCAGTTCTCTAAATTTTTTCAATAGTGTTTCTCAAAAAGTCATCACCTTCCTTCCAGGGATTCCCATTTGAGTTCCTAAATCATCCTGTAACACTTACATGTTGTTCAAACCTACTGGTAACAAATCTAGCAGCCCACCTCTGGATTGCTTTGATATCTTCCTTCAATCCAACCTTGTGAAGATCCCAGACACTCTAGCAGTACTCAAGCAAAGTTCATACTAGAGTCCTATATGTGGTCTCCTCTACAAATGAACCACACTTTCCCAAAATTCTCCTAATAAACCAAAGTTGACCATTTGCCTTCCCTGCCCCAACACTTAGATGCTCATTCCATTTCATGTCACTTTGCAGCATTATGCCCAGATATTTAAATGACGTGACTGTGTCAAGCAGGACACTAAAAAAATGGTTCAAATGGCTCTGAGCACTATGGGACGCAACTGCTGAGGTCATTAGTCCCCTAGAACTTAGAACTAGCTAAACCTAACTAACCTAAGGACATCACACACATCCATGCCCGGGGCAGGATTCGAACCTGCGACCGTAGCGGTCTCGCGGTTCCAGACTGCAGCGCCAGAACCGCGCGGCCACTTCGGCCGGCAAGCAGGACACTACTAACACTGTATCTGAACATTACAGGTTTATTTTTCCTACATATGCACTAACTGTTAACTTACATCTTTCTACATTTAGAGCTAGCTGCCAGTCATCACACCAACTAGAAATTTTGTCTAAGTCATCCCACAGTCATTTATCTTTGACACCTTCCTGTACACCACATCATCATCAGCAAACAACTGGAGATTGCTGTCCATCCTGTCCACCAGATCATGTATGCTTACAGAAAATAATAGTGAGCGTATTACACTTCCCTAGGGCACTCCTGACAGTACCCTCATTTTTGTGTCTGCCTGGGTGGCAAACATAAATTGGAATTGGTAGCAGGACATGACCGTGGTGTGACGCAAGATCTGATGGCCGAGAAAAGATTAGTCTCAAAGTAAGGTGCCAGCAATCAGGAAGATTACTTATCTTTATTCTCCACACTGAAGCAGGCACCCTCTGTTGCTCTCATAGCAAGTAGCTATGTAACTAAGTTCACAATACAATTCACAAATCCACAGTGAAATCCAAATTGTAACTAAGTTCTAAGCCCAAGGTTGTTATATAAGATCTATACAATAACACGTCGATATTGACACAGCTAGCGAGCGAGAGCGAGTGGCCCTGGCGTCAGGTCTGCGCTCCCGTTATATCTTGTGGTCATAGAGGGAGCTGCAGGCAACAACTATTGAATGGCACGACGTCTTCTGCCAGAGATAACACCATTAACCTCCAGTGGCCGCAACGTGAAGCTAAGGCCGACCACCGCGCATGTGCGGCCGGGCTGAGCGACAGCGGGGCATGCACGATTCGGTTAAGTCTGTGGACACAGCACTCGTCTCTGATGAACTCTCATGAGGATAACATACTGGGTTCTATTACTTAAGTCTTCAAGCCACTCACATATCTGGGAACCTATTCCATATGCTAACACCTTTGTTAACATTCTGCTATGGGGTTTCATGTCAAATGCTTTCTGGAAATCTAGAAATATGGAATCTGCCTGTTGCCCTTCATCCATAGTTTACAGTATATCATATGAAAAAAGGGCAAGCTGAGTTTCACATGAGCAATGCATTCTAAAACCAGAACGATGCTTTCTAAAACCATGCTGATTCATGGACATAAGATTCTTGACCTGAGAATATGTTCAAGGAATCTGCAGCAAACCATATTAGGGATATTGATCTGTAATTCTGCAGATGTCTTCTTTTGCCCTTTATATATACAGAAGTCATTTTCCTCCAGTTGCTTGGGACTTTTATGTTGGATGAGACATTTGTGACAATAGCAAGCTAGCTAAGGGGCCAGTCCCATAGAGTACACTCTATAAAACTGAACTGGGATTTCCTCTGGGTCTGTTAACTTATTTCTTGTCATCTCTCAGTTATTTCTCTACACAAGGGGTGCTTATTACTATGTTGTCCATACAGGAGTCTGTTCAAATCAAACAATGCTATCGTTGTATGATTCTCCTGCAAGAGCAATTGCTTAAACATGAGATCTGAAACTTCAGCTTTCATTTTGCTATCTTCAGCTGCCACAGCAGACTGGTCAACAAGCGACTGGATGGCAGTCATACACCTGCTTAGCAATTTTACATAGGATCAGAATTTTCTTGGGTTCTCTGGCAGATCTTTTGCTAATGTATGATGGTGGTAGTAGCTGTATGCTTTGCACGTAGATCTCTTCACAGACACACAAATATTTACTAACTTTTGCTTGTTGTCATTTTGTGTGTTTTGTTTTGAACTGAGAGTGCAACAGCCTCTGCTTCCTCAGCATTTTCCAAATTTTGTTGTTGAACAGTGGTGATGTCTTTACTGCCCTTAATCCACTTACTAGGCACATAGTTCTCCAAGCCACAATTTACAATCTGCTTAAACTTTGCCATAATTCCTTTACGTCCACCATACTGAAACTAAGTGATATCAATTCAGTGTCTAAGTGAGATCAATTCAGTGTCTAAGTGAGATCAATTCAGTGTCTAAGTGAGATCAATTCAGTGTCTAAGTGAGATCAATTCAGTGTCTAAGTGAGATCAATTCAGTGTCTAAGTGAGATCAATTCAGTGTCTAAGTGAGATCAATTCAGTGTCTAAGTGAGATGCTAAGAACTGCTTATCTGCTTTTTCTAGCAGAAACACTCTCCTAGCTTTCTTGGCTGGTTTCTTAACTTTTGTAACTGCTATAATGGCATCATGATCACCAATGATTCTATACTGACACTGTTGATGAGGTCCAGCCTCTTTGTAGCTACAATGTTTAGAGACATTTCCAGTCCGTGTGGGCTACCAAACTAGCTGCTGAAGGAAATTTTCAGAAAACATTTCAAAAGTCCTTTGCACAACTTTCTGTCTGTAGTCCCTGCAATGTATCCATAGACATCTCAGTCTATACTCAGTAGATTCAAATCGCCTCCAATTAGTATTGCATGGTTTGAGATTTATGTGTCACTGACCACAGACTTTCTTTGAATGACTGGTGCAGTGGAATTGTATTGCTGGTAAAAACATTCAACAATTAACTAGGTTTCACCTATATGTGTTACATATGACCAAATAACTTCACGATCACATTTTGTCAACTGCAGTGAACACTCCCCCTCCTATCACATCCAGTTTGTCTTTCTGATACATTTTCCATGACTAACCAAATACCTCAGAGCTATCTGCTTTGGGTTTTAGCCAGATCTAAGACCCAAGAATAATTTGAGTGCAAGAACTTTCCTACAGGGCAGTAAATTCAAGAAATTCATAACGAATACTTCAAAAATTTACTAATAAAATTTTGACAGTTGAAGTGTCTTTACTTTAAAGAAGTCTGACTTCCCTTTTGCATTTCGAATGGTGAGTGTTCATCAGAGTATTACAAACTATCAGTTGGCCTAAAAAACACTCATGTGCACTCCACGAGTAATCTGCTACCCATGTAGCTGCTTGCTTTGTGTAATGCACCCCTGTACTATCAAGGGAAGTCCTACAAATTCCCACCTGATACCGCAGGTCTAGAAATCTGCAGTCAGGGCTGTCACAGAGTCATTTAGGCAATTATTTAATATATTTTCTATTACTGTTTCTATTATTTTGGAAATGGAAGATGGCACTGAAATTTGCCTGCAATTTTCCACATCACTGTTTTTGAGTAGAGGTAATACTTTTTCTTGCTTCAGGCATATGAAAAAGTAGCCAGACTCGAATGATAAACTATTTCTTTCTGTTAGTGGCATTTTTATGGTAACTGAGCATTCTTTAAGAACAAAAACTCAGATTTACCTAGACCTGTATTTTTTTTATTTAATTGGCATATTATATGTGCCACTGAGTTTGCTGGTTGGTCACTGCTGAATGAGATATGTGCCGGGAAATTTCTGTCGTATCATCTCAGCAATGCTGCTGGAGTATACATTCATAAAGCTTACTAATATTTTTTGGTGGTTTATCTGTACATTTTTATTTTTAATTTGTGAAGCAAGGTGGTGGTGTCCAACATTGGTCTCTGCCTGATAATGATCCAGACTGCTTTGCTTATACCTAAGACAGACAGAAGATTTTTTGGTACATGTTGTCACCTATGTGTTTCTTTGTGAAGTTCTAATAGTACACAGTTGTTTGAGATATGCTTCCTCAGATTTTAGTTTAAATAATGTCAAAAATTTATTAAACATTTTGTGCACATTTGTTCCTGGAAACCCTCCTTCCCACTTTTCATATTGTAAATGGACTGCAAATTCACCAAGGTCTAATTCTGAGGAGATCCTTTTGTATGCACTCAATTTTGTATACTTTTATGCATAAATATCTGCTTCTAATAACTGATAGATGGACTAAATCTTGAACAAGGATATGGTATTTTTATCTGTCAATAATTATGGCTACATTGTGTATTACAGAAGAAGAATGTTTAGTAAGACTACTTGGGCAGTGTCTGAGAGATAAATATGCCATACCCGCACAATGTATTCATTTAGGCATTACAGGCACTATATGACTTTGCAGTATTAATATTTGCATCACTACGATTAACGTGTTAATTTTTGACTGGTTACTTTACCTAGACCATGGGTTTTGAGAAAAAGATGTCGGAATCATTACAAGAAGATCAGTACATACAAAACATAATAATTATTTTTTTAAATATTATGTGCTGTTATCTCAACAGAAAATAACACAAAATGTTTGTCGTCACTTGATGTTTCTAGAATAAACATTATTCCAACACACTTTAATTGTCCATCTGAGTTGTGTTTTGCAACTGTCATTCAGATTCATGTTGTATTGTAACATGGTTTTTTTCCAGATTAGCTATGTCAAGAAGAGGCATTTTAAGTGGACTGGCTGATTTTTCTGTACATCCTATTAGCTTTTTGGATCTCTGTGTACTGAAGGAGGTCTTGCCTGTGAGGTCTGCTTACTACAATCAGTTTTTGATCCCCTATTTACATGATGAGTGCTGTAAAACTTTTAGTTGCTATTTTGAGTTCATTTTTACACATATTCCTGCCACATACTATCACAACATATTATTTTTGCCCCACACAATTGATGCTTTTACAGCACAGAATTTCCTGCAGAATTTTTCCAGGTTTCACAGCACTCATAATACTGAGAGCTTGCTGGTAACAAAGAATTCCTGCAGTTTGTCTTTCATGGTTATCAGAAAGCAAAAACTGTATGTATTAGAAGATCTTGTATCTTAAATTCACTTGAGCCAAGTTTAGATTTTCCATGTTTCTTTGATTTGTTGTACACCAAGTTACATCTAAGTTATGTCTAAGTCCTCCATCACTTTCAGGCCTTTTTCCACTGTTTCTAGCACTTTAACTTTACAGTTAGCATAAACACTTCAGTCATAGCAACATAAATGCCACACATTCTGCTGTATAAACAAAATATATTTTGATACCTTTCTTCACTAAGCAACACAAATGACACCATTATTGCATTACCAAGAATATTCTATTACCAACTGACATGGTTTTTGTGGTGTCACCGCCAGGCACCACACTTGCTAGGTGGTAGCCTTTAAATCGGCCGCGGTCTGTTAGTATACGTCGGACCCGCGTGTCGCCCTATCAGTGATTGCAGACCAAGCGCCGCCACACGGCAGGTCTAGTCTAGGGAGACTCCCTAGCACTCGCCCAGTTGTACAGCCGACTTTGCTAGCGATGGTTCACTGACTACATACGCTCTCATTTGCAGGGACAACCATTTAGCATAGCCTTCAGCTACGTCATTTGCTACGACCTAGCAAGGTGCCATATTCAGTTACTATAATCTGAACAGATAATATTGTGAATCATGTACCGTCAAGAGCGACGTTCATCATAAATTGATTAAAGTTAAGTATCAACTAGCTACATCTGTTTTCTGATTTCTAATTCCTTGTCATGTTCCAGACCTCACGTCAGTATAGTCCTTCCCTCCTCATGCCAGTCTGCGTGAGCTAAATGCATGCATTTTGGCCTCCTCTAGTAACACAGTGTTGGCTCTTCTGCCAACACAACAGTTTTGTAACATGACATGCACTTTATAGGCATGTAAAACACTCATACAAAAGAGGAAAGAAAGAAATCCGTGAAGGAATTACCCAAATGAGGCACAAATTGGCAGATGTGAAGTGCATGTACAGACAAATGAATGATCATAATTTCACAAATATTGAATGATTTATTCAAGAGAAAGAGCTTCACATATTGAGCATAACAGTAATGTGTTGGGCCACCTCTGGGCTTTATGGAAGTAATTATTTGGCTTGGTCTTGATTGATAATCACTGGATGTCCTCCTAAGTGATATAATACTGAATTGTGTCCAAGTGGTGCATTAGATCATCAAAATCCCAAGATAGTTGGATGGCCCTGTCCAAAATGCTGCAATTGTTCTCAGTTGGGTAGAGATTCAAAGGCCTTGCTGGCCAAGGTAGGGTATGGCAGCCATGAAGACAAACAGTAGAAACTCTTTCCATATGTACCCAGAATGGTTGCCATGAATTTTAACAAAACAGGGCATAAAAAAACTGCTGATGTACCACTGTGCTGTAAGGATGCCACAGAGGGCAACCAAAGGGTTGCTGCTTTGAAGAGAAATGGCATTCCAGACCATCACTCCCAGTTGTCAGGCCATATGGCAGGTAACAATCAGTTTGGTATCCCACCAATGTCCGGAGCGTCTCCAGACACGTTTTTGGCCTGGAATCCCATTGACTGATATAGAACTGTCTGCAGTGGTGAGTTCCACTTTGAACTGAGACTCAATGATCAGTGAAGACATATCTAGAGACACCTTGGAGAATGATGAGATACCAACACGACTGTTGCCCACCATAAAGGCCGACAACCAGGAGTGACAGTCTGGGGTGTCATTTCTTTTCATAGGAGCCCCCCTTTGTCACCTGTGGCTCACTTATAGTTGCTTCTGCTGATCAGGCAGTTCAGTGACCCATGCTGGCTGGATTACAGCTCTGGGTTCGGTCTTCTGCTTCAAGTTCTGGTATAATTTTAGTCGCTTACAGTTACACTGTTATTAAATAAAAGGACTTACAACAGTAACACTTAATAATTCCCAAGAAAGATATCTAGGCTGAAGACCACAAATAACTTACCAGGATTTTATCTCCATGGCCGTCAGGATTTTGCTGTCACTTCTGTACACTACCTCAAGATGTCAGCAGGGAGAGGAAGTTTGAAATGGTGATCTTGTGAAAGAGACTGCTCTCCCAGTGTCTGGTTATAGGCTTCATGGTGCACTCTCACCCCTTGAGACTCTGAAAAGAAAAAGGTGAGACTGGTTACTATCAACTGACGTTGCACATCCCAAGTTAAATGTTGATTCAGATCATCATTCTGAGAGAGGTACCAGGATACTTGTTTTGAGTCTTGACCAAGAACGTCTTCCTTGCATATCATTGTACAAGTAAGTACTGTAGTTTGTTTAACCCACAAGTACTAAAAAATTTCATCTGTACAATTTTGTAAATGCTCTGAAAATTAACCTTTACACTTCTATGTGGTTATTCCTGTCTTGTTGTGTCACACCATCTTTTAGCAAGGCAGGAATATATCCCACAAGAAGACAGCCACAAAATCATCCTTCAGTTTTTTTTTTTCCTCCACACCTACAGAACCCCATTACCTGGAGCAAAACACTATCGCAAATGTCTGCTGCAGTCTTCCTGCTCCAGTGACTGCTTTTAGTATGAAAAGATACAAGAGGGTCATTAGTCCACCTATAACATACCTCTAGCCAGCAGGGCTGCATTGCTCGGTAAGGACGGTACTGAATGCAGCCTGTGATCACTACACAAAAATGTATATGATGCCTGGGAACCAAGGGAACAACATAGGATGTTTCAGGCACCCAGTTGAAATACAGTGACCTCTAGAGATGGAAGAAACTCACTGATAAACTAGGAGTAAGTAAAAAGTTTTAACAGGTAGTAATGCTTTGCACCACCAGTGGAATGACTTTGCTTCTAAGTAATGGTACCACTATGAAGAGAAATGTACTGAAAAGTGAAGACAAAATATTTAATAGAATCAATAGGGAAAGTGTGCTTACACACGTGCACATATACAGATTTTTTACTGTCTCTCCTATAGCTCACTGATCACCTGCGAGTGAACTGGAGTCAGAGCCATCTGGAGTTGGTTGGTTGGTTGGTTTGTTTGCTTGTTTAAAAGAGAGGGGAAGGGACCAAACTACAAGGTCATTGGTCCCTTGTTCCTAATAAAACAGTGCCGCAAGTGTGAGAATAAAACAGCTGATACTTATAACACAAAACAGAAAGAAAGGAAAAACCACAACAACAAAGGATAAGCAATGAACACTAAAAGGAACAAAAGAGGACAAGAAAACAAGAGAGACACTAGAAACAGAAGACAGTAAAACAAGAAAGCAGATTACAGTGGCTGGCCAACTACAAGAATAAAAAGGAAAAGCCAGCCACTATGCACCACATTAAAACCTCCACCCTAAAACCACTAGAGTGGAGGACACAGAGGGACAAAGGACATGCGCTAAAACTTAGATCAAATGATAAAACCCACCCTCACAAATATAACGTAAAACTAAATCAGCCAATGAGACATTGTCAAATAAAATGAGTGGTAACGAGCCTGGTAATCCAAGATTTCGTCACTGGGCAATCAAAGTGGGACAGTGAACCAGAATATGAGCCACTGCCAGCCGGGCGCTGCACCAACACTGAGGCAGTCTTCATGGTGCAGGAGATAGCCGTGGGTCGCCGAAGCATGGCCAATGCAGAGCCGGCAGAGGACAGCTGATTCCCTGTGAGAGACCTGCGTGGAAGACTTCCACACATTCATAGTCTCCTTAATAACATGCAGTTTGTTGTGCATATTGTTATGCCATTCCGTCTCTCAAAGCCGAAAAACCCTGCGGCGTAAATCAGAACACAGGTCAGATTCAGAGATGCCCGTCTCCAGAAGTGGTTTCCGCATAGCCCGTTCAGCCAGCCTGTCGGCAAGTTCGTTTCCTGGGATGCCGATGTGCCCTGGGGTCCACAAAAACACCACTGAATGACGAGACTGGTCCAGGGGATAGATGGACTCCTGGTTGGACGCCACCAAAGGATCACACACGAACCACAAGCATTAGCCCTTACCTGGGCCACCTATGCGGGAGGTGAACCACCTTGGTTGGGAAAAGAAGACTGTAATTAGGATGTTCAGGAGAGCTATGAATGTGTGCAACATAACTGGTGAACAGTTGTACACGTCTGATCTTCAAAGGAGGGACTCCAGTCTCCACTAGTACACTTGTCACTGAACTCATCCTAAAAGCTACTGTCACTAGTTGAACTCCGCAATGTTGCAATGGGCCGAGCAAACGCAATGATGAGGGGGCTGTTGAACCATAAATCACATTCCCATAGTCAAGGCGGGATTGAACCAAGGGCTCTGTAGAGCTGCAACAGCATAGAGCGATCTGCACCCCAGTTGGTGTTGCTCAGGCAGCGGAGGGCACTGAGGTGCTGCCAACACTTCCGTTTAAGCTGACGAAGATGAGGAAGCCAAGTCAAACGAGCATCGAAAATCAGAGCTAAGAATCGATATGTCTCCACTACAGTGAGTGGATCATTATTAAGGTAAACTGCTAGTTCTGGATGAACGGTACGATGACAACAGAAATGCATGAGACACGTTTTCATGGTGGAAAACTGGAAGTCATGGGCTACAGCCCATGACTGCACCTTGTGGATGGATCCCTGCAGCAGACACTCAGCAACACTAGTACTGGTGGAGCAGTACGAAATGCAGAAGTCGTCTGCATACAGAAAGGGTGAGACGGACGGCCCTACAGCTGCTGCTAGACCATTAATGGCCACTAAAAATAGAAATAAACTCAATAAAGAGCCCTGCAAGACTCCATTCTCCCGGATATGGTGCTAACTATGGGAGGCAGCAACTTGGACACGGAAAGTACGGAGCGACAGGAAGTTTTGGATAAAAATCAGAAGCGGTCCCAGAGACCCCACTCATACAATGTGGCAAGGGTATGATGTCGCCAGGTCGTGTCGTATGCTTTACATAAGTCAAAAGAGACGGCAACCAGGTGTTGGCGTCTGGGAAAGGCTGTTTGGATGGCAGACTCGAGGGACACGAGATTATCAGTGGTACAGCAACCCTGGCAGAAGCCGCCCTGGCATGAAGCCAGTAGGCCACGTGACTCCAGGACCCAACCCAACTGCTGACACACCATACGTTCCAGCAGCTTACAAAGAACGTTGGTGAGGCTGATGGGCCGATAGCTATCCACATCAAGCGGGTTTTTACTGGGTTTGATCACCAGAATGATGGTGCTCTCCCGCGGTAGCAATGGAAAGACACCATCACACCAGATCTGGTTGAAGATTACAAGCAGATGTCGCTCGTAGTCAGATGAGAGATGTTTATTCATCTGGCTATGAATCCAATCTAGCCCAGGAGCTGTGTTGGGGCAAAGTGCAAGGGCACTGAGGAGCTCCCACTCTGTAAATGGGGTGTTATAGGATTCACCGCAGCGTGTAGTGAATGAGAGGACTTTCCCTTCCAGCCGCCATTTGACAGTGCGAAAGGCTGGGAGAAAGGGGGGGGGGGGGTGTAATTCTCCGACGCAGAGGCTCAAGCAAAGTGCTCAGCTATTGCGTTTGCGTTGGAAAATAACACGCCATTTATGTTAACACCGGAAACACCTATTGGGGTCTGGTATCCCAAAAGACGTTTGAACTTTGCCCAAACTTGGGAAGGTGACGTATGGCACCCAATCGTCGAGATGTATTTCTCCCAACATTCCTGTTTCCATCTTTTGATAAGCTGGCAGACACGGGCACGGAACCGTTTAAAGGCTATGAGCTGCTCCAGGAAAGGGTGCCGCTTATGCCGCTGTAAAGCTCGCTGATGCTCCTTAATTGCTTCAGCGACTTCCGGCGACCACCAAGGGACTGCCTTATGCCGGGGGCACCCTGAAGAGCGAGGGATCACGTTTTCTGCCGTAGAAACAATTGTTGTAATCACCTACTCACCCATCACATCGATGCTACCATGTGGGGGAGATTCAATGGTGACAGCAGAGGTGAAACTTTCCCTGTCCGTCTTGTTTAAAGCCCATCTGGGCAGGCGTCCATGGGCCTCACGCTGGGAAGTGGTCACTACCACACAGGTCATCATGTGCTGTCCAGTGGATAGATGGGCGAAGTCCTCGGCTTGATAAATCAATGGCCGAATAACTACCATGAGCCACACTGAAATGTGGGGCGGTTTCCAGTATTTAAGAGACAGAGGTCGAACTGAGACAGTCAAGTTTCGACATCGGCCAGTAAGCACGGTGCCACCCCACAAGGGGTTATGGGCGGTAAAGTCTCCAAAAAGTAGGAAAGGTTTAGGGAGTTTATCAATCAGTGCAGCTTATACAATCAGGGGTACTGTACCATCTGGAGGAAGATATACATTGCAGACAGTTATTCCTGCATCATCCTTATTCTGACAGCCACAGCTTCAAGAAGGGTTTGAAGGGGCACAGTGTTACTATAGACTGAGTTTAAGACATAAACGAAAACTCCACCTGACACTCGAATATAGTCGCTACAGTTCTTGCAATATCCCTTATAGCCATGGAGGGCAGGGGTCCGCATTGCCGGAACCAGGTTTCCTGGAGGGCAATGCAGATAGCAGCTGTAAAAATTAACAGCTGCCGTAGCTCAGCCATGTGGTGGAAAAAACTGCCGCAATTCCACTGGAGGATTACGTAATCGTGAGACTGGGAAGGCATGGAACATTCAATGAGGCAGTTTACGCCTCAGGGTCACCTGCTTCCATCGACTTTTTGCCTGAGCAGTCTATATCCATTGTGTCTGAGGGTCTGGCGAGATCTAGGTCCTCAGCAGGCGCCAGAATCTCCACCGCATCCTCAGATGTAGAGCTTGTAGGTAGCGGTAGTGTCGGTGCTACTGCAATTTCCTTGGTCTTAGGGGTCTTCTTTATAGATTTCTCTCGCTGCTCCTTGGATTTCCCTGGCTGGAAGATCTTTACTGACTCAGTCTCCAGGACTAAAGATGAACGTGAAGCCCTACGACTAGCTGATTTTGAGCTCTTCAGCCACTGGCGGGTGTCTCCTTTCCCACCAGCAGAAACCTGGGAAGGGAGTGACCCAAGGAACCCCTTCTTAGCGAGAGAAACCGAAGAAGACATACGCTTCTCTGGCCTAGAAGTGGGGACCAGAGGGGGGGTGGGGGGGGAGTGTTGCTCCCAAAGTAGGCAGTGCGGGAGCAACAGGTGTAATCTTCCGACTCTGACAGGTTACTGGGGTTGGCGGAGCTGATGGTGCCAGAACTGTTGTATTGGCAACATAAGACAATGTCATACGTACAGGATGCAGGTGTTCAAATTTTCTCTTAGCCTCAGTATAGGTCAGTCGGTCCAGGGTCTTGTACTCCATGATTTTTCTTTCTTTCTGGAGAATCCTGCAGTCTGGCAAGCAAAGCGAATGGTGTTCTCCACAGCTGACACGGATGGGAGGCAGGGCGTATGGAGTATTGGGATGTGACGGGCGTACGCAATCTCGACATGTGATGGTGGAAGTACAGCGGGAAGACATGTGGCTGAACTTCCAGCACTTAAAGCACCGCCCCCGGGGGAGGAATATAGGGCTTTAAATCTCAGTGGTAGACCATCACCTTGACCTACTTGGGCAATGTATCACCCTCGAAGGCCAAGATGAAGGAACTGGTGGCAACCTGATTATCCCTCCTACCCTGGTGGACATGCTGGACGAAATGAACACCTCGCCGCTCTAAATTGGCATGCAGCTCATCATCAGACTGCAAAATAAGGACCCTGTGAAATATGATACCCTCAACCATATTTAAACTCTTATGGAGCGTGATGGTCACAAGCGAGTAACGCCCATGACTGGGCAGAGGATGCTGTTTTGATCAAGACTGACCCAGATCTCATTTTGGACAATCCTTCCACCTCTCCAAACTTGTCCTCTAAATTCTCAACAAAAAGAATGAGACTTCATCGTTATGAAAGATTCCCCATCAGCAAACATACAAGGTACCGTGGTGAATAAGATCCGCTGCTATCCTTAGCCTGATGTTCCTCACATGGTGTGGTCATGAGGGGAACAATTTGGGGTCATACTTCTGTGCGTTGAATCGAGCTCTTGAATGATTAGAGACTGCTGGTGATTCACCATCAGCAATAGATGGTGGACTATGCTTCATCGTGTGTAATCCACCCTGATGCCACCCACTCTGACCAGGAGTCCTCCCCACGGGCGCCACTCAGCCACAGCAATGGCCACCTGGCAAGATGGCCATTGCCGGGAGACCCAGTGCCCCAGGGGGATGGGCATCTACCCCTTGGCATACATGGGGAGTTAATGGTGCAGGCATCAGCAGAGCAATCCCTGTGTGGTCAGGGGGCTACAACCAACAGGTTACATAGTGGCCCCACCACAATGGACTGGCTACCATGCTGGATATCAGGTGCAAATAAATCCATGGTCATTGTCGACGCCAGAAGCGGTAGTGCATGGTGGAAAACGAACGCAGGAAGGAGTCTTCGCCCAGGAGATGGAGAATCAGCAGTTCTGCAATGTGATGATGAGAAAGTCGGCTAAAGATCTAAATGGACAATTGACATGATGCACCGTGTAAGGTGCCCTTCCCCAACTGACTCGCTCTTCAGGAAAATTTTGAAGAATGGAGGTCAAACCCTACAGGGGACCATCACAAAGGCCAAAACGTGTTAGACTCCTTTAGTCGCCTCTTACGAAAGGCAGGAATACCTCAGGCCTATTCTAACCCCTGGACCCTCAGGGAGGCCATGTAGAGTTGTCGTATTGATTGCGACCTGACAGGGACTGTCTGGCAGTTCTGCACAGATTAGAAAGTAGAACAGTGTTTGATTGAGAATGCAGTGTTTGATTAGACTGCAGCACTCCAAGTGACATTTGGCTCTAGATGGAAGTTATACGGAGTGCTCTAGAATTCCCTTTACAAACTTCTGGCACTTGTAGAGGGGACTGAGAAAACCACATTGTGAACTAAAACCCATGTCCAGAAATGTACCGTTTCCATGCTACAGCCATCTGAAAACATGTTTGTGAAGTAGGTATGGAACAGGGTAGTAACGATGGGGGGTACTTACATTGGATCAGCTGATGTCATTTGACGTCCATCCTAACCCTCTGATTTGGTTCGAGCCCCATTCAGCATGCTGGCACATCTGCTCACTTTTCACGTCATGTTCAGGACCAATTAGACCAAAGACTCTGACATGGATGGATAGGCCAATGTGATTCAATTGCATGGCCTCCACAACCATTGAATTTGATTCCAACAGACTTTTAAACCTGGTGTCAAATGAAGAGCGGTTTATGAGACTCCTATAGAGACAGAAGAACGTCTAGTGGCATGAGTTGTGGTCACTGCAGTGCAAATTCCAGAGACACAAGGTGTAATGGAGCGTGCGTACCACATCATTATTCGTAGGTGCTGCTGTGGCATGAATAAGTACTGGCTTGGATTTGGGGAATTATTGTGAATCTCATGCACCTATGGCTGGAAGGCAGTAGTTAAGGGACCAATTGGCACACCAGGTGGCAGGTGTGGGCGATGCTGATATTTTGCAAACGATTCTGTGAGGCAGATTTATGACACTGGTTGCATGCTAGAAGGCACCATCTGGCAGGCACTCTATACAAGTGTGAAGTAATCAGACCAACACACAGCACTGATGTGCTGTGGAAGCTCTCATAAGTTGTAGTTACAACAGCGCCTGGTGACCTGTGGGTTGAGGAAAGCTGACATTGTAATTATCAAAGAGCACTCCACTTGTCCCCTCCATAGAAACTATGGCAGAGGCATAGGAAGAAGACATATAAATAAGAGAGCCCAGAGGCTCAAAGCAGGCAGGCATATGCTATTTCGTCTGTGTCTAGAAATGGAGAGGACAAGGATTGTTGCAGGCCAACCACAATGACCTTTTGGTGATGGATATTGGTGGCCAACCGGCCCCCTGAAGCTACATCCAACCTCCGCTGCACACACACGTCATGCTGTGGTGGGGAGTTATACCGGCATGAGGAGTGAGAGGGCTTCTAGCCTCTGCTCTCTTCTGGCTGGCATCGTCCAGCAGACTGCAAGCTGCCCTCCACAGGGATGGGGCCGGGGAGCAAACTTGTGGCCTCTTGGGTGCAAAGTTGTCTGCTGGCACTGAATGAGCTGCCCTGAGCAGACGATCCGATGCTTCCCTTCGGCGCTCTACATGAGGTCCACAAGTCTCACTCGAGGGAGCAGTCAGTAGTGTTTCGGACCACGGGCACAGTTAATACGCACTGCAGCCACTTTGCAGTGGTGCGAGTAGGATCGCTACATCTGCGAGACTGGGCAACCGGACACTGACACTGCATATTCAAGCACTTGTGTTGACACTCACCCATGCATCCTGCGCGGCGCCATTGACGAGTTCAGTGCTTGCTCAGCCTGTGTAGCTCTGATGCAATATCAGCAATGACATACTTACCTGTGTTTCTCTGCAAGGTTAGTTGTGTGTCATCCCTCTCTCCCAAACCATACCTCTTGGTGATTCTGACATATTACAACTCCTGAGCTCAGGGGATTACAAAAATTTGGTGTCAGGAAGTGGTTGTTTTACTTTCCAAGATGGTAAGTTGCCTCGGTAAGTGTCCAACACTATGTTTTGGTGAGAGAGAGTTGGTTTTGGTGAAGGGTGAGTGAGGCAGTGGCACTCGATGTAGGTACCAGCTCAGCACAATGTGGTAGAGTGTATCTAAGTTTTATTTGTATTATTTTTTATGGTTGCTCTTGCTGTCAGAGTTAGTTGCGTGAACTAGAATACACAATGTTTAGTTACCTTTGTGAAGCCACAGGAACCTGTGTACTTATCTTTGTTCAGAGGTAATAGTGGATCGGATAATTTGATGCCAGTAGATTACATTCAGGTTTCATTCCATAGACCCAAAAAATGAGATGATGCTTGTGGGTGTGGAAAATGTCAAAAACTATAACATAAAAGCATAAAACACTCGAATATAATACTTCTACCCTGATCATTTGTCAGGAGATTGTCGAAATAGGTGAGTACAATGTGGTAACTGGAACAGCTAATATTTACAGAATTAACAAGCTGTTAGGATGAAACATTGTTATGCACTATTAATAAATTTATCATACACAAAATACCTAATCTTGGCTGTTGTGACCAAGTGCTATCAAAACTGAAATATAACAGACATTTTTACTTAAGCTGGTGTAACAGTCCCTGGTGAGATATTCATCTATAGAGTAGAAGGAGTTGTCTATCCAATAGTCTTTCAAAACTCTCTTTAAATTGTGCTTTATCTGAAGCCAAGTTTAATGGTTGCTGGAAATTTATTGAAAATATGTGTTCCTGAATATTGGACCCCTTTTTGGACCAACATAAGTGATTTTAGGTCTTTATGTAGATTGTTCTTATTCCTAGTATTGATACTATGTATTGAATTATTGGTTGGAAATAAAGATGTATTACTTGCAACAAATTTCATTAAGGAATAAATATACTGAGAAGCAATGGCTAGATAACAAAGTTCCTTGAACAGGTTTCTGCATGATCTGAATTTACACTACAAATGATTCTTATCAGATGCTTTTGCACCCTAGAAACTTTTGCTCACTTTGACGAGTTGCCCCAGAATATGATCCCATATGACATAATACAATGAAAGTAACCAATGTATGCAAGTTTTTTTATTATTATATTACCTATATCTGACTTCATTCTCACTGCAAATACAGACTTGTTTAGGCGCTTAAGCAATTCTGAGATATGCCCTTTCCAATTGAATTTATTATTGAGTTGTAATCCCAGAAATTTAAAACTGTCAACCTCTTCAATCTGTATGTCTTCGTATGTTATACAAATAATACAAATAAAACTTAGATACACTCTACCACATTGTGCTGAGCTGGTACCTACATCGAGTGCCACTGCCTCACTCACCATTCACCAAAACCAACTCTCTCTCACCAAAACATAGTGTTGGACACTTACCGAGGCAACTTACCATCTTGGAAAGTAAAACAACCACATGCTGCAAGGAAATCTCTTACAGGTTCTGAACTGCATATAGTGGGTCTTCTCAAAGTTTAATGACAGTGAATTAGCTTTATGCCATTTATTAATGTCAGTGAAGATTTGATTAGTAGTTATTTCTAAATCTGTACTTGATGTGCTACTTATTGCAATGTTTGTATCATCTGCAAACAAAACAAATTTTGCATCTGGCAAAATAACAGATGGGAAGTCATTAATGTATACAAGAAAAAGCAATGGACCCAAGATTAAACCTTGAGGAACACCACATGCAATAAATTCCCAGTCAGATGAAGACTGACTGCTTACTGCACAGGTATTTTGCCACGACACCCTTTGTTTCCTGTTAGACAAGACTCAAACCATTTCGCAATGTTGCCGATGATATCACAATATTCTTATTTACTTAAGAGAATGCCGTGGTTCACACAGTCAAAGGCTTTTGACAGGTCACAGAAAATGCCAGTAGCCTCTAATTTATTATCTAATGAATTAAGTACATTCTCACTGTAAGTGTAAATAGTTTTCTCTATATCAGAACCCTTGAGAAAGCCACACTGTGACATGGACAATATATTATTTGGAGTCAGATGTTTAAGAAGACGCCTGAATACAACCTTTTCAAATATTTTAGAGAAAGCCAGCAAAAGTGAAACTGGTCAATAGTTTGATGGTATCTCTTTATCTCCCTTCTTGCAACGGGGCTTAACTTCCGCATATTTTAGCCAGTCTAGAAATGTTCTGCTGCTAAGAGATATATTACACAAATAACTTAAGACAGAACTCAACTCACATGGGCACTCTTTGATGAACTTCATTGATATGTTATCATACCCACTGGAATACTTAGATTTTAAGGATTTTGTGATGGATGCTACTTCTTCGGCAGATGTGAGTGTCATTCCTATTTTACTGAAGCTAGTTTTAAAGACTGGTCTTAGATACTCCACTGCACTGTTCACTGAACCTGACAATCCCAAGCTGCAAGTAACAGAAATGAAGTACTTGTATAAGAGGTTTGCAACACTACATGTACTTGTTACTAAAGTCTCATTTATTTTTAGAGTTATCTGTTCCTCTTCCTTTTTGGCCCCACCTGTCTCTGTCTTCACTATATACCATACAGTTTTATTTTGTTGCCTGATGTAATTATCTTTTTCTCATAATAAAGCTGCTTTGATTTCTGGATTACTTGCTTCAATATTTTACTGTATTCTTTGTAATGCATTACAATTCTAACATCAGAGCTGTTCCTAGATAGTACCTACATTCTCCTTTTTGTCCCACATGATATCTTTATTCCTTGAGTAATCCATGGTTTATTTTTTGACTTGTGTGATTTGAGTTACCTTTAGGAGAAAACAATTTTCAAAAGTGGAGATAATTTTATTAATGAATGAGTCAGAAGTATTGTAAACATCTATCCAGTTCATGTCGTTGAGCAATTTCCTGAATTTCTCGATTTTTGTCTACTTATTACCCTCCTGTACTCAGATTTAATAGATTTTTTTATCCTGACAAGAGTCAACATTTAACACAAGATGCTGCATGTGATGATCAGATAGCCCATTTACTATTGGTTTTGCGATATCAGTCTCAGAGCATTTACATATCCTAGTAACAAAGTTCACAGTAGGAACTAAATTGAATGATAATGTTACTGACTGCAATAATTGTTCACTGACAGCTTTTCAATTAATCCACATTAAAATCACCAGAAACCACTATTTCCTTTTGTTTTACCATGAGATGGAACAGCAGAGCTTCCAGATTTTTTATGAAGAGGTTAAAATTTCCTGAAGGTGATCTGTGTATACCTACTACTATAAAGAATTAATTATAAAAACATTACCTCTGTTGTGTAAGCTTCTAAGTGCTGCTTTGAGTAAAATTTATTAATATCATTATTCTTGAAATCGAAAGTTTCTGACAAATGTGGCAACTCCTCCTTTCTCCATATTTTCTCTACAGAAGTGAGAAGCTAGCTTGAATCCTGTAACATTTAACATATCTATACCAGTGGTCACATGATGTTCAGAGAGGCAGATTATATCAGCTGGTTTGCTCAACTCTAATTCTTCAACACAAATAAGCAACTGATTAAGCTTACCCCTTAGTCCTCAGATATTCTGATACAGTAACGATAACTGGTTTTGTGCACTGGCTGAATTGCAACTGGATGAACCTAATTTTCCTGCCAATTTTTGAATATCTCTGGTTTCAATCAGAGGCTGACTGCATGAATTGTGTACATTAAAATTTGCTTTCTGGCTGGCTGTTTTATCAATGTGAACGTCATTTTCAGCCTGTCTCTGAACACCTTTTATTTGTCTTCCTACCCTAAAAAAACTGTTGACCTGTCACTTGTAACCACTGCTACTTTATCACTTGTGACAGTGCCTCCCTTAAGTTATTTGGTATTAGCCCAGACAGTTTTCCCTTCCCTGTTGAGGTGAAGGCCATGCTTAGTATAGTCCCACCTGCTGACAGAGCCAACAGGAACCACACTGATATGAGACTCCATATGTGATCCAAGCAGCCGTTCCATCTCTAAATTAACTCTCCTAACAGAAGAGTTTAAATGAGACCGGTCATGGCACCTCAGAACAGACACAAGCCCAACACGAGTATGTCTCATTGTTGAAGCTATCTTGACCAGCTCACTCTCAATTGTCCCTCCCACTGTTACCACAGTGTCTTCCTTTGTGAAGTCTTTGCAAAGTGAACCTACATCCTCTTCCACCTGACCCAGACTTGCACTAGTTTAAAAAAACTTGTGACCTGGTAAACTGACTCTAGTTCTTCCTGCAACAGTTGGCCAACACCTCTACCATGTGAACTACATAACAGCGAAACTTTCTTCTTCTTCTTCTTCTTCTTCTTCTTCTTCTTCACAGCTTTCTTCTTCTTCACAGCTTTTTCTGACTTCTTACTTTTCAAACACTCTTTGAAAGTTTGTTGTGTCCTGTCTACTCCCACATCTATTTGTGGCTCATCAGTTTCCAACTGTGACAACAAATCAAACCTGTTTTCCACATTCACTACCACACTGTCTGAGAACATCCTATTCCTATTTCTTCTATAACCTGTTGTCACTTCCCACCTCTCTTTTCCCTTCTCCCCCCTTAACCTCTCCAGATCTTGTTTCACTTTATCTAGTTCTGCCTGAAGGGCAGCAATCTTCTTCTCCTCCTGTTCCACTATCTTCCTATCTCTACAGCAAATCCTACACAACCAATCAGCCTTGTTTATTTCCCCTATTCTCACGCCACCATAGTCACACACATGAAAGAAACTGCAACAACCTTCACACCACAACCCGGAACTGAAAAACCTATGGCAAGTCATACACTTCTCACTCATCGCAAACAAATGTTAGCTTTAATTTAAAACAAGAATAACTTCATAGACTATTCAATTAATATATTAAATTTCTTAGAAAGTTTAGGCCTAAAGTTCAGATACTAATTCAAAACTTCTGGAGAAACAAAAACAACATAACCTGTATTCCAGAATGAAATTTTCACTCAGTAGTGGAGTGTGCACTGATATTAAACTTCCTGGCAGGTTGAAACAGCGTGCCAGACCAAGAGTCAAACTCGGGACCTTTGCCTTTCGCAGGCAAGTGCTCTAGAGTCTTTTTTTGCTGATCTCATTTTGTTCATTGCATTTGTTCGGGGCGGACCTGTCAAATGACAACTCAAGTTCATCTTTTTTTTTTTTTTTTTTTTTTTTTCTTCAGAGGGCAGCTAACCCTTTGACCGAACACACTGAGCTAACGCGTGCCGGCATCGTCTGAACTACCCAAGCATGGCTCACGGCCAGTCCTCACACAGCTTTACTTCTGCCAGTATCAAACTTCACAGAAGCTCTCCTGCAATGCTGCAGAACTAGCACTCCTGGAAGAAAGGTCACTGCGCAGTCATGGCTTGCCACAGCCTCGGGGATGTTTCCAGAACGAAATTTTCACTCTGCAGCGGAGTGTGCGCTGATATGAAACTTATGAAACTTCCTAGCAGAAGGTAGGAGACGAGATACTGGCAGAAGCAAAGCTATGAGGACGGGGCTCGAGTTGTGCTTGGGTAGCTCAGACGGTGGAGCACTTGCCCACAAAAAGCAAAGGTCCCGAGATCTAGTCTTGGTCCGGCACACAGTTTTTATCTGCCAGGAAGTTTCATAACCTGTGCTGTCTACGTGACGAAACAAAAAGTAAACAAAGAACTGAGCCTACATTATATAAACTTTTCACATTTTTCGGAACTGTTCACTTCGGCTACTTACTAGAAAATCAAATGGATAGCGTACAACAACACGAACTTTACTTTATTGAAATAATCAGGTAACCTACGGTATGTCACAACGTAAATAAAACCTAGTCCAAAAATCGCGCCTATGAAATGTTTTCTTTTCTCAGAAAATACGCAAAAAATGTGAAACCTTCAGTTGATAGCTTACAACAGGCATTAATTTACTTAATTGTGATATAATATTGCCTTAATTAATTGTTATAACTCAATTAAACACTTACCTTACGAGAGCTGTGAATGTGCACGACTTGTCAACTGAAGATGCTCTTTTGGTCCCATTTTTCAATTTGTCTGGACACGAGTTGCCGTAAGCCAGAGCTGTAGTAATTGTTTGTTCTATATGTAGGCATATTCGTCATCCGTCTAGTAGCTGCACTGAGTGCAGATGGGCGGTGATTCGCCGGAGGAATCAATTTTTGTCTATTCTTTTGTGTGAAGTTGAATGGTAGTTTGTGTTTAGTCTTGTTTAAAAAAAATCACCTGCATTAAGGTGGAAGTAGAGTACGCAAAATGGTGGAAACATGTGCTACTGCCGCATATGCAGTTCCTGCTTTAACTCGGCAAGTGGCAGCGTTAACAGAGCGGTATGAGAGCATGAAAGAGAGAAGTTTGGAACTCAATCGTGAGTTAGAGGCTCGTAAGCAGAGTCACGATCAGTCGCAATCAGTAGCAATCAGAGTCTCGAGTAAGTAAGTGTGGATTGAGTGTGCCTTCTGCTCTGTATGACCCAGCAGTGATCACACTGGTTAATGCCTTCCGAGCAAGGCAGGGGACGACACGACAGTTTTCGTTAAGGATGTTAGGGACGCTGCGGAAGCACATGGGTGGACGGATGAAGTAACCCTGTATGTTGCTAATATGTGTTTGGCGGGGGGCGCTCATGCTGTCTACCACGAGACATATGTTCCAGGAGTGGGCCGCGGGGTTGTGCCAGCAGTACCAAAAGCAGAACACTGCGAGTTTTTTTCGGGAGAAACGAAGTACGTAGTCTATGCAGTGCAACAAGTCTGCGAAAGCGTTCTTGGATAGAATCCGTAAACTAAATGCAACGACGTATGTGCTGACACAGAATGCAGAAGCTAATAGAGTACTGTAACACGAGGCATAAAATAGAGCGGCGGTTTTTTTGTTTTTTTTTGTTTTGCGTGGTATAGCTGCTGGAATGTCACGAAGGGTACGTCAGCTGTTAGGACCGCAACACATTTAGAGCTGGTGGATACGGCCTCTAAGCAGATAGTGTACAATCACATGTTTGCTTGTGAAGTCAAGGGTTACAGATGGGGTCGAGAGGAGTATGTATGGAAGCAGTGCAGGCAACCAGATTGCTATGCGTGTGGTATAGTGGGTCATCGGGCATATGAGTGTAGAGGTAGGAAGGGTGGAAAGCACCGACAAGGGAACCAGCAAATAGGATCGCTTCAACCGTTCAAAGGCAGTCCCAATATATTTTAACACAGCACAAGTTAGTGCACAGACAGAATGTAGCTTCGCGGGCTTAGTGGGGGCAGGAGACAAAAGTTTTTGGTAGACACGGATGCGAATGTGTCAGTTATCAGTTTGGACCTCGTTGGGAAGAGGAGACTGGGATCACCACGGTATAGGTTGCATGAGGTTGGCTATAATAGGGTGGAATCATTAAGTATGGCAGTACTAGAGTTTTCGGTCGGGAAAACTAAGTTCAACGGACGCATGGAGGTGTTGCCATGCATAGGCGTAAATTATTCAGTGATTCTCGGTCTAGACTTTCTCGACAAACATCACATTAAGATTGATCTTTAGCTACGCACAGTGGAACTCAGTGGGACTTCAACTGTGGGGGAAACAGTTACAACTGAGACAATGGCGCGAGGTTCACCCATCATGGGGGTGACACCAACTAAATTGCTTACATTGTCAGTAAAGACCAGTCAGCAGGATAAAATACCAACAGCTACGGACATGCACACGCGCGAAAACAGATTGACACGAGCGTCAGTAAAATACGTAAAAAGGAATATAAAACAGCATGTAAAACACAGGTAATAAAAGTTGGAAAACTATGTGCATGCCCGCACAGAACCGCGGATGAAGTATTGCGTCAGTAGTAAAATATTAACGACACAGGATGAAATTGGAATAAGGGGCTAAAACAATACGGCAGATGGAGGTGATTGGCTGACCACAACAATAAAAAAAGGAGAAGCCAGCCACTCTGCAATACACTAAAACCTCCAGCCTGAGAGTTTAGGCCAGAGTCCAGACATATAACAAAACTTTAAAACCTTAGTCGTACTCGTCTCATCAACAGCTAAAACAGAGGGCAGATCCCCACCAAAATTTACTTCTGCCCTTGCATCACGATATCAAATGCATTCCATTAAAATATGGCGAACAGAGATGTGCACACCGTAAGCATCAAGAAACGTGAGATCCTCTCGCAGCAATAAAAAGCTATCTATGCGTGAGAGGGCAGTGCCCAATTCTAAGACGCGTGAGGGGCACTTCATCCCGCCTGGGCAACTGGCAGCTGGAACACCATGGCCAGGTTGTTGACTTCACCAGCTGCAGCTTATTGGCCGTCACCACCAGGCATTCCTCATCCCACAACTGCATGCACTTCCTGACGATCACGTGAAACCCAGCTCGCGCTATTCGTCCACGAGACTCAGAGGGCCATAGACACGGGTTCCCAGGTAGATGCCGTGTTTCTTGACTTCCGCAAGGCCTTCGATACAGTTTGAAAGGTCTCTGTTGGATTCCTTTCATGTTAATTTCTTAAATCTGTTGTCATTTACGGCATAAATTCCTCTTCTAAATTTACTGTGGTGTTTCTGACTATCTGGGAGGATACTGAACAGTGAAACGTGTTACTTTTACACATAAACAAGAACGATCTGTCACACCACTACACTTTAAAACATAGTTTATATGTAATTCATGTCACACAGTCTCATACGGAACCTACATCCGCTTTCTTTTATATACTGTATATGATAAGATACTGTCATCCCCCTTCCCTTCTGTGTGAGAGGATGAATGAGCAAATGTATTTCTAGTTGCATGTTGGATGGTAGCAGACAAGCCTGTCTGCTAGAGAACAGTAGGACCAATGTCGGAACAGGTAGCTACGCTTTCTAAAAGCAAAGAGGTTTCTATCCTTAGTATGGTGCTGTCCGTCCCTTGTCATGTTGGTATAGGAGGCTGCCTCTCTGGCCACTTTCGTTTGTATTTGTGAGCCACCCTCAGGAAGGGACCACGTCACTCTGTCCACGGCGAGCGTCTGAAGTGTTAAGATCTCCGGCTAAGTGCGTGTCTGCTAAGTCCGTAGGACAATGGATTTCTTAAGTTCAGCCTAACTGAAAATTTAATCACCTTTATTTCATGTTTAGCTATAAAATATCTAATATTATCTTAAATTGCAACGCAGTGTGATTCGAGTGTACAGTTCAAAATATTCCAGTAGTTGCTTTGTCACTACTTTGTTAGTAAAGTGGAACCACGTGTTGATCAGTAACTCTAACTAAGATCATCAATCTTAAATGCGAATGTGCATGAGATTATAACGTCTCGTCTTGACACTATTTTTCAATATAGCAACTTTTCTTTATGTTCAACCCATGTGGGGTGTACTTTGTGAGACCAGTACCACGTGCTTATACAATTGTTTGACCCATCAGGTTAATAGTAAGACGATAGTAACCAGTTTGAGGTTTTTCTTTTGTAAATTGCTTTTCGATCCAATTTATTTTAACTATCAAAATTATTGTGGAGTTACACTCTTTGTGTAAACCAAGTTGACCACGTGAAGCATGTGGTGTAATCGTCAAAGTAGCCCTCAGCTATTCTTTTCGGGAAGATTTCACAGAGAGTTGGTATGAATTTAGTATACCAGTGTGTGGTAATTACATGATGGACAGGATTGTGCTATGAACATAGCTTCTTTGGGTGAAAATTGAATCGGTTGGTTGTGGTTAATTTCCTCTTGCATATGTTTCAACGTTCTTCGTGTGTTATTTTATGAATGCAGTGTTGTATGCAGTCTCCCAATCTTGGCTCCATATTTGATGTGTTCCGTAAGATTACAATCTCACATTTTCACAATCCTAAATAAGGCACCAGTTTAGTTAGGAATCAAGTTTAATATGCTGAAATGTCAATGATCAATGTTAAAATAAATTTCCAAATATAAACTGATTTATTTCTTTTTATTTAAATTCTCTATATATATATATATATATATATATATATATATATATATATATATATATATAAATCACCGGTTGTCGTATGGCTATTAAAAGATTATAATTAATGCTAGTCTGGTTGGGAATTTGGTAAGCTGGACTGGATACCTGGTGAAACAGTTGGGCAGTAATGCAAGGTTAACTTCCCCAAGGTTAACCCGCTTTTATTGTCAATCAGCACCGCTTTCACAGCAAATTAATGCAACAACGTTACACATGGCGACCCTGTTCTGTGATTCCACTAGACTCTGGAATCTCTGAAACGTTAGATTGCAAGAGTTGTATAATCTTAATTTTTTCCCTGCAGCGTTCAAACAACTTCTGCATTGTTTCTGAGCAGACTTTCAAAAGATTCACGGCATTGTCCAGCGGCGTTGTGTTGTTTGTCTTGTTTTGTTTTCAATATTTGTGTGTTTTATATGTATGTGTTTTTTTTTCTCGCTTGTAAATTGCACTGACTTCGATCAAAGATATAAATTTGATGTGCGTGCGAAAAAGTGCGTACTAAGTTGGGTACCTTTCGTGTGACTGTCGTAATTTTTGCAGGATACATTTATTCTGAATAGTGTGTTGCGTACCAGGCATAAATTGAACTAATGCAGACTCGTAACCAAGCTAAAAGTAGGCGGTCCAACAACTTAAGCAACATGGACCATGGGGATAATTTGATTTCGAATACTAACACGCCAGATGTTTCCGAAAATGCAATGGGGAATACTTCAGAGGAAATGCAAAACAGGACGAACGGGCTCGCATCAGAGCCAGAAATTTGTTTGCCTCCAACTAACCAAATTGATTTGGCAGAACTCATGAAAGCCTTATTGCAACAAAATAAAGAAAACGCAGAGAAATCTGAAAAATCGATCCGAGAGCTAGGCGAACAAATGACGCAGAAAACTGAAAAATCGATCCGAGAGCTAGGCGAACAAATGGCGCAGAAATCTGAAAAATCAATTCGCGAGCTAGGCGAACAAATGACGCAGAAATTAGAGAAATCGTTCCGAGGACAAAAAGAATCATCCGAAAAATCGATCCGAGTGCTAGGCGAACAAATAGACGAAAAACTAATCCAGCAGACAAATAAAGTCGACAAGTCGATGCAGAGAGTGTCCGATGATATCTCACAAAGAATAAACAATCTGGCAAGTGAAATAAAAAGTGATATTATGAAAGAATTAGGCCGTACATTTGAACAAATCGATGACCGTCTGCAAGCCTTAGAACAGGGCAAGCGGAGTCGCGATGCGGAATCGAAAGAGAGCAAAGAACAGCTACTTAGGAATTTCCAAGCGCTGAGAGACGAATGCGAAAGAGAACACCAGCAGGTACTCTCGAGGGTCCAGGAGGCGGAAACGCATTGTCCAGCGTCCGTTAGCAACACAGTAGCGGACAACAGTCAAGCGATTCACGCACTCGAACAGCAAGTAGAACAATTGAAGCAGACTGGGGCGGAGAACAGCAGACAAATACATGATAAGATTGCGGCATTAGCGGACATCGTAGGCACGATGAAGGTGACGGAAAGCGATAACAATACTACACAGAGACCGAAGAAGTGCGTTCGCTTCTTAGATTTCAGAAGGGACAGTTCGAAGTGAACAGGCGGCACAAAGCTGTAACAGGCGAATTACAAGAATGCGTGGCGCATCTGGAAACCCGCATTGGGTGTGATTCCGAACTCGCCAATAGCACTAAAAATAGCCGTACGAACAGTGCAGAGAGGGACTCCGGCCACGAGGGAGATTTTGATGACAGGGAAGAATGTATTTTGAGGGGCAGACATGAGAAAAATAGAAACATTCAAGGGCCTCACAGGGAGGAAATGCGGGGATTTGATTTCAAACATTTCCTTATGGTGAGAAAGTTTGAGATATTTCGAAATTCGCAAAAAGAAATACATCCACGAGCATGGCTCGAGCAATTTGAGTTTTGTCTTCCCCCGACTGGGCAAGTTCACATAAGATAGAATATATGTGTGGCTATTTGGAAGGCGAACCGGCGATTCGCATGAGGTCGGCAGCGCGTCACTGCAACTCCACTCGGGAGTTTTGACAAGCCTTTCTCTCCTCCTATTGGTCGGAAGCGGCACAAGATAGGGTCAAGCATGGCATAATTATGCTGCCAAATTTGAACCAGTCTGGTTTCGGCAGCCCAGCACGCCTATTTGACCACATGCTGCAGGCAAATCAATTTTTATACGACCCATACGGGCCTGCGGAACTAGTTAAGATATGCATCACCAAATTGACGATGCAAAGAGGACGTGGAAACGTTTAAGACACTTCTCCAAGAGTTGGAATACAATACAGGAGAATGCCCGCCTAATCAGGCACAAAGTTATTACGGGGCACAGCAGCGCGATCGCAGTCGTGGCCGTGACCGGCCGTATAGAAACTGGGGTAACAGTCGCGAGCACAGGTGGAACAACGGAAATGATCAAGGACGTGGACAAGATCGTGAACGCTACAGGTATGGCAACCAGAATCGATACTACGATGAATACGGTGGGAATAGGACTGTAGGCGGCGCACCTCATGATGTTGAAATTTGGCTGGCTAACCCTAGACATAATCCAGCAAATGGAAATGAACAAAACTGGCAATGACAGACGATCAGCGCAGAAGGCACCCAATCGGAACAATTGAGCGACATGGCAAATGAGTAGAAAGGACAGTGAGAAGTAGAGAGGACGGTGAGGAGAAAGAATTGATTAGTTTAAATTTGTGACGTATGCATTTTGAATAATATGTTGGTAAAAATAATGATAAAGATGTTTCTATGTGATTGATTGAAGTGACGTTTTTAGTTTTTTTTCTTTCCTTGTGCAATTAGGATTTAGGTTGGTTCAAATGTGAAGATAAAAGGTTTCTCTGTGAACGAGTAAAATGCTGTTTATGTTGTTTTTTTTTGTGTAAATTGAAACGAGTCGCTCCTGAGGGAAGCAAGATCTGTGTTGAATTAATGCAAAACTCAGGGGAGTATCCGATCTGTGGGTATTATGGGTCTGGCAAACCCAGGTCCCCAGCTGTTAGTAGCCGTGTTTCCGATTTTCTGCTTTCAGTGCTACTATCTATCTATTACTATTCTATATCTGTCAGTATAAATGAGGATCTCTCACTATAGTATGCGTGCTGTATGAATATTTTAAGATAGGAGAACTCTGACAAAGGAATGGGTAAGTTTGGAATTTTGAAAACAGGATGCGATAATACGATTGTTTAACCATTGGCTTCCCAATATGCGATGATATGTTAATATTGATGATATATGTCTTTTTGTTCTTTATAACTGAGTATGTAAAGTGCTGTCTGTGGATTTCGTCAGTATATTGATTCCCTTCAAGGTGAAAGAAGAATTGTGGTTTGTGTAATTTACGTGGCCCTGTGGTAGTCAAATACGAGCAGCTTTTCAGCAAATGGAGAATGGAACAGAAATATGGATCCTTTCTGTAGTCTTGATCGATGTTGAGCCAAAGCCTGAAAAATTATTCTGCGTTAATACTTGTCCTAGAAAAGCGACGTTTATGTGTTTTGCTGATGCTGTGAGCATTACAGCTTACTGTTTTCGCTGGTGCGGGATGCACAGCGGCCTATATGATTTGTACTGAGGAAATTTCCCTCTTGAAGGTAGAGGAAGATTAAATAATTTTGATTATGGGGCCGAAGGAAATCTTGGTTTAAGGTAATAAGGATGAAGCAAAACATTTGTCATTTAAACTACAGGAGGATTCGGATCTTTTGTGTCTGTTGTAAGTTCAATATGTTAAGATGAAACTGTTTTACAGAATAGAGGAGACCACTGATAAATGAATCCAGAATAACCACCACAGGCGAAATAACTGATTTGGAAGCGAAAAGTAACTTAAAGAAGGAACGAAATGGGTAAGAAAATGTAGTATAACCTGTATAAGGAAAATATTTTTACCCTGCTCAGAGTCATCTATGTGATTAATTCTTGTGATAACGTAATTTTAGATGAAATTTTCTTACTGTTTTATGTGTGAATATATGAGTATGATAAATGTATAATTGCGAGTCTCTTATCAGATGAGTCAACTGGTATAAATGTTTTGGCGTGTAAATAACCATTGTTCTTTTTACTGTGTATGTTTAAGGAAAGTTCTCCATATTTATCATGTGACAAGACACATGCGGCGAGTGTCAGGAAGAGGACGAATGAGAACAATGTTGTAGTGGTGTAAACACTTTGTTGAAGTAGCATTGAAGTAGCTTGTTGGATTAACTAGTAGTGGATGGAAGTAGAATTTTGAGTAATACATGTTTATGGGTAGTTAGTTTGTAGTATAGACAACAGGTGTGCATATGTATGTATGTATGTATGTATGTGTGTGTGTGTGTAAATAATATGTGAACCCTATGCTGCCCTGACCTATACTTGCACAAGGCATAATCTTATTCATTTTAGTGAATTAATAAGTAGCATTTGATTTGTTAAAACGGGAGTGAACCACCTTAGTGATGTGGATTTAGGTATTATATTGTCAGTTCATTTAATTTTTATTTTTATACTGTCAAGTCATTTCACTTTTATTTTTTATATTGTAAAGTCATTTAACTTTTATTTTTATATTGTCGATTCATCTAACATTTTTATTTAAAAAAAAATTAAGTCTCACTTTTGTTCTTAAAAATTGTGAAAGACAATACTAAGTGGTATTATGTATGACATTTTGTAATCACATAACTATGATGAACACTTTCTGTGAATGCAGTTGAGAACGTCAAAGCGAACCGGCTAAACTCTCACGAGACAGCCGGAGCAGCGAGGAGGAGGACTAGTTGTAAACAGGCGGGTTTCCCAGCAGGACACGCTGTCAACCGGGCCACTTCGGGAGCGCGGTCGACAACAATAGAAGGGCATGCGACAAATACTTTTCCTTGCACCTGGAGCTAATGGGCGGCCGCCCCAGTGCGACCCTTCGTGGAGGCGATGACCAGAGATGGGCGAGCGGTCCACTGCGCGGAAATCCATCTGCTGGCAACGCACCACACGCACGCGACCATGACGAGACGGCCGCGGTTAAATGATAGAAGACAGCGGATAAAGGGTGTGGCGCCTTTTGACAGGTAATGTCCAGAGAAATTTGCGGACGTCAATGATGGCTATCAACATTTCCTGACGGATGCCCACTGTCAAGAACAGTAAATCATGGTTCGATGTTCTCTGGTTGCTAAGGGTGGCACAAAGAAGAGCCATTAAGTGTCATCCTTGCCCAGGAATATCAAACCGACGAACCAATTGAGGATAACTCAAGAATTTAACAACACAAGGGGCATGGAGCCTTTTGACACGTACTGTCCAGAGAAATTGGCAGACTTCAACGATGCCTACCAACATTTTCTGACGGATGCCCACTGTCAAGCGACAGTAAATCATGGTTCGATGTTCTATGGTTGCTAAGGGTGGCACAAAGAAGAGCCATTAAGTGTCATCCTTGCCCAGGAATATGAAACCGACGAACCAATTGAGGATAACTCAAGAATTTAACAACACAAGGGGCGTGGAGCCTTTTGACACATACTGTCCAGAGAAACTGGCAGACTTCAATGACGCCTACCAACATTTTCTGACGGATGCCCACTGTCAAGCGACAGTAAATCATGGTTCGATGTTCTCTGGTAGCTAAGGGTGGCCCAAAGAAGAGCCATTAAGTGTCATCCTTGCCCAGGAATATGAAACCGACGAACCAATTGAGGATAACTCAAGAATTTAACAACACAAGGGGCGTGGAGCCTTTTGACACATACTGTCCAGAGAAACTGGCAGACTTCAATGACGCCTATCAACATTTCCTGACGGATGCCCACTGTCAAACGACAGTAAATCATAGTTCGATGTTCTCTGGTAGCTAAGGGTGGCACAAATAAGAGCCATTAAGTGTCATCCTTGCCCAGGAATATCAACCTGGCGTGTCGAACGAGGATACCACACGAATTTGACAACACAAACATGGAACCAAATCGAGATGTACGCGACACGGGCCACCAAGAGAAACTTCATGAGTGGGCAGAGATGGCGGGATTGCACACAACAGATGGAAAAAAATCCCTACTGACAGCTGCGGCGACGAACCCCCACCCCCCCCCCCCCCTCCCCTTATATTGTGCCTCGGAACAGTGGAACTACTGAGTGTGTCAGTGAACAGTGATTATACGGTTCTTAGTTCAACGCATATACGTGTGTTTCTGTCAGAGAAACTTTGACTCGTGTATTTTGCAGGGATTCGATTTATTGGTGTTGATTAGACAGACACTCGTATTTTGCAGGTGTTTTATTTATTGGTGTTTTTTTTAGACGTTGACTACTGTACTTTCAGAGCTGTTTTATTGATCAATGTTTGTTTTTGTGTGATGTATTAGATTTGTGATATTTTGTTTCGTAAATTCATTCAAGTGGCATTGCTTCGTTTATCAGTCAGATAGCTATTCATTCTCATAGGACTGTGATCGATTAGCCTTTGCATGGGGCATATTTATAGTGATGAACCCCATAACGGTAACAATCACATAATTAATTGTAGTTTCAGTATCATGACACAGTGCTCATTGTTTGCGAACTAACTGAAATATAGTAGAGTGATTAAATTAGTGCCACAAAGTTATTTCAATTGTACAAATTATTAGTTTCATAAGATATCGAATTTTCTTGTGATAACCACTTTGTAAAACATATTTTTTTCTCTTATCTTTTATTTTTTTTTTTGCTTTTACGGATTGTGCATTGTAATGTTCTGCTTTATAATACTGATGTTATTTTCATGTTTTTTCTGATTGCTGTGGCACCTTTGCTATTTTCATAAATTTTACTTGTTAATAAACAGTCATAAATTTTCCTGTGATCAGTTGGCTCTTGCAATGAGCAAATACTGGTGAACTTCATAAGGGTAACAACCAGAAATTGTTTTCATATTAATGACACAGGAACCATTGTTTTTACTTGCTGACCGAATTAGGTCTACACTATCTTTTAAATAGGTGTCACGGATTTTTTTTCTCTTTGAAATTGGTAGATTCTAAAGATGTGTTGAAATTATTGTGTTTTAGCCAGTAGCTGGTGACCTTTTGCCTTTTCTTTACATTTTTGATTTAAGTTGGGTGTGAGAAGCCTGCTTGGGAATGACCTAGCATGGCCAGAAAATTCCCTGCACAGTCTTTTCGCGGAGCGTTGGGGTTATGAAAGGTCTCTGTTGGACTTCTTTCACGTTAATTTCTTAAATCTGTTGTCATTTACGGCAAATTGCTCTTCTAAATTTACTGTGGTGTTTCTGACTATCTGGGAGGAGACTGATCAGTGAAACGTGTTACTTTTACACATAAACAAGAACGATCTGTCACACTACTACACTTTAAAGCACAGTTTATATGTAATTCATGTCACACAGTCTCATACGGAACCTACATCCACAAGCCTGTCTGCTAGAGAACAGTAGGACCAACGTCGGAACAGGTAGCTACGCTTTCTAAAAGCAAAGAGGTTTCTATCCTTAGTATGGTGCTGTCCGTCCCTTGTCATGTTGGTATAGGAATCTGTCTTTATCCACTTCCGTTTGTATTTGTGAGCCACCCTCAGGAAGGGACCACGTCACTCTGTCCATGGCGAGCGTCTGAAGTGGTAAGATCTCCGGCTAAGCACGTGTCTGCTAAGTCCGTAGGACAATGAATTTCTTAAATTCAGCCTAACTGAATATTTAATCACCTTTATTTCAGGTTTAGCTATAAAATATCTAATGTTATCTTAAATTGCAACGCAGTGTGATTCCAGTGTACAGTTCAGGATATTCCAGTAGTTGCTTTGTCACTACTTTGTGAGTAAAGTGGAACCACGTGTTGATCAGTAACTCTAACTAAGATCATCAATCTTAAATGCGAATGTGCATGAGATTATAACGTCTTGTCTTGACAATATTTTTCAATATAGCAACTTTTCTTTATGTTCAACCCATGTGGGGTGTACTTTGTGAGACCAGTACCACGTGCTTATACAATTGTTTGACCCATCAGGTTAATAGTAAGACGATAGTAACCAGTTTGAGGTTTTTCTTTTGTAAATTGCTTTTCGATCCAATTTATTTTAACTATCAAAATTATTGTGGAGTTGCACTCTTTGTGTAAACCAAGTTGACCACGTGAAGCATGTGGCATAATCATCAAAGTAGCCCTCAGCTATTCTTTTCGGGAAGATTTCACAGAGAGTTGGTATGAATTTAGTATACCAGTGTGTGGTAATTACATGATGGACAGGATTGTGCTATGAACGTAACTTCTTTGGGTGAAAATTGAATCGGTTGGTTGTGTTTAATTTCCTCTTGCATATGTTTCAACATTCTTCGTGTGTTATTTTATGAATGCAGTGTTGTATGCAGTCTCCCAATCTTGGCTCCATATTTGATGTGTTCCGTAAGATTACAATCTCACACTTTCACAATCCTAAATAAGGTACCAGTTTAGTTAGGAATCAAGTTTAATATGCTGAAATTTCAATGATCAATGTTAAAATAAATTTCCAAATATAAACTGATTTATTTCTTTTTATTTAAATTCTCTTTTTTATATATATATCACAAGTTGTCATATGACTATTAAAAGATTATAATTAATGCTAGTCTGGTTGGGAATTTGGTAAGCTCGACTGGATACCCGGTGAAACAGTGGGGCAGTAATGCAAGGTTAACTTCCCCAGACAGCTCACAGCTTTTAACCCGCTTTTATTGTCAATCAGCACTGCTTTTATAGCAAATTAAAGCAACAACATTACAAGTTCCCCACAGTCGTTTAATGAACAAAGTAAGAGCATATGGACTATCAGACCAAGTGTGTGATTGGATTGAAGAGTTCCTAGATAACAGAATGAAGCTTGTCATTCTCAGTAGAGAGAAGTCTTCCAAAGTGATTTCAGGTGTGTCGCAGGGGAGTGTCGTAGGACCGTTGCTATTCACAATATGCATCAATGACCTTGTGGATTACATCGGAAGTTCACTGAGGCTTTTTGCGGATGATGCTGTAGTATATCGAGAGGTTGTAACAATGAAAAATTGTACTGAAATACAGGAGGATCTGCAACGAATTGACGCATGGTGCAGGGAATGGCAACTGAATCTCAATGTAGAGAAGTGTAATGTGGTGCGAATACATAGAAAGAAAGATCCTTTATCATTTAGCTATAATGCAGCAGGTCAGCAACTGGAAGCAGTTAATTCCATAAATTATCTGCGAGTAGGCATTAGGAGTGATTTAAAATGGAATGATCATATAAAGTTGATCGTTGGTAAAGCAGATGCCAGACTGAGATTCATTGGAAGAATCCTAAGGAAATGCAATCCGAAAACAAAGGAAGTAGGTTGCAGTACACTTGTTCGCTCACTGCTTGAATATTGCTCACCAGTGTGGGATCCGTACCAGATAGGGTTGATAGAAGAGATAGAGAAGATCCAACGGAGAGCATCGTGCTTCGTTACAGGATCATTTAGTAATCGCGAAAGAGTTACAGAGATGATAAATAAACTCCAGTGGAAGACTCTGCAGGAGAGACGCTCAGTAGCTCGGTACGGGCTTTTGTTGAAGTTTCGAGAACATACCTTCACCGAGGAGTCAAGCAGTATATCGCTCCCTCCTATGTATATCCGCTCAGAAAACGTCAGGAAGGCGAATCCTTGTGACACAGTCTGCATCTACATCTACATCCATACTCCGCAAGCCACCTGACGGTGTGTGGCGGAGGGTACCTTGAGTACCTCTATCGGTTCTCCCTTCTATTCCAGTCTCGTATTGTTCGTGGAAAGAAGGATTGTCGGTATGCTTCTGTGTGGGTTCTAATCTCTCTGATTTTATCCTCATGGTCTCTTCGCGAGATATACATAGGAGGGAGCAATATACTGCTTGACTCTTCGGTGAAGGTATGTTCTCGAAACTTCAACAAAAGCCAGTACCGAGCTACTGAGCGTCTCTCCTGCGGAGTCTTCCGCTGGAGTTTATCTATCATCTCTTCTAGAGACCTACGGTACACCGCTGCAAGAAGGGGGGCAAATTCCTTCGCGTACTCTGTGTAAAATCGAACTGGTATCCCATCAGATCCAGCGGCCTTTCCTCTTTTGAGCTATTTTAGTTGTTTCTCTAGCCCCTGTCGTCTATTTCGATATCTACCATTTTGTCATCTGTGCGACAATCTAGAGACGGAACTACAGGTCGGGGAACACAACAGAGCATCCAAGTGAATTCCCTTGCTTGGAGGCATCAGTGCACCTACTGTGAAACCACGGTGCATATCTAAAACGTTAAACAGGGATTAAAATATAAAATCTGACGTATGATCTTTCTTAAAATTCGTCAAGTTAAAATAAGCTGGGCCTCTGGGGAAGCTAAGGTGGAAATCTGCTCCCACCGCAACGTAAAACACGAAGACTGGCCACACCCATCTCTAGAAGGCAAACCTGTGCACGAATCCCTTACAGCCTCATTGCCTGCTGCCAGTTACGAAAAAGCCTTTCCACTCGAGGCTGAGCAACAGTGTGGTAGGCAGGTCTGTATGGTGTTGACAGTGTTTTATACGCCTGGCGTATCGTAAGCAGCCATCGCCTGACGTGAAGTGGTGGTTCACCAGCCTCTGCACAGAGGCTCGATATGGGCCTTGTTCTGAATGCCCCGTGGCCAACCGAATCCCTTCGTGGTGCTCTGCGTCCAACATCTTTAAATAATAGGGTCTCGCAGACCCATACACCGTGCACCCATAATCGAGCCGAGATCGCACAAATGCCCTGTAATACCGGAGCAGACAAGTCCTGTGTGCTCCCCATGTACTATGGCTAAGACATTTTAAAATACTTAAAGCCTGAAGTGACCAGTTTTTCAGGTCCTTAAGATGTGGTAACCACGTAAGCTTAGTGTCAAATTGACGTCCAGAAACCTCACTGTGTATTTTAAAAGTAAGGACAGTGTCCCTCATCATCAGCTCAGGAAAGTTTAAAATGGAACGAGAAAGAATGGTTAAAAAGAACCCATACAGACTTCTCGGTGGAAAACTTAAAACCACTCTTCTGTGCTCATTCATCCAAACGTCGAAGAGTTAGTAGAGGTAGTGGCAGCTGACGTGTTGTCGCTGCGAGGCTTGAAGAAGAGCAAAACACAGAGAAGTCATCCACAAACAAAGAACACTGGACAGGACTTTTTATTATAGATGTAATGCTGTTAATAGCTATGGCAAAGACAGTCACACTTAAAAAGCTACCTTGAGGGACACCGTTCTCCTATTCAAATCGATCATACAGGACGTCACTGAATCGGTATCTAAAATATCATGGCGATAGAAAGGTCTGAATAAAAATGGGAAGACAACCACGAAAACCCCATTCGTGAAGCTGCTCCAGGATAAGACGCCTCCAAGTAGTATTGTAGGCCTTCGTGCTGTCAAAATATATACGTAGAAGGTGATGTCAGCGTAGAAAAGCCTGTTGTATAGCCGCCTCCAGGAGGGCAATGTTATCAAAGGTGGAGTTATACCTCCTGAACCCACACTGAAAGCGACTAAGGAGTTGCCTGGATTCTAAGATTTAGACAAGGCGGCAGTTGACCATCCGGTCCAAGGTCTTCCCCATGCAGCTAGTGAGTGCAACACTATGGTAACTACTTGGGCATGTACGGTCTTTCCCAGTTTTTAAAAGATGAATTAAAATTGCCTCACACCACAACTCGGGAAAGTGACCTGACGCCTAAATTACAGTAAAAAGTGCGAGGAGGATACCTTTGTTTCGCCTTGTGAGGTGCCGCAGCATACTGTAATGGATCCTATCGTGACCAGGCGATGTGTCACGAGCCGCAGACAATGCAGAATCCTGCTCCCACATGGAAAATGACCAGTTGTAATCTTCAGCAGAGGTGGGCCGGAAGTCCAAACTACACCTCTCAGCAACTGCTCTATGGTGCTGGAAACCTGGATCCTGACTGGCTGTTGCAGTAACTGTGAAAAAAATACGCCGTCATAGTATGGGCAATGTCTCATGGATTGGTTTGGAGAGTGCTGTTCCCCATTACAGCAGCCATTGGGTACCTGCCACCTCTCCCATAAATTCTCCTGATGGTCTTCCGAATAACAGAGCTTTTGGTGGGAAGATTAATGGTGTTCACGAACTGTTGCCACGACCTGTTCTTGCTCTCTTGAATAATTCAGACACACTTTGCTCTCGCCACCCGAAAGGCTGCAAGATTCTGTGCAGTTGGCCAACACTTGAACCTATGCAGAGCTGCACGTCTGGTCCTGATTGCAGAGCAGCATTCGGCACTCCACCAACAGACAGGTTGCCTCTTCTGTTGTCGCATGGGCTATGGATTGGAGCCCAATGGTGTGGTGCATCATGATCCACCCATGCCTCGACATTCACATGATGTTGAAACTGGGTAACATTTTATAGTGTTCAGTCGGCTCTACCGGGTACCCATTGCAGTGGTTTCCTTTCAGGTGCCACACCATCTGGCAGGTGAATCCAGATCAGGAAGTGATCACTTCCAAGCAAGACGTCGACCACTTCCCATTGAGCAAAGTGACCAAGAGCTGGAGAGCAAAACGAGAGATTAATGGCAGAGAATGACCCAGTTGCTGTTCAGAAGTGAGTGGTTGTAAGACGTCGTGGTCTCCTGACCTTCATTGCTTATATATTCCGCCCTCACAATCATATTCCGCACATCAAGACGCTTCATTCGAACCCAAACTCGATAAGATAAAGTCAATGTTGTATGAATTCATGTAAACAATACGCAAATAACTAATAAATCGCAAATGCTTGAGGCTGGCGTACACACACACATTCAAGACATTCAAGACGCCGGGAGGCCAGTCCCTTCAGAGGACGAGCCAGCCTATCTATGTCAGCCAGTGACCGCCCACGGAGTGGACAGTGTTTGCCCGAGTGAAAGAAAGAACGCCCCCACGTTCAGCTGAAAAGCAAATTCCGCTACATTGTGTGAGAGCGCCCAGCCTACGCATTCTTTACAAATATAGCACGCATTTTCAGAGATTTTCACAACGAGACAGCAAACGCCAAACGCCGATGCTGCTGATTTCTGGATTGGTTGCCTTAAATGAAACGTCATTCTCCTGTTTTAGAAGAGCAATGCTGATTGGCAGACAATATTTCTGACGCCTTGAGCTGAAGGTGTAATGGAAGAGACCGAAAGATATACCCCTTCACGTCTGGCGTGGAGCAGGGCCGTTCCGTTGTCGCAGCGAGAACACATAACGAGAGCGTGCGCGCTCGTACGTGTACTCAAAGAGCGAGGAACAAGTCTCTCCTCAGTACTTCACTGGGAGAGCACCTCTGTCGAGAGTGAATCAGAGTGCGACTCTATATTGAGTCCTTGTGATTAAGCATTGTTCACTGTGTTGGCCGCCACACTTATTGTGTGGTGTGAATGGACAGAGTTATAGTTAAACGCCTGTGAGCGAATTTTTGAGTGGCATCGCAGTGGACTGGTTATCTGACTGGTGTACCACGCCAATAGTTAGATGAGGGGTCAATAGGAGTCCTTGACTTCATCAAGGCATAGGGAGAGTTTGATTGGCGAAGGTCAGTCCAGATAGAATGAGAGTTATCTTATTTGTCAGCAGCGAGTGACGCAGACAGCAGTCACTGCAGCTTACAGTATTGTGCGCTACAGCTCTTGCGAGCCCCATATTTCCTCCACAACAGTACACTTCACTGCATATCACATGCAACAGCCTCAACCGTACCTAGCAACATTCTAATGGATAATTATTGAAGTTGAGTAGGCGTGGCTCTCAGCCGTTCTGCCAGGTCAATAACAATCTTAAACTTTGTGTAGAAATTTCATTAGCGAATCCTATGCTTGAGAGGTAACTTCACATTCCGAAAACAACCCAGAATTAACTTGTTCAATTTGTAACTAAAAGTGCCATTGTGATTTCTCAGAATTTTTCCAAAATAAATAATAATTTTCGTTAGTTTCATGTTTTTCTTACACTAACTAGCACTACTCAAGTACCCAAGTATCCCACTAGTTACGTAAGAATTTTTATGAATTTTTGTGTCATTTCCTTACAGCAGACAACTCCAGAAGATATTTATTGCTGAAAGTTTTTCAGGTATTTCTCGTTAGAACGTTAGGAGCGTCTGTCTGACTTCTGTAGTAGAGTGGGAGTTGATATTGTACCTTGCAGGAGCCACAGGGTAAAGGGTACATCTCAGATTAATCCGTTGCGCAGAATGACAGAATAGCAACCCACACGCTCACATGGTCTGTCCCGCATTTGGCACGAGAAGCCTCTCAATTGATCTACTCCTGGGGAAGGTAGTTGCAAAGCCCCAAAGCACATAGTGCGCATTAAAATCACCACAGATGATGAAGGGGCGGGGAAGCTATGTAATAAGGTCGGCTAGAGCCTCTTCATCAAGAGCATAATGTGGGGGCAAGTAAAGGGAACATGCTGTCAACATACGACACACATGCACTGACACAGCAACTGCTTGTAAAGTCGCAAGTGAGAGGGGCAAGGAGTGGTAGTCAGTACTGATGAAAATACCTAGGGTGTGAAAGGGAAAACAGCAGTTGAGAAGGGAGTGAGGTACTGTTGTAGCCTGTCGCAGATGTTATTCAGTCTGTACATTGAGCAAGCAATGAAGGTTCAAAAATGGTTCTGAGCACTATGGGCCTCAACATCTGTGGTCATAAGTCCCCTAGAACTTAGAACTACTTAAACCTAACTAACCTAAGGACATCACACACATCCATGCCCGAGGCAGGATTCGAACCTGCGACCGTAGCGGTCACGCGGTTCCAGACTGAAGCGCCTTTAACCGCACGGCCACACCGGCCGGCAAGCAATGAAGGAAACAAAACAAAAATTTGGGGTAGGAATTCAAGAACATGGTGAAATAAGAAGTTTGAGGTTTGCCGATAACATTGTAATTCTGTCAGAGACAGAAAAGGACGTGGAAGAGTTGTTGAATGGAATGGACAGTGTCCTGAAAGGAGAATATAAGATGAAAATCAACAAAAGCAAAACGAGGATAATGGAATGTAGTCGAATTAACTCAAGTGACGCTGAGGGATTCAGATTAGGAAATGAGACACTTAAAGTAGTAGATCAGTTTTGCTATTTGGGCAGCAAAACAGATGATGGTCGAACTAGGGAGGATATAAAATGTAAGGAAAGCGCATCTGAAGAAGAGAAATTTGTCAACATGGGGAATAGATTTAAGTGTCAGGAAGTCTTTCCTGAAAATACTTGTATGGAGAGTAGCCATGTGTGGAAACGAAACATGAACGATAAGTAGTTTAGACAATAAGAGAATAGAAGCTTTCGAAACGTGGTGCTACAGAAGAATCCTGAAGATAGATGGGTATATCACGTAACTGATGAGGAGGTACTGAATAGATTTGGGGAAAAGAGGAATTTGTGGCACAACCTGACTAGAAGAAGGGACTGGTTGGTAGGACACGTTCTGAGGCATCAAGGGAGCACCAATTTAGTATTGCAGGGAAGCATGAATGGTAAAACACGTAGAGGGAGGCAAAGAGATGAATACATTAAGCACATTTAGACGGATGTAGGTTGCAGTAGTTATTCAGAGATTAAGAGGCTTGCACAGGATAGAGTAGCATGGAGAGCTGCATCAAGCCAGTCTCTGTACTGTAGGCAACAACAACAACAACACCAAAGAGTTTTCTAGTTGTGTTATGGAAGACTTTGATTTTCTAGAAGACAATGAAGCAGAGCAGTTGGAAGTGATCTTCAAAATGATCTCTCTTTATAATCGTTTTCTTCAAGCTCTAAAAATATTTGGTCCAGCCTGTCCTGAACGTGACGCTAATGTACAGCTTAACATATTCCTGTGAGATTTTTTTTTTCCAGTGTGAAATTTGTGAAAAACTAGTGCAGAAAGAAACTGGCTGACGAACACTTCCACAGCTGCGTTCGAGTAGTAGCCACCAGTAGTAAAAGACTTGTTAGAGGACTAAAAAGCATCCCATCCTTCTCGTTGTGGTTAATAAGTCTGACAATCTGTTTTTTAATTTGTAATTTATTACTAACTACACTTCAATTTATTTTTTTTAGATACAATTCATTTTCTTTTTTACACACAGTTTAATTAAAATTTACTACATACAGGGTGGTCCATTGATAGTGACCGGGCCAAATATTTCACGAAATAAGCATCAAACCAAAAAACTACAAAGAACGAAACTCGTCTAGCTTGAAGGGGGAAACCAGATGGCGCTATGGTTGGCCCGCTAGATGGCGCTGCCATAGGTCAAACGGATATCAACAGCGTTTTTTTTTAATAGAAACCCCCATTTTTATTACATATTCGCGTAGTTCGTAAGGAAATATGAATGTTTTAGTTGGACCACTTTTTTCGCTTTGTGATAGATGGCGCTGTAACAGTCACAAACGTACTAGTACGTGGTATCAATGTAACATTCCGCTAGTGCGGACGGTGTTTGCTTCGTTATACATTACCGGTGTTAAAATGGACCGTTTACCAATTGCGGACAAGGTCGATATTGTGTTGATGTATGGCTATTGTGATCAAAATGCCCAGCGGGCGTGTGCTGTGTACGCTGCTCGGTATCCTGGACGACACCATCCAAGTGCCCGGACCGTTACGTTATTTAAGGAAACAGGAAGTGTTCAGCCACATGTGAAACGTCATCCAAGACCTGCAACAAATGATGATGCCCAAGTAGGTGTTTTAGCTGCTGTCGCGGGTAATCCGCACATCAGTAGCAGACAAATTGCGCGAGAATCGGGAATCTCAAAAACGTCTCTGTTGAGAATTCTACATCGACATCGACTGCACCCGTACCATATTTCTGTGCACCATGAATTGCATGGCGACGACTTTGAACGTCGTGTATAATTCTGCCACTGGGCACAAGAGAAATTAGGGGACGATGACAGATTTTTTGCACGCGTTCTATTTAGCGACGAAGCGTAATTCACCAACAGCGGTAACGTAAACCGGCATAATATGCACTGTTGGGCAACGGAAAATCCACGATGGCTGCGACAAGTGAAACATCAGCGACCTTGCCGGGTTAACGTATGGTGCGGCATTATGGGAGGAAGGATATTTGGCACCCATTTTATCGATGGCAATCTAAATGGTGTAATGTATACTGATTTCCTACGTGATGTTCTACCGATGTTACTACAAGATGTTTCAGTGCATGACAGAATGGCGACGTACTTCCAACATGATGGATGTCCGGCACATAGCTCGCGTGTGTTGCAGCGGTATTGAATAGCATATTTCATGACAGGTGGACTGGTCGTCGAAGCACGTTCACCAGACGTATTGCCAAATGCATTGAGGTTGACGGACATCATTTTGAGTATTTATTGCTTTAATGTGGTATTTACAGGTAATCACGCTGTAAGAGTATGCGTTATCAGAAATGATAAGTTCACAAAGGTACATGTATCACGTTGGAACAACCGAAATAAAATGTTTAAACGTACCTACGTTCTATATTTTGATTTTAAAAACTTACCTGTTACCAACTGTTAGTCTAAAATTGTGAGGAAAATGTTTATGACTATTACAGCGCCATCTATCGCAAAGCGAAAAAAGTGGTCCAACCAGAACATTCATATTTCTTTACGTACTGCACGAATATGTAATAAAAAATGGGTGTTCCTATTTTAAAAAACGCACTTGATATTCGTTTGACCTATGGCAGCGCCATAGTGCCATCTGGTTTCCCCCTTCAAACTAGACAAGTTTCGTTCTGTGTAATTTTTTCGTTTGACGCTTATTCGTGAGATATTTGGCCCGGTTACTATCAATGGACCACCCTGTATTTACTAGAGATATAAATTTATACCTAATAAGCTAATGTAAGATTTTAAGTAGTTCTTATTTCTGTCCTGGTTTCTGTTGATAGGTCACAGTAATGTTTAAAAATGGTACGATCTCAGAAGCTTCACGAGTTTTTTGACCAATGGTTCACAGAATCGCCATACACAGCGCACTATTTGGAGTCTAGAATCACACCGTTGACTATCTGTCTATGAGGTCAACAACTTTACCGATGCTCCCTGTGGCATTCAACTGTGTATGGTGAAGTGGCATAGTGGTAAAGCATTCAAGCGGACGACGGCTCAACTCCCTGGCCTTACATCCACATTTAGGGATGTTTCCTTTCCCCAAATCAAGGATGGATCCTTCGGAAATGACAGCCGATTTCCAGCATCCGAGTATTGATCCCTGCCACATTCAGAATTTGAAAGAGAGTATTCCAGTCAACATTGTCAAAACTTTCTCCAAGTCTACATATGCTAGAAACGTAGGTTTGCCTTTCCTTAATCTAGCTTCTAAGATAAGTCGTATGGTCAGTATTGCCTTGCGTGTTCCAAAATTTCTACAAAATCCATACTGATCTTCCCTGACATCGGCTTCTACCAGTTTTTTCCATTAGTCTGGAAATAATTCGTGTTAGTATTTTTCAGTCGTGACTTATTAAACTGATAGGCGTAGCTCGCTAATTGTCACACCTCTCAACACCTGCTTTCTTTGGAACTGGAATTATTATATTCTTTTTGAAGTCCGATGGTATTTCGCCCTTCTCGTATATTTTGCTCGCCGATGGCAGAGTTTTTTCATGGCTGGGTCTTCCAATGCTATCAGTAGCTCTAACGGAATGTTGTCTACTCCCAGGGCCTTGTTTCGACTTAGGTCTTTCAGTACTCTGCCAAATTATTCACACAGTATTGTATCTCGCAATTCATTATCTACGTTCTTTTCCACTCCCATAATATTGCCCTCAAGGACTTTGCCCCTGTATAGACGCTCTATATACTCCTTCCATCTTTCTGCTTTCCCTTCTTTGCTTAGAACTGGTTTTCCATCTGAGCTCTTGATATTCGTACAGGTGGTTCACTTTTCTCCAAAGGTCACTCTAATTTTCCTGTAGACAGTATTTATCTTACGCCTAGTGATATATGCCTCTACATCTTTACATTTGCCCTCAAGCCATCCTTGCTTAGCCATTTTCCACTTGCTATGGATCTCATTTTTGAGACCTTTGTATTCTTTTTCCCCCTGCTTCATTTGCTGCATTTTTATATTTTCTCCTTTCATCAGCTAAATTCAGTATCTTTTCTGTTAGCAAAGGATTTATAGTAGCCGTCGTCTTTTTACCTACTTGATACTCTGCTACCTTCACTGTTTCATCTTTCAAAGCTATCCATTCTTCTACTGTGTGTCTTTCCACTGTATTTTTCAATCGTTCCCTAATGCTCTCTCTGAAACTCTACAACCTCTGGTACTTTCAGTTTATCCTGGTCTCATTTCCGTAAATTTCCACCTTTTTGCAGTTTCTTCAGTTTTAATCCACAGGTCATAAGCAATAAATTGTGGTCAGAGTCCACATCTGCCCCTGGAAATGTTTTACAATTGAAAACCTGGTTCCTGAATCTCTGTCTTACCATTATATAATCTATCTGAGACCTTTCAGTATCTCCAGACTTCTTCCATGTGTACAACCTTCTTTTATGATTCTTGAACCAAGTGTTAGCTATGATTAAGTTATGCTCTGTGCAAAATTCTACCAGAAAGCTTCCTCTTTCATTTCTTACCCCCAATCCATATTCACCTACTGTTTCCTTCTCTCCCTTTTCCTACTATCGAATTCCAGTCCCCAATGAGTATTACATTTTCGTCTCCATTCACTATGTGAATGATTTCTTTTATCGCATCATACATCTCTTCAATATCATCACCTGTGGAGCTAGTTGACATATGAACTTGTACTACTGTGATAGGCGTGGGCTTCATGTCTATCTTGGCTACAATAATGCCCTCACTATGCTGTTCATAGTTTACTCGTGCTCCTATTTTTTTATTCATTATTAAACCTACTCATGCATTACCTCTATTTGATTTTGTATTTATGACCCTCTATTCATCTGACCAGAAGTCTCGTTTCTCCTGTCACTGAATTTCACTAATTACCACTACATCTAACTTTAACCTTTCCGTTTCCTTTTTTAAATTTTCTAACATACCTGCCATACTAAGGGATCTGACATTCCACACTCCAATCTGTGGAAGAACGCCACTTTTTTTTCTCCTGATAATGACATCCTCCTGAGTAGGTCCCCCCCCCCCCCCCCCCAGAGATCCAATATTTTGCCCAAGAGTGTCTGGCCTCTCAGCAGATACCCCTCCACTGTGGTTGCAGCTATGGTACGGCTACGGCAAGGTCCATGGTTCATGGGGGGGAGTATCAATCTCTAAAAAAAAAAGATGATTTGACAAACTGTGCAACAACTTAAATCCTGGGAGCGTTTGCTAAACTGACATCTCAAATCTGAAAGAATTTCAATGCATAGTTTGCTGTTGTAAAGAGATGTCGAAGACACGTGCTTGTCAATAGTTTGTTTCACACAGGCAAACTGTTTGTATTCATCATGGTTGAGATTTTTCCCCACACTTCCAGCTTTTCGAGACAGAAGTAACACCTCAAATTGTGATACACGAAATGTATTCACAGTTGCGAATACGAACGACCTATAATATGTATTTGATATCAAGAAGTACCGTGAAAATGGTATGATAGTCTTAGGAAGCCATGCGAAATTAGATATGTTCTTGTAATCCCACAGTCTGGAGATGGGTGTAGATAAGCAAGCAAGTGAGTAGGTCCAGACTAGAAACAGTAACGCGATTTTGCCGAAGGGGGAGAAGAGGCCGACTTTGTAGAACCATTCTTTGATCCGCTGAGGGCACTCTGGTCACGGGTTGGGGGTGGATGCCCGCCGGACCTCGCGGTAAATATCTACTGCTGCGAGTATACATATGGTGCTGTCTCTCTTCGTGGTATATGTACAAATGCTGTAAAAGGGATGATTTGGTATGGTCCAAGATAGGAAATGTATGTTTACTACATCGACACGATACATGGTAATACATTGCTGGGCCAGAGATCAGTTTCACACTCTAATATTCAAGCTCCTGTCCTCAGTGGAAGAGCAGTGTAACTGAGTAACAATGTTTCTGTATTTGACGATATGTAGGACACTTTACAAAGTTTAGTTGTTGGTGCAATATGGCGATCAGTGTAAAATAGCTTTTTGTCGCTGAAAGTCTCATCTGCAGAAAGAAAAAAGAAGGCAGACAGTGCTTCCACACTGGCGGCATCAGTAATTCAGTGGGTAAATTCGATAAGAGCCAATCATAAACCCCCATCCATTCACAAGACACCTTTTGTGCTGGGCTATAGGAGTCCATACATTGCAGTGAGAATGTTTGCATATTTTGAAAAGCGGGAAGGGTAACATGTGATGGATGAGGTGCCATGCTCGGACCATCAGGAGGAATACATTCGGCGTTATTCCGCGCCATTTTCGTGAACAGGTTCTGTTAGGGCAAGAATTTCCGTGCATACAAGCTGAGACATCAAGAAAGTGAGCGTTAACTGTGTCTGGGACACTATACAATTTCCGAGAGGTGGACTTGGCTCTTATTTTACACAGCCATGTGATATCACTATAAGACTGAGAGCCTCATTAGATGCGCTTGCGGTAGTTTGTAGCTACACAAGCACATTTCACTGTGAGATGTCAGTCACACTGGGGCAGGTATGCACGGCTGGACACAGCTCATATGTTCCGTTAGGATCGCTAGGGAGAAAGCAGCATGTGCTAATCTGGAACAGATTTCTATAGCGCAGTCTGTGACGTCAGTATCCGTAGGTATAGCGTCAGCAACGGTTAAACACACATGCGGCCCAGAGGTGTTTCACGTATGGGATCAGTGTGAGCACGCCCTGGAGTTCTGTGGCGACGTGGACAGGAGTGTGTGCTGAAGCGCACGTGATCGGCGAAGACGTGGCGTCGAAGGAGGACACGCTGCGGAATCGGGTCGCTACGAGCAGGCTGGTTGCTGCAGCCCTAATCTGCTAGGCTGAGGGAGGACAGCCCATGGACGCCAGAGCGATGCTGTGGCAGTGTGGTCAGGGCCAGGGCTGGGGGCAGCAGCGGCAGAGGCGGCGGTGGCGGCTGAAGCGGGGGGGGGGGGGGGGGGCGGTTGCATTGGGCGTCGAGTGGCGGGGTGTGTTTTTTATTAGCGATCTTTTGTTTAAACTGTATTCCATCGATTTCACCGACCAATAGAATGCACTGAATTAAAGGAAACTACCCCGTACATGTGGAAAATATCGATTCAATTAATTTGCATACATTTTTTATATCGACGTGGTGTTAGCAATACCATAGTTAAGGGGAGAGTGTGGGTGAGTGGGTTACATGGAGCAGAAAAGCAGCTTAAGTACATGCAAAATAGAGACTTATGTCCGGCATAGGTCGAGTCCTCTTACTGCCAGTCCCTAGGAAGATGTGGTGGTTGGATGACTTAGGTTAGTGGAGGTAGTCTGAGTGCCCTTTCTTTCCCGACATTTTCTTAGGTTAGTAGAGATAGCCCAAGTGACCTTTCTTTACTCTGAAAATTCAAATTTCACGCCAATCCCTAGGAAGAGGTGGCGATCGGATGTCTTATGTTAGTGGAAGTAGCCCAGTTGCCCTTTCTTTCCCGACATTTTCTTAAGTTAGTGGAGGTAGCCCAATTGACCAGTTGTACCTCCAAAATTCAAACTTTCCACCAATTCCCAGGAAGAGGTGGCAGGCAGATGACTTAGGTTAGTGGAGGTAGCCCAAGTAACCTTTCTTTCCCGCCATTTTCTTGGGTTAGTAGAGGTTGCATTGTATTGTCCTGATGGAATTTGAATTTCCTGCCAGGGGGGCATGGCACTTTTCTGTCATGTTGGATTATGGTATCGTGACGAAAGTTTTGGGGCACCCTGTGTGGTAGTGTGCCCCTGGGGTGGGGGTGACGTCATGTCCGCCATCTTGGATGACGTCATCGTGACAGAACTTTTGTGGCAGCCTGTGGAGTAGACACGGCCTTGGCGTTGGGTGATGTCATCGCCGCCATCTTGGATAACGGTACTTTGGGGTAGCGTCCCCCTTGGCATAGTGTTTCCCTTGCACCAATAATTATCACACGTTCTCCTACAGGCCCTATGGAAGAGACAGACTCCTTGACTTCCTTATTCATTTGGACTCCAAACATGAAATTCACTATGGAGACCGCAGCAGATGAAAGATTACCATTTCTGGATGTCATGGCCAAGAGAAGAACTGATGACACCTTCGATCACTGTGTGTATTGGAAGAAAATGTAGATTGGCCTGTATTTGCATGCAGATAGCTGCCACCTTCCTTCGCAGAAGAATGGGGAACTGAGTACACTAGTAAACAGGAAACACACACTCTCAGATGCAGAAAGGGTACCGCAGGAGCTGTAACATCTTAGAACTGTATTCCGAAAAAATGTTTACTCAGAATGGTAGATTCGGTGCGCTCTCAGCACCACCACAACAGCACAACCGGTGGAGATGAAAGGCACATTGGAAGAGGCAGCCACTGCGTTTGAATCGTGCACTGGCGCACTAACGGGAAAAATCGGACGCATATTGAAGAAGCACCAAGTAAAATCTGTCTTTTGTCCGCCCATTAAAACAGGAGTGTTACTGGGAAGCTTCAAAGATGATCTCGGTTTGCGGAAGGCTGGCGTATAGCAGATTCCATGTCAGTGTTGAAAGATATATTGGGCCGACAATGTATGCAGTCGAAGATGGTTGCGGAGAACACCAGAGGCTCTCTCGATTGACGCACCCCAACAAGTCAGCGGTCGGAGAGCACTGTTTGGCCGAGAATCATGCGACAGAGTACGACAGTACCAGGATATTGGCACAAACTTCCAAATACTGGGACAGCGTCGTTAGAGAATCCACAGAAATTCGCATGAGGGATGCTCCCACGGAAGGGAGTGTTCGGGTGGTGGGAGAGGGGGAGGGGGGGGGGGTGAGGGGATGTAAGTTGGCCGCGCGCCCTCAGGAGTTCAGTTCGTTAGCGCACCTGGCGATGTTGACGTGTCTGATCGCCAAAGTATTGTGCCCGTCGGACACTATGAACCGGCAATGTTCGAGCGAATAGGAGTTTCGATACCCGTGAGAATTCCGGTTTTCAAATGGGGTCGGAGGACAAATGCACATAGTTACTATTTAATAAATTTACTTTTATATTTAAAAATTGAGAGGGAATATTACTGCTACTGGACGACGTGCAGGTTTCCATTACAGCTATACATCAGCTCTTTCTGACTACCACTCCACTCTTCTCGCACTATTCGGATTGTGGCAAGAAAACTGTATTTGCCCCCGCTTCGAAATGTTCCAATATTCCCTGCATTAGGGTCACAGCAATTAGTTTTTGCAATTAAATCGTGAGGAAACAGCTGCACGGAAGAAAACTCACTTCATCTTGTGTGGTTCAAGCAGAGAAAGTTTTTTTTTTTTTTTTTTTTTCTTCAGAGTTAGCTACACCCTAATGATACAATGCGTATTAAAGAGCTGGAAACTCGTTGGACTAAATACATTGACAGACCTTGTGACGACGTTACAGCAGCTGCGGTGCAGCCCTCGGTATTCAAGCCTTGGGGTTTCCTCTGAAAGTTTAAACCCCACAATTCCCTTTATTACCAAATTAACTATTTCTCGATGTATCAGGATATGTCCTGCCAGTCTCTCCATTCCAGGATTCCAATTGCGCGATAACCTTTCTTCCTGATTCGGTTCACTCTCTCTTCACTGGTTACCCAAGCTACCGCTTGGTTATAATTAAACTTTCCCTATTGAACACGTTATAACACGGAAATTAACTACTGTACGAGTACCAAACTTGGTAGCATTAATGTCCAGAGTACGGGGTGCATTATTTCCATGCGCGGCAGCACCACCGCACATTTGCAACTATGGCCACCACGTGTCATGATCAGTAAGCGTGTCTCACAGTTTCTCACTCCTGACCAGTCCCAGTGCAGTTGTTGACGTGCCAACATGAGCTTGGACCAAAGGAGCAGGGCATTATTTGTGAAGCACTATTATCAAAGCAACAGTAACTCTGCAGCTGCACTTCGAGAATGTCGCCGGCTGAAAGGATTACGGAAGGGTTCTCTTTCTCCACCTGCTGTGCGGGGCACGATGAAGAAGTTCGAATTAACTGGAGAATTGGGCGTCGCTTCGGGAAGAAACCAACGACCGGCTGCACCACAGGTGGCTGACGAAATCGCTGTTGCTATGGCAGACAACGCTGCACGCAATTCTCGATCGTCAGGCTGTGCGCGTGCTGTGCCACGACAGTTGAAAATCTCGTAGTCCACTTCCAATCATTCTCAAATCGTATCTGTACAACAAGAGCCATATCGTACAGCGGCTTGCCCCACAGTACTTACAACCATTTTCTTACTGCTTTTGCTCGCAAGGATTGAAGTTGACGAGGGCTGGCCTGGACCATCCTACGGACAGAGGAAGCTCATTTTTCTCTCACAGGTGAGGCGAACACAAAGAATTGCCGAGTGCAGGATCTTCACTTCCAGTCAGTGCATGAAGTTGCCCTGTATGGTGAACGTGTCACTGCAAGGTGTTGCTTCACGGCTACGTCCATCATTCGCCCATTCCTTTTTGAACAGGTTGGCGCTCAAGGACCAAAGGGTGCAGTGTGACTAGCCAGCGTTACTGTGATATGCTTTGCCGGCACGTCATACCCACCCTACAGGAGAGACACGCACTGAACTCAACGGTTTTCATGCAAGACGGGGCTCCAACGCACATAGCTCGTGAAATTCACTTGCTTCTGCGAAAACAGATTTGGAAACGATAGAATTCTCAGCCGATCGTTCCCAAATGCTTGGCTGGCACGGTCACCTGATCCCTCTGTGATTTCTGGCTGTCGGGCTACCTGAAGGACAGGGCTTACCAGGGGAACATTCACACACGTGCTGATCTGAAGCGCAGCATGTCAAGAAAGGTAGCCAGCATACCTACGGACATGCTTCGTTCCGCTGTGCTGAATGCAATCCTGCGCTTTCAGACTATTCTGGACACTGATGGGCGCCATACTCAGCCTCTTTTATAGAGGTAATGGTACCGGTGTGTAATGGTACGATTTATCGTAGCAGAGTATTAAAAGTGTTTCAGCTGAATTGAATGTCATTGACATTAATGCTACCAAATTTGGTACTCGTACGATCGTTTGTTTCAGTCTTATAACGTGTTAAATAGGGAGAGTTCAATCATAACCACTCGGTACTTAGTTTTCCGTTGCATTCTTCGTTAAAATAGATACGCCGTTCTCCTCTTATCTGCCCATAATACCACCATACAAGGCTACACCTTAGATAAGTACCCGCGAAGAGACATACTAAAACTTAAATTTACGTGTTTTGGCAGCTCTTCGTTTTTCAGAAAAGCATTTTTTGTAATTACCAATTTGCATTCTGCGTTCTTTTTAATTCTGCCGCCCTGAGCTTCTTTGCTGCCCAAATACTAAAAACTCATCTGTTATTTTTAGCGCTCGTTTCGTAATTCTATTCCCCCAGCATCGTCTGATTTAATTTCATTGCACATTCCAGACACACTGTCGGTTGGAACAGCGACCAACACAATCGGGACAAAATATTTGCTTTGGTCTATAGTTGCAAACAACTGACGAAAGTGTGACGAAAATATGACACACTATAAAATACACAATGGGTTTATCCGAATTTTTATAGTCAAACGAAAAGTGGAAAATACTCAAATAAAGTATCAAATAGACCAATGTGCTTGAAAGAAGTTAGGGCAATTAATAAAAAGGTAATTACTGATTTGAGGGAAAACAAATATTTAATGAACAGCTGCAACTACCTACGTAAATGGAGTGTCAAAAAATTCTTCTCTTTAAGGACATAGCGGTTTAGCACATGAAAAAGTTGCACTGGTTTCACATATATTTAACTGTAAAAATGGTTTCCTTCGAATCCTCTACTAAAGTTGGGAGATTCCAAGAACAGAAACGATAGGAAGGCAACTTAGGTGTCAGAAAGTTCATCTCTTGCAACTGTAACTGTTTTGTGCATAAAAGGCTACATTGGTGCGATACTTTATTTTTAAAATGGCTTCGTTCGAATCAAGTACTACATATAGGACATTTAGAGAACTTTCTGAACAAGCTCTAAAATAAAAATTAATAAAAAATAATGGTTAGATTTGTGAAACGATCTGTCCGAAAGTAAGAAATAAAATAGTTTAGAGAAACACTTGACACAGCTTTGAATGATACTCGAAATATCTACAGCAAATGAGAAAGCGCATTCTCTTTCCTGATATTTCAAAGATTCTCTGTTGAGAAATTTTTTAGACTGAAAAATTGTTGTAAACTTTTTTCCACCTTCTAGCATAAAAGATAGAAGTATGTCAAAGCCACACAATGGCAGACTGAACGATCACGGTCCACCAGACAAATCTCCTCTGGCGCTCTTCGAAATTCTAAGATTATAAGTTAAACACTGATATTTAAATTCTCAGTTGGCACCTCATTTGCTGTACATGATTTCGATCATCATGTAAAGGCGTGTCAAATGCTTATTTAACCTATTTCATTTCTTAGTTTTAGACTTTTTTGCCTACTAGCTACAGTTTTGTGTGTGTGTGTGTGTGTGTGTGTGTGTGTGTGTGTGTGTGTGTGTGTGTGTGTGGTTTGAGGTTCTCGGGCGCTAAACAGCATGGTCATCAACGCCCAAACGCATAGAAACAGGAACACATGCGGTGAAGGGACGGACAGCGAACAAGGAGAACGGCTTAAAGACACAGACAGAGGCAAAACAAGAGGAGAAGAAACGCACTAAAAAAGGAAAGGAAACACAAGGAAAAGAGAACAGAAATCGAAGTGAAACAAGTAGCTAATAGTGACTGGCGGACCTCTTACCTAAAACGTGGGTGAGCCAGTCACCCAGCGGCACATTAAAATCCTCTCCCTAAAATCCGAGGCAACAAACTGGACAGGACACAAAACCGTAAGACCTTAACCACAGTCGTTGCGCCGTCTTGCAAAATAGAGGGCAAATCCGGTGGCAAGGAAACCACCGCCCTCTGGTCAGAGAATAAAAGACAGTCAAGTAAAATGTGGCGGATAGTAATCTGGACGCCACAAGCACTGCAGACTGTGGGGTTCTCCCGCCGGAGTGAAAAAAACCGTGCGTTAAGGGACTGTGCCCGATGCGGAAGCGAGTGAGGAGAACCTCATCCCGCCTGCATGACTGGTAGGACGTACGCCATGGCCGCGTGCTGGCCTTGACCAGACGCAGCTTATTTTCACCGACTGCCAGCCACTCCTCTTCCCATTGGCGCATAACACGAAAACGCAAAAGGGAGGTAACAGCATGGAGAGGGACGGCACATTCAACAACGTGAGGGAGGAAACATGCATCTTTGGCAGCCACATCCGCCAGTTCGTTTCACCTAATACCCACGTGCCTCGGCACCCAGCAGAAAGAAATCACCTTCCCCTGCCATTGCAGGTTGAGTAGGGCATCATGGATGTTCTGGACGACCGTATCCGCTGGGTACAAGTGTTGCATGGTCTGAAGGGCACTCAGGGAGTCAGAACATATGAGAAACTTAACACTGGGAACACATCTCATCTGCTCCAATGCGTGCAAGATCGCAAACAATTCGGCATCAAAGATGGTAAACGCCGCAGGAAGCCGTAACTTGACGACTCGATCAGGGAAAATAACAGCACAACCAACAGAGTCCCCCTGTTTATATCCATCCGTAAATACTGGTACATGGTCGGCATGCTGGTTTAAAATATCATAAAATAAGGAGGTAAAAACAAACGCAGGAGTGCAGCTCCTCCGGTACTCCGACAAGTCTAAAAGGACGCTGGGACTCTGGAGCAGCCAGGGAGGCAGGCGGGTAAAACCCTGGAGTTGGGGTGCCCCCAGTTACCATCATCAGGCCATCCCTTCTTGCGTAGTCGTCAACCTCGCTTTCCAAGTAGGTGTCTCACGTGGTCTTTTTATGGCGCTATTCGAGCTCTGTTTCTGGAGAGTTACACCGCATCGACACACAGTAATCCTGGGGTGCGAACTAAGATCACATCGAGTAGGGTCTTTTTTACTATACCAATGCAAATACGGTACTATGAAAATTTGTGTATCCTGATATTTGAAAGATTATATATTGAGAAATTTTTTTTCCGTTCCGTGCTACAGAGTGAGGCAAATAATAACTGGTCTGGATGAGTGGATACGATTGGAAGTGAATGTTTGCATGTAACAACACTCCGTCACGGGCACTCCACGTGTGAGACCCGTCACGTGATCCACGCCGGTTCAGAGTACAGTGCGAGCCGCGTCAGCGTGGGTGGAGCAGTGCAGAGCAGAGGGGGCGGTGGAGCAGCGGGTGTTCACTGTACAAAGTTGCACAACAAAATCGTGCAAACGAGGTGATCAATTGCTTGCTGAGAAGTTTAATGGTGTCAAAGTGCCACGCAAAGAGTGCCACAGTGCCACGCAAAGAGTGCAACCCAAAGTTTAATCCTAAAATAGCGTCATACAGTACCTGTTTTGAACAAGTCAAAAAGCATCCCGAAAAAAGCCCGCACTCTAGAAACTGTGGCTGCAGTTCACCAGAAAATGCTCCAGAGTCCTACCAAATCAACCCGACACCTCTCGCAAGAGAACCGGCATATCACTAAGATCATGCAGACGAATACTCCAGCTGGACCTGCACATGCGTGCCTACCGACTGTCTGTTGTTCATGCATTAAAACCAGCAGATGCTCCCAGCGCCACCAGTTTTGTGAGTGGCTGTTCACTGAGGTAACAATGAATGGCTTGGACATAGATCTGTTCTTTATGTCTGATATAGCCTGGTTCTGAATGGTTGTGTCAACTCACAGTACCACAGGTTCTGGGCAGAGGAGAGTCCGCATATCTTCAACGAAACACCGTTGCATGATCAGTAGGATGGGGCTTGGAGTACAGTGTCTGGTCCCGTCTTGTTTCATCAGACGCTGGCTTCGGCGCGTCACGTTGCCAACATTTTGAAACCATTCGCGGCAGACCTACAGCATGGAGCAACTGCCCATACAGCCCGGCGAACCATGAATCACGTTTACACAATCTTCACGCTTGACAGAGTTTTTAGCAGAGGTCAGTCTGGCCGTGGCCCTAGCTGGTCACCAAGGTCATCTGTCAGTGTGCGACTACTTTGTGTGGGCAGCCCTTAAGTCTAAGGTGTATCGCAACAACCCTTATAGTTTTCAAGAACTGCAGCAGAACATTTCGGATGAGATTGCAGCAATTCCAGCAGTCGAGCTTCGATCCGCTTTAAGCGACTTGTTGACCATAGCTCAGAAATGCCAAGAGATGAACGTTGATCATTTTCGAGATCTGCTATAGTCTTGTTAGTATTGATTTCCTTTCCTCTGCTGTGTTTCTTTGTACCCTGGAACTCTGTTTGCCCCACCCTGCATAAAAACAACTTTCATTATTTTTCTTTCTCCAGCTACTGGTGTATTTACATTTTCATAGATTTATTATGGCCTCTACTTAGCAAGAGATGCTGCGTTTTATAGTACTTATGAACTATTTGATCATTAATTGATATCATCATTACATCATTACCTGATTAAGTGCTTCCTGTGGTTGCGACTTATGTCACACGTCTTTCAGATATAAGAAAAGGTCAATAACTGCCTTTTGTTATGATCAATATTATACTTCCACCAACAAATTTTTTTTAAGTTGATTAATTTTGAAAATCGGAGATGTGGGATACGTGTTCCGCAAACCTAAACAGGCGCATGTTTTAATTTGAACCTAGAATTTTCAAAATTAAATTGGTACTTGTAGAGGGATTTTTCAGGATGACAAATATGGAAAAATATAACAAATCGGGTCTAAGTCACATGATAATGAAAAACATGAAATAACAAATACAGGTTTTCAACGTAAAATTTGAACAAGGCTTTGATATATCACATACCGGTGTTTTACATATCATATGCCAGTGTTTTACAGGAGCAGAAATGTCCAGCTAACTACAAATTATTTACAAACTGGTAGCTTTACTGAACAGTATTGTAATGGACACACTATTAGCCCCTTCAGATCATCTTGGAACGAAGAAGATATCTCATTTGAATTTCGTGAAACAAATGCATTGTGCTAGCTATAAAGACAAGCACTTCTTCTGACGGCCGGCCGGAGTGACCGAGTGGTTCTAGGCGCTACAGTCTGGAACCGCGCGACCGCTACGGTCGCAGGTTCGAATCCTGCCTCGGGCATGGATGTGTGTGCTGTCCTTAGGTTAGTTAGGTTTAAGTAGTTCTAAGTTATAGGGGACTGATGACCCCAGAAGTTAAGTCCCATAATGCTCAGAGCCATTTGAACCATCTTCTGACGGCTTCTATACATTCCTCCCATTGTCCTTAGTATTTTCCTCCGAGTTCAGGAAGCCCTTCGCTAGATGACAGCAGTTGGCAGTTACAGATGTCAGAACGCCCAAAAGAAGGTTCCTTTGGTAAGATGTGTGTGCCCCAGCAGCTACGAAAGGATTCATAAATTTTAGAGGAAGTGTTCTGCAATTTCTTCCTAAGTCGTCCTCGTACGGTAGGCAGCATCCACCGGACGCCTGTGAGGAGTTAAAAACTGAGGATCTCACCATTTGCTACTGTTGGACTCCGACAATGAAAGCACCCAAAATATACATCTGGGCACACTGACGGGGATGTGAACCCCTTACTTCAGGAATGTAAGCGTGGCAGCTTCACCACTACGCTACGTCGTACCTAGTTATTAGAAAGCTCAGTCTTTCCATGGTCTGTGCTAGTGTGTCAGCTACGAAACCGGCGTGCACAACTTTGCCAGATACGCGCTGCCCTGGCGGCTCCGGGACACACCTGATACTGGAGGTCCCCCTCCGGACTTGGAAGAGCCCGCATATCTTTTATCTGGTCCGATATTCTATACGGGTTACTTTTATCATCTGTCAACAATGACGCGGCCTATCCTCAGGCTTTGAGAAAATCTTACAGACGTGCTTGCACGCAGGTGCGTCAAAAGCTACGGCATTTCGTGTTCAACACTTCGAGCATACGAGCGTCGCTTTGTAGCACTGAGTAAACTCTCACAGCCTTCGGCATGGCCTGGGAATTTTCAGTACACATCTACAATCACATCTACACTCCGCAAGGCACCTTTGTATAACAATGTCACTTTTCCGTTTTCCTGCTCCAGTAGCGTATAGCTTGCGGTAACAACGATTGGCGGTAAGCATCCGTGTGTACTCTAATATCACTGATTTTATCTCCATGGTCTTTTCGCGAGGAATGTACGTAGGAGGAAACAATATACTGATTGGCACTTCTAGAAATCTACGAACTCTGAGCAGTAAACCACACCGTTATGGAGGGAGGAAGCCTCTCTTGGAGCGTCTGCAATGGAGATGGCTGGGCTTACTTCACGAACCCGTGACGAAACACGTTGCTCTTCTTTGAATCTCCTCTGATTCCTCTATCAGTCCTGTCTGGTACGGATCCCAAACTGATGGGCGCTACTGAAGCATAGATGGAACGAGGTCTTTTTTAGTCCACCTCCTTGATGGGTGGATTACACTTCCTGAAGATTCTTACTTTGAATGTCAGTCTGGCATCTGCGTTGCTTACAACTAGCTTGGTGAGCTCTTTCCACTTTAAACAGCTCAGAACACATCGCACCAATATTTAATGGCACTAATTGCAACCAGTAATTGTTCTGCAATCGTGCAATCACATAGCAAAAGGTCTTTCTGTCCACCTACACTATGTGATCGAAAGTATCCGGACACCTGGCTGAAAATGACTTACAAGTTCGTGGCGCCCTCCAGCGGTAATGCTGGAATTCAACATGGTGTTGGCCCACCCCTCGCCTTGGTGACAGCTTCCACTCTCGCAGGCATGCGTTCAATCAGGTCTGGAAAATTTCTTGGGGAATGGCAGCCCATTCTTCACGGAGTGCTCCACTGTGGAGAGGTATCGATTTCGATCGGTGACGCCTGGCACGAAGTCGGCGTTTCAAAACATCACAAAGGTGTTCTATAGGATTCAGGGCAAGACACTGTGCAGGCTAGTCCAATGCAGGGATGTTATTGTCGTGTAACCACTCCGCCAAAGGCCGTGCATTATGAAGAGGTGCTCGATCGTGTTGAAAGATGCAATCGCCATCCCCGAATTGCTCTTCACCAGTGGGAAGCAAGAAGGTGCTTAAAACATCAGTGTAGGCCTGTGCTGTGATAGTGCCACGGAAAACAGCAAGGGGTGCAAGCCCCCTCCACGAAAAACACGACCAAACCATAACACCACCGCCTCCGAATTTTACTGTTGGTACTACACACGCTGGCAGATGACTTTCACCGGGCATTCGCCCTACCCACACTCTGTTTTCGGATCGCCGCATTGTGTACCGTGATTCGTCACTCCACAAAACGTTTTTCCATTGTTCAATCGTCCAATGTTTACACTCCTTACACCAAGCGAGGCGTTGTTGGGCTTTTACCGGCGTGATGTGTGGCTTATGAGCTGCCGCTCGATCATGAAATCCAAGTTTTCTCACCTTCCGCCTTTCATAATACTTGCAGTGGATCCCGATGCAGTTTGGAATTCCTGTGTCATGGTCTGGATAGATGTCTGCCTATTACATATTACGACTCTCTTCTACTGTCGGCGGTCTGTCAGTCAACAGACGAGGTGGGCCTGTACACTTTTGTGCTGTACGTATCCCCTCAAGTTTGCACTTCACTATCACGTCGGAAACAGTGTACCTAGGGATGCTTAGGAGAGTGGAAATTTCGCGTACAGAAGTATGACACAAGTGACACTCACTCATATGACCACGTTCGAAGTCCGTGAGTTCCGCGGAGCGCCCCAGTCTTCTCTCTCACGATGTCTAATGACTACTGAGGTCGCTGATAGGGAGCACCTGGCAGTAGGTGGCAGCACAATGCACCTAATACGAAAAAGTATGTTTTTGGGGGTGTCCGGATACTTTTGATCACGTAGTGTATTCGCAGTACGCCAGATTTGTTTATGTTGACCACCAGTTGTCACTCCCAGCACCATGCGTGAACCCTCTGCAGCTCTTGCTGCATTTCTCTTCAATTTTCCATCGTTGCGACTTCTCTATGAACAACAGTGTCATCTGCGAAAAGCTGATGGATTTGCCGACGTTATCTATTAAGTGTTATCTATTGTGAAAAGTAACGGTCATATAAAACTCCCTTGCGCCACGTCCGAAGTTACTTCTTCGGAAGACTTATCTCCGTTCAGAACGACATGCTGTTTACTGTTTGCTAAAAACTCTTCGATCCAGTCGCACAGCTCATCTGATATTCCGTACGCTGGCATTTTGTTCATTATACAGCAGTGCGGTCTTGTATCGAAAGCTTTCCGGACGTTAACATACACGGAATCTACCTGGGTGTCGGCATCTCCTGGTTTCCTCGTCTCGCGGAGAAACAGAGCGAGTCAGGTTTCGGGCAATCGTCGTTTTCGGAATCCACGTTGATACCTAGAGAAGAGATTTTTCAGTGTCTAGAAATGTCACAATACGCGAATGAATGTCTAGTTTGCTTCCTAGTATCTGCGTCTTTTCGCTGCAGGACATTCCACGGTAAAAGTGAACCGTTCTTATCGACACCGCGCAGAAGCACACACTCCCGATCGCCATCCGGAAGCCGACCACTGTTGTCGGTGTACGAACCTGACAGAGCTCCACAGACGTTGCCGGGAACGTTCACTGGCGGACTGGCGTCAGTTCGCTGATCTGCTACACTATCAGGCCAGTCTAAATAACGGTCGCTACTCTCGCTGTGGCCCGCAAGGTAGGGTTAAACTTACCACTACTCCATCGTCAATAACCAAGGCCCATAGCAATTGTAGTGTCCCTTTTGAAATATTCGCCCTTATCGAGGTGAAACATAAATAAAAATGACTGTATGTGACCGAAAATGAACTGCAAACATCGATTTATCTGCGAAAGGTAATAACAGTAACTGTAAAAATATACAATATAGATCGATAGATGCAGAAAAGACATTGTTTTTAGAGTATGAGATTATAATGTGTAAGTAATTAAAAGAAGTATTATCATCTCTGTAAGAGTATAAAACACAATGCAATGTTCATTCTTCTGTCTAGTCTGTTTTGTTCTGTTCGTTCTGGTGTTAGCTGGAATAAGGTACGCAAGCTATTGTGCTGCGCTAGCATTTGTTTCTGTCGTAACGTAATTGCAAATATTTAATGGTGTAAACTGTGTCCTAGTAAGAATATATTAGTATAAAGTGATCTCCGTGTGTTATTTCAAGAACCTACGCCACATTTATCTTATGAAAAGAATATTTAATGAAAATTATTTAGCATGTTTCCAGCTGCTGCGGAGCGAGTATCAGTGATCTCTGATTGTTAACAATTAGCCGCCATTACGCGGCACATTTAAAAAATATTTTTTCACAGCACAATGTCTGATAGCCGGAGCGGAAGAAATTATGTAAAAATATTCAGTGAGATTAATTGAAGTAATCCAGTGAAATAATTTTATTAAAACTTGCCTATTTTCTGTGATAGTGAACTGGAGCTGAGTAATACTACGCTATTGCATTTACAGTAATTTGTAGGGAGCCTGGCGCTCGATAAAACCAGATATAATACGTAATTGGCAACCTACGAAATTCATTATTTTGCTTATTATATCTCTTTTGTATTTTTTTGAAAGCTAAAAGTAAAAACTAACTCCACTAAAAATCAGTAACAGATCACGATAAATCAAAGGACAAACAAATTTACTAGGAGAGTGTTTCCTCTAAATAAATAGTTACATTATATTTTTAATAGATATAATACAATCCAACCACTTTGTGAAAAATTCCGATATCCGACCAATGGACGCTTACAGTCGTCATTACACCAGCTCTAGCTGCCTGCTACCAATTCCTGGCAACGATCTACACGTAACAAAACAAATAGATACTGTTTCGTACATAGATCAGCCACAGCTAAAAAGTAAATTGTTAATATTTAAGGTTCTCCAAAGCCGTTATCCCCTTAAAACGGTCTCAACAAATCAATGGGATTCACAGTGAAAGAAGACGCTTCAAACCGCTTCAGCTGTTTTGTAGTCCTATAGTGGGAACACTACCGATTTCACATCGGCGATGGGCTGTCTATTAAAATGCAATTTTTTTAGAATAAGATTTTACGAAAAAGGAAAAATCTCTTAAAATTTTTGTCAATTAACTGAAAGAATTAAACAATAGGACAACCTTACTCACATGATAGCCCTCGCACAATCGAGAAGCTACGATGTCCCATAGTTCAGTTGTAAATCGACAAGGTTAATCCATTATGGGCTGCAGTTAACAGTAAAATTGGCATTAAACACCAGTAAGTGAATGTCAAACTGTATGCATGGGGTGGTAAGACCTAACACAAAACATAGTTACAGCCATTAAAATTTATGGCTGAAGCGTGTAAAAATTTTTGACTGTGTCCGCGGTATGTAACGCCTTCTGGGTTCTACGAGAGTAAATAATAGCAACCTGCCAAAAGTAGTAATGCATTTCAAACTAAACTCCTCCTGAACAGGCCATGAAGGCCCACCGGTACTGACCGGCCGCCGTGTCATCCTCAGCTCATAGGCGTCACTGCATGCGGATACGGAGGGGCATGTGGTCAGCACACCGCTCTCATGGCCGTATGTCAGTTTCCGGGACCGGAGCCGCTACTTTTCAATCAAGTAGCTTCCCAGTTTGCCTCACAAGGGATGAGTGCACCCCGCTTGGCAACAGCGCTCGGCAGACCGGATGGTCATCCATCCAAATGCTAGCCCAGCCCGACAGCGCTTAACTTCGGTGATCTGAAGGGGAACCGGTGTTACCACTGCGGCAAGGCCGTTGGCAGTAATGTATTTCAGGCTCACCCAAATTTGGTTAATGGTGGATATCCTTTAATGCGTTACCTCTTTTGGAAGGTTGCTATTACTTTCTTTCGTACAATCCACAAGACGTTATATACCGCGAACACTGTTGAAATTTTTTACACGTTTTAGCCATAAATTTCAATGGCTGTATGGGAACCGACGCACAAAGAACAGATCGCACACAGTGTATTTAATGTGTTTGTAACGGACGCTGCTGACAGTACGTTTACTCTTTGGAATAGCAGGCTACCCTTAGCCTTGTTAAGTTCAGTTTTAACAGTTTGTAAGAGCAAGTTAAGTGAAAGGGAAAACTTTCGTTGTAGCATCCCCAAGAGTGTTGTCATTGTCTAAAATGATGAACATGCAGGATCGCTACAAACCTCTCATCCCGAAAACTCAGAAAAAAATGGTTCAAATGGCTCTGAGCACTATGGGACTTAACTTGAGGTCATCAGTCCCCTAGAACTTAGAACTACTTAAACCTAACTAATCTAAGGACATCACACACATCCATGCCTGAGACAGGATTCGAACCTGCGACAGTAGCGGTCGCGCGGTTCCAGACTGTAGCGCCTAGAACCGCTCGGCCACTTCGGTCGGTGGTATCGTCGTATCAGGAAGTCGATCGAGTTCAAGCCGCACTGCAGCTGTTAACGGTACTAGACGATTTGCAGCAGCAGATTGAGGGTGTTGAAGACGCAATAGAAACGCAAGATAGCGGGAGACGCGCCCACGATCGCTGAGAGAAAACAAAGAGTCAATACACAGACAGGCCGACAAACAAGAGTTAGTGAAGCCTAGAATGGAAGTGCAAACTCCACAGTTCTTGTCTGGAAAACTGGAATTATGGTTTGCAATGTTAGACCTAGCCCTTGCCCAGAAAGAATTGACTGACGATGACGTAAAATTCGCGGTAGCATTAAACGGTTTGGACGCTACAGGTGTTGCTACGATCGCGGACGTCATACTGAAACCACCGCAAATCAACAGTACACGCAGCTAAAACAACGCTAATAGGTCGGTTGTGAAAGTCATAGAGCAACGGTTGTAGCAAGTACTGCAGTATTGCGCAGCGAGCAGATGGGCGACAGAGCACCAGCAGAATTCTGGCGACGTTTGAAAGGAACCATCCCGGCATTTGCTTGGAGCGATTTAGGGAAATCACGGAAAACCTAAATCAGGATGGCCGGACGCGGGATTGAACCGTCGTCCTCCCGAATGCGAGTCCAGTGATTAACCACTGCGCCACCTCGCTCGGTGGCAACGTTTAGGAAGTATCGGCAGTGAGGAGGAGTTATCAGACGCCACAGTGCGACACGTGTGGATGACATAGCTGCCAGTTAAGGTACAAGCAGCTGTGGTTACCTGCGGCAGTACTGACATCAACGCGGTAATTCCGGTTGCAGACAAAGTGTACAACACAAACGCATAGAGCGCAATTAATTTGCGCGAGGGAAGTAACACGCAAGAGACTGCGGTTATGCGAAAATAGCGACACAAGGATGTTAACGTGCAGTACGAACACTTGAAAGAGCAGACAGAAACAGACAGCGGCACTGGTAGAAGACATGAAGGTTGTACACCGACGAGACACTGAAAGTAAGAATCAGCAATATTATAAGAATTCAACATGTTGGTCTCATGGGCGTTTTGAGGAGCGGACCACCAAGTGTGCTTCTCCCAAACGGCGCCAGCGGTGGGCAACAGGCGCGGCAGGCCGCGGAGCTCAACAAAAGCGCCACACGGAGGCAGTCGGGGACCCAGCAGAACACCAACAAGTGAAGGCCAGTCTCCTAAAATTGTCACGCAGAGATGTTAGGGCGGATCGATACTACTAGTCGATTCGGGTTCCGACGTTGGCGCATTATCAGTAAGCACACAGAAAGAAAAAAAAAAAAAAAAAAAAAAAAAAAAAAAAAAAAAAAAAAAAAAAAAAAAAACGTCAGCCAAGCCTACTCAGCTCGCAGCTGAAACAATTCGCCCATACCGACGCATGGACATCGAGAAATACAAGTCGATCTCGGATTTAGGCAGAAATGCATGTGGAATTTCGTGCTGGCATACGTCGCAGAGGCTATCCTGGGAGCGGATTTTATTTGTCAACAGAGGACAGAGATAAATCTCAATGCAGCACAGATAAAAATGGACGGCGAGGTCGTGACAGGATCTCTGGGCCGAAGTGCTGTGAGCGCCTCGTGTAGTCGAGAACAAGTAAACGCAGTGCTATACGACGCAGTACACCACATTAGGACCACACCAGGACGACCGGCCTCACGACGGCCGAGAACACTGGCTCCTGGTCGTTTCGCGGCAGCCAAGGCGGAGTTCGAAGGTACGCTACAAACGGGCCTCATTCGCAGGTTGGATAGCCGGTGTGAGTCCCCACTATACGAAGTAAAGAAAAAAGATGGCGCTTTCAGGGATGGCACTACTGGGATCGTCGGATCCTGAACAAACTCACAGACCCAAGTCGATACTCAGTTCCAAACATTAAAGACTTCACAAACGCACTGGCGGGATCCACAATATTCAGCGTAATCGATTGCAAGAAGGCATACAACCAAATACCACTGACGAATGAAGACACACCAAAGACTGCTGTGATAACTCCATTTGGATTGTTCGAGTTTTTACAAATGCCCTTCGGATTAAAAACTGCTGCACGGACATGACAACGTTTTGTGGACGAATCCTTAGACGGCTGAATTTTTGCTTTGCGTATATTTTCCACAACAACCGCAGAGCACTAAGAACATCTCAAAGTAGTCTTTGACTGAATATGCACTAAGGCATAGTGGTAAACGAAGCAAAGCGTCTTCTGCATCAGACGCAGATAAATTTCCTTGGCTGCGTCGTTTCAGCGTCTGCGACAGACTTTCGTCAACTTAGAAGATACCTAGGAGCCATAAATTTCTACCGGTGGCATCTACCAGGAGCAACCGAGGTACAAGCACCAATGATAGCAGCTCTAGCAGGTAAACACGCCACAAGTCAGCGGCCGCAGCAGTGGACACCGGAGATGCTGAGAGCTTTCAACCAGGTAAAAGCCAGCTTGCAGAAAGCAATTCCTGTAAATAGCGCAGCTTTAGCAGACGCAACTTGAGCAACAGGTGCAGACGCCACCCAGCAACCAGTTGGTGCCGCCCTCTACCAGCATGTTGACGATTGTTAGCACCCCTTGGGTTTCTTCTCCCGCAAGTCTCCCAAGTCACGTGGAACGCTTTTGATCTCGAGCGATTGGCCGCGTATGAAGCAGTGTGGCACTTTCACCCGTACATCGAAGCCAGACCATTCATCATATATACGGACCACAAACTTGCAGCTTTCGCCCTCAGAACACATAAGGGCAACTGTTTCCCAAGTAAACTACGGCGACTTGAATTTATTGGGCAGTTCAGTGCAGATATTAGAAGCATAATCACTCCGTCTTCAGGCTACAAGTGGCCCATCGGGACCATCCGACCGCCGTGTCATACTCAGATGAGGATGTGGATAGGGGGGGTGTGTGGTCAGAACACCGCTCTCCCGGTCGTTAGGATGGTTTTCTTTGACCGGAGCCGCTACCATTTGGTCGAGTAGCTCCTCAATTGGCATAACGAGGCTGAGTGCACCCCGAAAAATGGCAAGAGCACATGGCGGCCCGGATGGTCACCCGTCCAAGTGCCGGCCAAGCGCGACAGCGCTTAACTTCGGTGATCTGACAGGAACTGGTGTATCCACTGCGGCAAGGCCGCTGCTGTTAGAAGCATAAGACGGGCCGAAAATGTAGTGGCAGATTGACTGTTCCTAGAGCTGGCTAAATGGTTCAAATGGCTCTGAGCAGTATGGGACTTAACTGCTGAGGTCATCAGTCCCCTAGAACTTAGAACTACTAACCTAAGGACATCACACACATCCATACCCGAGGCAGGATTCGAACCTGCGACCGTAGCGGTCGCGCGGTTCCAGAGTGTAGCGCCTACAATCGCTCGGCCACATCCGCCGGCAGAGCCGGCTAAGCTCTGTGGGTTCAGACATCATACAACCAGCGAGTAATGGAATGATGGAACGCTGGCACAGGACACTGAAAGCTACTATCATGTGTTACGAACACAATTGGACCTCCGCATTGCCGCTAGTGCTGTTAGACTTCCGCACCGTACCTAAACAAGATATACAAGCTTCAACGGTAGAGATGGTATATGAGGAGACCGTGCGTCTGCCGTCGGAATTTTTTTCGGCATCACCAGAACCGACAGGAAATACTCTCCCATACTTACTGCAACAAGCACAAAGCGACATTTCGGCACTCCGGCTATCACCAGCAACACGGCACGGTGAACGTAAGTTTTTTGTGCACAAAGATGTCAGCACATGCTCACGTGTAATTCTGACGATAGATGCAGTAGGTCCCCCTCTGCGACCAACGTATGTATGCAGGGCCATACAGAGTCATAAGACGTGACAAACATGGGAGGCAGATACAATGCAGCGGCAACCAGCAGACAGTGTCCCGGGAACGGGTGAAGCCTGCATACATACTGGCATCAGACAACGAATTATTTCCAGAAAAGCAATGGAAAACCGCTCTCGCAACTGCAGGAAAAGTAGAAGGTGAGCAAACGGAACTCTCAACATGGCAAGCAGACCCCGAAGAAACGCCAGAAAATCCAGTAGTTCGCACCAGGGCCTGTCGATGCGTGCAGTACAAATATCCATATATTCCAGGAGCTACGGTCTACCGCGGGACCGCTGTGTGTGAATCGCCGCACAAAGAATAGATCGCACACAGCGTATTTAATGGGTGTGGAACGGACGCTGTAGACATTTACTCTTTGGAATTGGACACTACTCTCCGCCTTCACTTGTAGCAGTTTGAAAGAGCGAGGTACATAAGAATAAAAACTTTCGTTGTAGCATCGGCAAGAGTGTTTTCATTGTCTAAATAATGAACATGTAGGATCGCTGTAGCTGTAATTATTTTTTGTGCTAGATCGTATCACCCCAAGCGTACAGTTTGACATTCACCTATTGGCGCTTAATGCCCATTTTGCTGTTGACAACAGCCTGTAACGGATCAACATTTTCGATTTACATCTTGTCTATGGGACATACTAGCTTCCCGATTGTGTGCTGACTATCACGTGAGTAAAGGTTTATCTTCTTTTTTTAAATAAAATTTTTCTGTTAATACACGTTTGACAGATATTTTTAATATTTTGCCTTCTTTATAAAATATTTTCCCTTTTTTATAAAATCGTATTCTAAAAAAATACATTTTAATAGACAGAACATCGCCGATGTTGGTTGGTTGGTTTTGGGGTTTGATGGGGGCTAAACATCGAGGTCATCAGTCCCCTGTTCCAAACATACATACTCGTGAAAGGCCTATACAGTAAAAGTGTAACCTCTGCACCCACAGGGAGGGAACACCAAGGGGTACGGAGCTAAAATGAACACCGCAGAAACACAAAATAGAGGACACTTAAAAGGAGCAGAGCAAATAGTTGACTAGAGTAAAACAGACTACAGTGGTTGATGGATCAGGTAAAAGGTCAACCACTCATCTGCAAACGAAGAACCTCAATCTGGAAAGCGTTGATAGAGGTACCAATACAACTTGTTACCATAAAAGACACTATTTTGGTATCCATGTCACAATTAAAAGTCGCTGGAGTGGGTTTAGCCTGAGAAATCAGGCGAGAGCGCCCGGACTAGAGTGAGTGATAAAACCCAGCTGCACGGATAAAACGTAAAACTGAGTCAGCTATAGAGGCATCGTCACCTAGAATTAAAGGAAGTGCAGCTGGTAAATTAAAGGACTGCCGCAAGGGGGCTAAAAGGGGACAGTCCATCAGAAGATGGACCACTGTCAGCCCTGCATCACAACGACACTTTGGCGGGTTCTCACGGCGAAGGAGACAGCTGTGGGTCAACCGCGTATGTCCAATTCGGCAGACGGCAGAGAACAACTCAGTCCCTACGCGTGCTCCTCAAGGATGAGTTCCATACGGCCGTGGACGACTTTACCATGCGGAGCTTATTTGGCGTGTTCAAGACACACCATTCAGAGCTCCAGACATCGCGGACCTTGCGATGTAGGGCTCACCGGAGGTCTCTTTCCACGAAACCAAGCTCCAGGGGTGCCAACCGAGCGACACGTTCGTTTCTTGGAATGCAGATGTGGCGCGGGGTCCACACAAACGTCGCTGAACGACCACACTCGGCGAGAGCAAAAACAGCATCCTGAATACCGCGCAGCAAAGGGTCCCGAGAAAAACACTGGTCGAGTGCTTGCAATCCACTCAGGGAGTCACTGCATATGACAAATGACTCCCCAGGGCAGGAGGAAAGTGTGGTGTCACCACCAGACACCACACTTGCTAGGTGGTAACCTTTAAATCGGCCGCGGTCCGTTGGTATGTGTCGGACCCGCGTGTCGCCACTGTCAGTGATTGCAGACCGAGCGCCACCACACGGCAGGTCTAGAGAGACTTCCTAGCACTCGCCCCAGTTGTACAGCCGACTTTGCTAGCGATGGTTCACTGACAAATTACGCTCTCATTTGCCGAGACGATAGTTAGCATAGCCTTCAGCTACGTCATTTGCTACGACCTAGCAAGGCGCCATTATCAATTGCTATTTATCTTGTGATGCATGTACCGTCAGACCGATGTTCACCAATTGTGGATTAAAGTTAAGTATTCCAGCAGCTACGTACTTTTCTTGATAGTATAATTACTATACCTATTCCAGACCTCACGCCAGCCTGCGTGAGCTTAAACGCGTGCCTTTCGGCTTCGTCCAAACCCCGTGGATTGGCTCCTGACAATTGACAACAGAAAGATGAGAGAGTGCACGATAAAGAGCAACCAGCTCCGCAGTGAAAACATTGCTCCCGCAAGGCAGGGAATGCTGCTCAACGTAGTCGCCGTGGATGAAAGCAAACGGAGTGCGTCCATCGACCACAGAACCATCGGTGTAGACTACATCTGCACCGCTAAACGAGGCAAGAAGAGCCATGAATCGTTGACGAAGACTGGCAGGTGGAAAGGAGGACTTGGAATCGCAGGACAAATCCAAGCAAAGCCGCAAGCGAGGGAGGGACCAAGGAGGGGTAGAGGAAGAGGGCCGGAAGGATGGAGGAAGGGGAAAGGACTCGAGTGACGAGGGAAGGGAACGAACGCGGACCGCGATCGGGAGATCCGACCTAGGCCGCCGTCGTGGGGAGGGGAGTGCAGAAGATGGAAAAAGGAGCCTGCAGTTTGGGTGGTCGGGTGAGGCATGGATCCGGGCGACGTATGACGCAAGCAACTGTTGTCGGCGGAATCGTAGGAGAGGGATTCCAGCTTCATCGCCGATGTGAAACGGATAGTGTTCCCAGTAATGGTCTACAAAACAGCTAAAACGATTTGAAGCGTCTTCATTCGCTGGGAATCCTATTAATTTCTTAAGACTTTTTTTAGTCAAAAACGGTTCTGAAGATTCTTAAATATTAACAAAAACGAATAGAGTTCACTGTTAACGAAGGAAGAAGTGTCACGAAGCACAGCACTCGAATTGCCACAGAAACAGATGGAATTTGTCTCGAATAAACGTCGTCAAGTCCGTGTGGTCCAGTGGAAGACACCGACCGGCTGGTAGCGGAGGAGGGGGCGCTGCCCAGCGAGCACGTGAGCGCCCACACACTGGCGAGCCACGGCAGATCTGCAGAGACGCCAGAGGATTTCCTTCAGTCTGCCATCACTACAACAACTAGTTGTTTTGTGTGTGACGCCGAAATACGCCCAGGAGACAAAACTGACGGCGTACCTCCCAATATCGTGTCGTACATCCTCTTGTCCGGCCTAGTGTAGCAACTCGACGTGGCATGGACTTAATAACTCGCTGGAACTCCCCTGCAGAAATACTGACTCATGCTGACTCTACCGCCATCCATAAACGCGAAAGTGTTGCCGTTGCCGGACTTTGGGCACTAACTGACCTCACCATTATGTCCCATAGACGTACGATGGGACCCATGTCTGACGATCTGGTTGGGCAGGTCACTGGCTCGAAGTGCCCAGAATGTTCTATAAACCAGTCGTGACCAACTGCAGCCAGGTGATACAGTGCATCGTCATCCACAAAAATCCCATCGTTGTTTGGGAAAATGGCGAAATGACGTCCAGGGATGTCTGCAAATGGCCTACAAATAGCCGAACATCAAGAGGAACCAGTCCATTCCTAGTAAACACAGCCCACACCATTATGGAGGCACCACCAGCTTGCACAGTACCTTGTTGACATCTAGGGGCCACGGTTAAGTGGGGTCCGCGCCACACTCTAACCCTACCATCAGCTCTTAGCAACTGAAATCTTAAGTCATGCGACCAGATCACGGTTTTGCAGTTGTCTAGGGTCCGACCAATACGGTCAAGAGCCCAGGAGAGGCGTTGCAGGTGATGCCGCGCCGTTAGCAAAGGCACTCGCGTCAGTCGTTTGCTGCCATAGGCCATTAACGCCAACGCCTAACGGATACGTTGGTTGTTCGTCCCATTTTGATTTATACAGTTATTTCCCGCAGGGTTGCTTGTCTGTTAGCACTGACAACTCTACACAAGCTCCGCTGTTCTCGGTCGTTAAGTGGAGGACTTTGGACGCTGGACTCTCGACACTCTGAACCGCGGAATACTGAATTCCCTAACGGCTTCAGAAATGAAATGTCGCATGCTGTGTCTACCGTTCCCCGTTCAAAGGCTGTTAATTCCAGTCGTGCAGCCACTGTCACGTCGGCGACCTTTTCACACGAATCACCTGAGTACATGGCGCAGTGGTTAGCACACTGGACTCGCATTCGGGAGGACGACGGTTCAATCCCGACTCCGGCCGTCCTGATTTAGGTTTTCCGTGATTTCCCTAAATCGCTCCAGGCAAATGCCGGGATGGTTCCTTTGAAAGGGCACGGCCGACTTCCTTCCCCATCCTTCCCTAATCCGATGAGACGGATGACCGCGCTGTTTGGTCTCCTTCCCCAAACCACCTGAACCTGAGTACAAATGACAGTTCCGCCAATGCACTGCCCTTTTATACTGTGTCTACTCGATACAACTGCCATCTGTACGTGTACATATCGCTATCCCATGAATTTTGCCACCTCGATGTAGACGAGAATGCAGGAAAAGAAGTTGCGGCTACTTCCCGCCATAGCTGCTAATGATGTAACCAGATTATTCCATACGCTGTACAATGACTTAAGAAATAATGGTGCTAATTTTTTTCTAATTCGTGAGAATGTCTACGTTACTTTGACGAGTTATTACAGGTCTCCGAAGATGAACTGAGGAAAGGAAAGTAATCTTGTCAGAAGGAAACATTTTTGTGATCAGCATCTAAGTATTTACAGTTTTGGTTGTGACTGTGATACATTGCATGCATAGGTCATTTTGCAGTTTTTATTTGATGAGCAGGTTATTACAGGCTCAAATTCAATTTTGTAAATATTTTAAAGTAAATGTAGGAAACGTGTTAGTTTAAATACCCTATTTGTTAAAATATTTCTACTTCATCTGATGTATGTAATCCATTTCCATTGCTCGTTATAGCAACAGACGCAGCTATGCTAGTTTCATTTGGTTGTAGGTTTTGAGGAAAACTTTCCTATTCCAGATAGTAATATGCTTTGTCTGCCATGTAACGTTCTTGCAATTGCAGTGGAGCAGCGCAAACAGGCGGTGAGGCAATTGAGGATCGATAATATCGACGTTCTATAGCAGGCCAGTGTGCATTATTATTATTATTATTATTATTATTATTAGTTTGAATGTGACTGTAACGTGGAGGAACTTATTCTTCGAATAGGGCCTCATTTTCACGCTCATGATATCCTAACTTTTTTCCAGTTTGCAGTTTTTCTTGGTGTGATGCACCTGCAGAAACACCAATGTGAATTTGGGGAAGGCCTCATGAGGACCTTTCTCGGTTTAGAAAAGACATTTGATACCGCTTGTACAAGAAAGGTCTGGAAAGCACTAGAGAAAAATGGACTGAAAAAACAGTCAAGAAGCTGGGTCGAGGAGATGTACTGTCGAAGTCCGAGTTGTGTGCAACTAGGAAATGAAAGGACGGATTGGTTCCAGCAGACAAGTGGAGTGAAAGAGAGCAGTGCACTGTTACATCTCCTCTTCATTGTGATGTTGAATGAGAATGACTAAGCTGGCACAAAAACTGGAGAAGACGTGTATGACTCGATGATTTGGGAAAACAGGAAGGAGGAGATTCAGCAACAGCTAGATGCTTGGGAAGAAACTGAGAGACTGTAAGGAATGAAATTTAATATAAACCAACGTGAGATTCTAGTTTCAAATAGAAAGAGAAGCCGACGAGCGGAATAAGGATTGGAGGTGAACAACTGAAGAATGTGGAAGGTGTCTAATATTTGGGAAGTGCGATAGTGGAAAGTGGAGGAAATGATAATGAGATCAGTGAACGTGTCAGACAGGCAGAAGCACTCCTGGTAAGTGTTAGGAGCCTGGTATAGAACAAAGACGTCCGCCAAAAACGCAAAGTAATAATATTTTGTATTTCGACAAATCTCATCAAGGAATGAGACTGAATAAATTTAAAATGTTTATTTGACTTTACAAACGGTGGTCAAGCCACAATCACTAAAACAATGTTTTTCTCATTCTTTTAGTAACTGTGGCTTGACGACCGTTTATATATAGAGAGGGGTCAAAAAAAATGTATCCACTGTTTAAAAGACCATAACTGGCAAACTAATTGACGGAGTTGTCTCATCTTTGGTAGTGTAATAGTTTGTGGTTCCGGCAATCGCCACATAAGCGTTGTATTGCGTTGTTTTGTTTTGTCAGATGAGTCGCCAGATAGTCAGTGTTTTGTTCTTAGTTGCACCTAGTTACTCGAGTAAACATGACTGGCGCAAGGCTTACATTCGATGAAAGGAAGTCATTTTTGAAGCGGTATTTTAAGTACCAAATCATTAATGAGGTTCAACGGCAATGGTGAAATGCGTATCAAACAGAGCCACCGACACGTTTAACGATTCGTCGCATTCGAGACAAATTTGAAGCCGAAAGTTGTGTTAAGGATGTACACAAACAACGATCTGGACGACCTGTAACAGTAACTCCCGTCGTGTATTACAACAATTCACTCGCTCACCACAGAAGTCTGTGAGACAGTGAGCCCGTGAAACTGGAGTGAGTCGCTCAAGTGTTCGGCGAATTTTGAAGACAGCAAAGTGGAAGTGCTACATCCCACGATTGCTACACGTAATGAACGAGGACGACCCGGATCGTAGAATGGAGTACTGCGAGTGGTTTACTAGCATGGTGCGCAATGATGAAGAGTTTGCAGAGACGATTGTGTGGTCTGATGAGGCGCAGTTCAAACTCAGTGGTACAATGAATCGGCACAATTGCATCTACCGGGCCGCCGAAAATCCGAAAGTCCATGTAGACAAAGTCGTGAATTTTCCAGGAGTAAATGTGTGGTATGGGTTGTCTTACCGGGGCTTGATTGGGCCATTCTTCTTTGACGGCACAGTTACCGGTGAAGTGTACCTTCAGAAGCTTCAGACATCCATTTTACCTGCCATCCGAGACTTCTATGGAGACGGAAGAGTTACTTTCAACAAGATGGTGTCCCAGGCCGCTACCAAAATCGTGTTAGGGCGTATCTCGATGAAAATCTACCAGGAAGATGGATAGGCCGTAGAGGTGCTGTGGAGTATCCACCACGTTCCCCAGACATAACTCCTGTGGACTTTTACCTGTGAGAAACAGTAAAGGACGTTCAGCGCGACTGAAGAGCAACCCTTCCGCAAACTGCTGCAGATTTGAACGCTGGGCCATCAACAAGTGTCAGCGTGCTAACCTTTCAACGAAACATCGATATGGACGTTCGGAACCGAAATCTCACTCTTGTACCCTTAATGATTGCACGACACAAACCTGGTTCCTTCAGCATGCAATGGTACTTGAATACCATTACGGCAGCTCACCTGAACCTCTCGATACCAGCAATATTCTACTGTGTATCTGTAAAGTAGTTAACATATTTCTGAGACGACATTCAGATTTGATTTCATTAATGTAGAGGTACTTTGATACATCGATATCTTTATGTTGCAATGATATTATTCTTATGTGTAACCTTTCTTTTGTCACTATGATCTTTGTCGTACTTGTAACTCTGATTTTTGGGCGCGTAAGCGATTATTGGTTAGTTAGAGAGTCGGACCTTGAGAAAAGTCAAGTCTTGGACGTCATGTTGGAAAGACGCGTATTGTAATTAGCTTATAAAATGTGAGGAAGATGTTTTCAAGTATGTTTTGTATTGTGAAGTGATGTTTTGTGTGTTACGTGATATTGCAACAAAAGCAACAAAAAGGAAGTGTAACTTAAATTCGGAGTGCTGATTACTTTTTTACATCACCATTGTCCTGCAAAAGTGTAATTTTCAAGAATGGTTTGTGAAACACATCTATAAAACTTTTGAATATAGCAGAATAAAACCTAGGCCTCTTTGCATCCGAGCTTGGAATCATCACCACCTAGATTTTCGACGATAGAGCCATGATTTTATAACGAGACCAGCGTGAGAAACACGAAAAGATGAGTGCCTAGTTTATTTATCATTACATGAAATGACTTTATTAACTGTGCTCTAATGACACCTGCCACATAATAACTTTGTTGTTGCCCGAAAACGCAGTATTTAGCAGCGTGAGCAACACCACAATCATTATTAAATGTTGACCTTCGTTGTGGTAGGGTTGTTAGAAGCACCGACTTTAGACTGTTGATGACTGGAAACATGTTGTCTGGTCGGACGAGTCTCGTTTCAAATTTTATCGAGTGGGCGGACGTGCACATACATGGAGATAACCTCACGAATCCATGGACCCTGCATGACATCAGCGGACTATTCAAGCTGGTGCAGGCGCTCTGATGGGGTGGGGAGTGTGTAGTTTGAGTGATATGGGATCCCTGATATGTCTAGATACGACTCTGACAGATGACACGTACTGCATCCATTCATGTCCATTATGCACTCCGACGGACTTGGGCAACTCCAGCAGGACAATGCGAGGCCCCACAGATCCATAATTGGTACAGAGTGGCTCCAAGAACTCTCCTGCATTTAAACATTTCCACTGGCCACCAAACTCCCCAGACAAGAACATTACTGAGCATATCTGGGACGCCTTGCAACGTGTTTTTCGGAAGACATCTCCACCACGTCCAACTTTACGGATTTGTGGACAGCTCTGCAGGATTCATGGTGTCAGTTCCCTCCTGCACTACTTCAGACATTAGTCGAGTCCACGCCACGTCGTGTTGCGGCACTTCTGCGTGCTCGCGGGGGCCCTACACTATATTAGGCATTTGCACTTGTTTCTTTGGCTCTTCAGCGTTAATACGCAAACGTACAAGAACGACAGCCAAGTGTAAAGGCAATGTGCAATTCACGACCTGAGGCAGCTTCCATGGAAGTGTAATTAGGGGCGGTATCTATTCGCTAGAGCTGACACGCCTCCCAGCCCTTTCTTGTCGTGGCGGACTGTTCCGTCCTGTGCAGCCGAGTTCTCTCGACCACAGAGGTCAATACATAAGCACCAGAATTCGCTAGTTGCTGACGAGGTCGTGGTTGACCATATGAGAACAGCCTTTTTTTCCCTCTTTCTGGTCGCCTTTCGCTGTTTGCACAGCCTCGCGCCGTGTTTACGCTTCGCGGTCCTCGCTGGGCCACTTAGCGGCTCGCGACGGCCGGCCGTGGCACGTCGCCTCTCCCTGACACATGACGTCACCAGAAACACCCATCTTGTTTTTAGTGCCTATACTCCAAATTTCCCTCAGCCACTCTCATCGCTGTCAGAAGCACAAATCAACTGTGACGACTTCTTACTAGGAACGGGGAGGGGTGAACCGGAGCTCTACTGGCAACATATTAAAGTCTGTTCAGTGATACATTTTCTGGTTATTTTGGTGTAAGGGACCAGTAATGTACTGCAGCTCGTAACAAACTGCATTTAATTTGATTTACAAGCTCCATGTGTCTTTTTATACGCATCGCACTGATAATATCTGCTCAGCAGCGTGAATGTCGGTCCATTCAGCTGTCTAATGCACTGCTAAAACTGATCAGTGGCTTCAAACGGAACATGTCGGATATTTAGCAATAAAACATCTCAACAAATTTAAGCTAAATGTGCTGAAACGCATTTGTTTTGAAAAGCATGAAACACAGTTTTTTTCCCTGCTATCCTTTATTAATAGCGAAAGCAGACTTCGCAGTTCTTGTTGTGGTATCCAGTTTCAACACCTGTTCTCGTGATAAGCGTTAAATTGGTCCTATCCAATAGCAACAGGACAAAAGAGAACCAATATTAATTCGCAAATGCAAGGAAAAATGCATCATTAATTTAAGGCTCTATATCGACTTACTTCCTGTTCCTGTTAGTACTACGAAAATTCACCCAATGTCTCTCTTGTTATACGAAATAAAGCATTGGATTCAAATATACATGCTCGGTATCTTAGTAAATAGAATTGATAAACGTGCCTATATGATTACGTACGCCTTATATTTTTTCAAATCTATCCCATAAAGTTTTGTCTGCAAATTGCGACATTAGGAGAGTGATTACAAAAGAACAAGAGAATACAATATGTTAAAAATATATTCGAATAACTTCGCCTACGATCAAAAGTAGGCTGTAGGAAACAGTAACAATTGTATTGCTATTAATGCAATGTAGATTAGGGACCAGGTTGCAACAGAAAAAAAGTCCCCTGGTAACGTTATTGGTTACTGAATGAAAGGTCGTAGGTTCGGTACTTGAATAGCGCAATTTTTTTTTTTTTTTTTTGCACATTATATTCTGTGGAACAAAGAACAATTTATTATTGTGAGCATCCTAAATACAAGTTTAAACCATTCTGTACAACCATTAGGTCAAATTTCTTACTAGTCATAACTTTGTACGGTACTACTCACTATTTTTCGTTTTATGTGCCAACAGTGCAGTTTTATCCCTTAAGACTTTTATTTTGTAATCAAGTTACCATTAAACCATCCTATTAGCTCTTCTGACTTTTTTGCTGTGCGAATGGACTGGAAACTAAGTAGCAGAAAGGTAAGAAGGAGAACAGCCAAAAGCACAGCACTGAGGCATTATTCTACTTAAAACTTCGAAGGTAGACAACACTCCCTGTGCTTCACACTTAACGATTGGGCCCACAATGGCTGTTAATGTCACGTGACGTGGTTTCAGCCAATCCTGAACTGCGGTCGGCGGCAGACGCAGGGCAATAGGGCGGCCATACTTTCCTTTATGCAGAGCTTAGTTTTAGCCGAGGAGCGGACAGACACGACGCATGTAACAGTCGGCTCGTGACATATTGTTATTGTCGTTCAGTTATTTTGAAATAAGGTCGCGCTGGTCATACTGTCGGCTTGATACGGAAGTCAGTACAGAAGATTTCATCTGTGAACCTGAAAAACGTCTATCGGTATGGAACATGGAATGGGGAATAGTCCGATAAACTGCAGAAAATGAAAGTTTTCACCGAACATTGGAGGAAACTTTCTTCAGAGAAGACGACTGATAAGCTCACTCACATTTCTTCGTGCTTGCGTTGAGTGTGTTAACATAACTGACACCTAAGTACTCAAACTGTCTCCAGATCTGTATTTGTCTGTATCACCTACAAAACTTTGCAACAGACAGGAAGTTTTTGCAATATCTTCAGCAAATTCCAGATATACATTCGAAGATCGATCAGGAATTCTGCTCTCTGTAGCAGCAATGCCAAAAATACATTCAACGTATCTTCCGGCCCCACAAACACTGTATCCGAAAACTCTTGGAAAAGAAATGGTCCCCGTACAAACGCAGTAACAACCAAGATTACGAGAGGAAATCAGTCAGAGCCTTCATACAACTGCCGGTTTTGAGGAAAATTAGTTTCTTCTTATGAACCAATCATTGCTTGAACACAAATCAATCTGCCGGTTTTGAGGAAAATTACTTTCTTCTTATGAACCAATCATTGCTTGAACACAAATCAATCTGCCGGTTTTGAGGAAAATTACTTTCTTCTTATGAACCAATCATTGCTTGAACACAAATAAATCAGGCGATCATCTATTTGCTCCTAAGTCGATCAACACGAATCTATGGTGGGGATCACACTTGGCCAGCAACAATATTGACAAAATGTTTTTGTTGTTATAATAAAGCAACCCACAGTCAGCTGACTTGATCATACCTACAATCGTAGCCGTCAAATAGTTGAGTAAACTGTTTGCCTTATTAGTAAACCTTTAATTTTTCTTACTCTGAGTAATGGCGGCACCCAGGATTTAGTTTTTAATTACCTCTTTTTTATTTTCTTGATCAGTAAGAGAAGTGAAATAGAGTATCCTGTTCGTCAGACGCCATCACGGAACCAGAACACGGTGGCGCCGCAGCAGCGGCAGATCAAAGCGACGACAAAGAAGCCGCTTCTCTTCTCTTCTCTTTCCAAAAGTGCCGCGTGTGTAGGCTGGCTGCGCTGCAGTCGGTGCTCTTGTCCAGGGCTTGTTTTTTCAAAGTTGACAGGCTGATTTTGGTACACGGGAAAAAAATGCAGTAATCGATCCTTGAAAGTATTAGAGGCAAATAAGGCCATATGCACTTATGACCAGAAATGAGTTTGAAACTTCCTGGCAGATTAAAACTGTGTGCCCGACCGAGACTCGAACTCGGGACCTTTGCCTTTCGCGGGCAAGTGCTCTACCATCTGAGCTACCGAAGCACGACTCACGCCCGGTACTCACAGCTTTACTTCTGCCAGTATCTCGTCTCCTACCTTCCAAACTTTACAGAAGCTCCCCTGCGAACCTTGCAGAACTTCTTTCAGGAGTGCTAGTTCTGCAAGGTTCGCAGGAGAGCTTCTTTCCCATGCGCCTAGCTCTAACTACATTCCGCGTTCGGAGTCTTTTAATCTCGTCGTGAGACCAAAATCACTGAAGGAACCTTTTCACATGACTCACCAGAGTACAAACGACAGTACTGCCAATCCACTGCTCTTTTCTACCTTGTGTACGCGATGTTACCGCCAGCTGTGTGTGCACATGGCTATCCCATGACTTCTGTCACCTCAGTGTAGGATTTCTGTGCTTTTATTATTATTATTATTATTATTATTATTATTAAGTTGCGCATCGAAATGTATTAAGATATATGCAGCTTTTACGGCAATTTAGGTGTTTATAAATTCCTTTACATGACCAACCAGAATAATAGATTCTGTGTCATTACTGCAGCTCACTTTGCAGCTCTGCAATCGACCGACGGTCACAATACCGCTGTCCAACCCAGCAAATAAGACCGAAGCGATGCCCAACGGTCTGGAGCATTTCTGTTTCAACTAAAGTGAGCTGTTACGCTTTCTGAGGATTGGCTGACATATATAAACGCGGCGACCGCATTCTACGGATGTATTTTATGTAGTCATAGAGGCGCATTCGGTGCCGTGAGTAATTAATTGATTCGGTTGGAGACGGACTGCCACATTGTTACTTCACTATCTATCGTGTTGTATGTTTTGATGAGTACAGGTTCAGCATTTTTCCTGTTGCCAAGGTATTTTCAACAAAGCAAAAGTAATTGTGAGAAGAAACCTATCGTAATTATTTAGTACTCTGTAACGAGCCCCACAACACTTCAGAACTGACGAAGAAATTGAAGTCTGTTGATCAGTTCAAGTACCTGAAAGGTTGGTGCAATTGTTATAATCAAGCAACCTACTCAATTAATGAATTCATCCTGGCCGCAGATATCTATATGTCGTCAGAGATACGCCGTCCGTTGTGGCCGAGTGGTTCTAGGCCCGGTGAGAGAGAGAGAGAGATACTTTGACAACAAGAAACAATAATGAAATTTGAGAGATCATGACTCCCAGCTCTCCCCCTCCCCCCAGCTTTTTACAGTATGAAAAGAACAGACGACTCCAGTGGGCAGGTCACGTAATCTGTATGCCAGTGACCCTTCGTAAAACATACTTTGATTGTCTACATTACAAGAAAAAGACCGCAGAATAGGCCAAAAAACAGATGGGGAGGCGACGTAAGGAAAAATTGGGAAGCTTTGCATCCAGTCACTTGGGAGGAAACAGAAACGGACAGAACACAGTTCAGACTGACGCAGCACGTAGTGTACAGGCCACATGACCGCTAGATAAGGGAAACGGCGGTTCCCTCCTCGTTACAACTAAAATATCCTTGAATGTGGGATTTTATGTGCCCATTCGAAACAGCGATGTCGTACTAGTCTAACGCTGTGTTCTGCTTCAGCCGCCGGCACACGGACCGTGCATACGAACGTTGAGCGTGGCGAGTTTCTGACGTCATAGCGTGGAATAGCACGTTCGGGAGTCTTTCCGAACGTGCTGAGCAATATCTGGCATGTCAGATATTCTGAGCGTGTGTCTGAGCGTTGACCAATGAGATGGCACAACGCCACCTACGTCACAAGCATGCCGTCTCCCTTCAGTATAGAGTTGTGAGGCGCCATATTGGCATTCATTTCAAGCCTATATGTATATATGCCGGTTATGAGCACCAGCAAATTGAGAATCACTGGAAAACCCGTTGTTAACTTTGTGATTCGTTCCAATAAAATAATGAGAAACATTATATTAGTGGCAAAAGAATTATTGTAATTTGCGTATTACGAGAGTAGGTTATTTGAAGGCAGCGACACACTGAAGATACACCCAAAACGCTTTCTTGGTACAATTTCTTATAATTAAATTTCAATTAGTAACATATTTACGATTAAGGTTTTCAGCAAGCGATAAGATAGTATGATTAGATCATAAGATATCGTTGTTGGTGTAGCGCAATGAGTAGCGTCACTGTCTTGTATAGAAATGTTTGATTGGACGGTGGTTCGTGTCGTGACACTTTCAAGTTTTTTTTTTTCATGACATTCATGTTCTTATTAGGTTCTCATACATTATTATTATTAGTTTAATACAAGTATATAGTACAATATTTGATGTTATGAAAATATAAGTTCACCCTTTTTTTTTAGGGATGACTTTGCTCGATTGGCTTAATCTGCAGGACAGCTTGGGCTACATGTATAAAGACATTTTGCTCCTTTTTCTTTTACGCTTCTAATTCACATGTTGCAATGATTCTGCTACTGGGTAGGAACAGTGATCAAATAAGAGTGACCTTGGGGTTTTACTAAAATGTGGGAATGATGAAATAATGTTTATCTTATCCGGAGAAGTATTCCAAATTTGTACCGTACTGTTTGTAATGGAACTTTTATAAGCCTATGTCCTTATGGACTGGACATGGTACTTTCCCTTTCGTGGACGTTGGAGGAAATGTACATTTTAATAGAGCTAACGTGGGAATTTTACGCATGCGCGTTGAGTAAACTGTGTTCTTTGCGAACTAGAAACATCCCTCAACTGCCGCTGGAGTGCGTTGCGATCGCGTATACCACGTTGGGGCCCACGTACAGTATGTACAAGTCACATCGTTCCTGAGCTATCAGCAGCACGTTGAACTTGACACGCTCAACGTTAACGTTCGACAGCACGGTCCGTGTGCCGACGGCTTTAGCGGTTGGTGTTATCAGGGGGCAGCAGTCTGACTGGACAGCCAGTGGCCCAGCAGCGACGGAGCAGCGCTGCTGCGTGATGACGGAAGCGACGTGTAGAGGGGCGGGCCGGAGGAGAGAGGCGTGGCCGACGCGTGTCTACCCAACTTCCGCCGTCCTTTGTTGACATCGAGTGCATTGGAGCCTGATAGGAAGCAAGTCACGCAGCCACAATGCTAATGCAGCCCGGGGGAATTTCCACAGAACACGCTGGTCCTTCAGCTCCCGTATCCCTAATATGATAGTACGTAGGCCTACCTGCTGTTTGTCTCGTACTTTACAGCTGGCAGTTGAGCACAATTTGTCAACTGCAGTTGTGTCGTTGGTGGTAAGTGTTCCCACTTAACTTCCAAATATATAAACTATGTTCACAACACCATATATTCATCTGTTCTGTCATCACTTCTGGTATTGCCACACAAAACGTGAAGGCGCAACAGATGAGCTATTAGAACCGTAACTGTTGTGATGTACACCATTAAAATGTACGCCATTGAAATTGCTACACCAAGAAGAAATGAAGATGATATACGGGTATTCATTTGACAAATATATTATACTAGAACTGACATGTGATTACATTTTCACGCAGTTTGGGTGCATAAACCCTGAGAAATCAGTATCCAGAACAATCACCTCTGGCCTTAATAACGGCCCTGATACGCCTGGGCATTGAGTCAAACAGAGCTTGGATGGCGTGTACGGGTACAGCTGCCTGCCCATGCAGCTTCAACACGATACCACAGTTCATCAAGAGTAGTGGCTGGCGTATTGTGACGAGCCAGTTGCTCGGCCACCATTGACCAGATGTGTTCAGTCGAACATTTTCTGTATCCAGAAAGGCCTGTACACGACCTGCAACATGCGGTCGTGCATTATCCAGCTGAAATGTAGGGTTTCGCAGGGATCGAATGAAGGGTACAGCCACGGCCCGTAACACATCTAAAATGTAACGTCCACTGTTCAAAGTGCCGTCAATGCGAACAGGAGGTGACTGAGACGCGTAACCAATGGCACTCCATACCATCACGCCGGGTGATGCGCCAGTATGGCGATGAGAGTACACGCTTACAATGTGCGTTCACCGCGATGTCGCCAAACACGGATGCGACCATCATGATGCTGTAAACAGAACCTGGAGTCATCCGAAAAAATGACGTTTTGCCATTTGTGGACCCAGGTTTGTCGTTGAGTACACCATTGCAGGCGCTCCTGTCTGTGATGCAGCGTCAAGGGTAACCGCAGCCATGGTTTCCGAGCTGATAGTCCATGCTGCTGCAAACGACGTCGAACTGTTCATGCAGATGATGACTTGCAAACGCCCCCATCTGTTGACTCAGGGATCGAGACGTGGCTACACGATACGCTACAGCCATACGGATAAGATGCCTGTCATCTCGACTGCTAGTGATACGAGGCCGTTGGGATTCAGCACGGCGTTGCGTATTACCCTCCTGAACCCACCGATTCCACATTCTGCTAACAATCATTGGATCTCAATCAACGCGAGAAGCAATGTCGCGATCCGATAAACCGCAATCGCGATAGGCTACAATGCGACCTTTATCAAAGTCGGAAACGTGGTGGTACGCATTTCTCCTTCTTACACGAGGCATCACAACGTTTCACCAGGCAACTGCTGTTTGTGTATAAGAAATCGGTTGGCAACTTTCCTCATGTCAGCACGTTGTAGGTGTCGCCACCGGTGCCAACCTTGTTTGAATGCTCTGAAAAGCTAATCATTTGTATATCACAGCATCTTCTTCGTGTCGGTTGAATATCGCGTCTGTACAACGTCATCTTCGTGGTGTAGCAATTTCTATGGCCAATAGTGTAGTTTGCAGATTTTAGGTGACGTTAAAACCATCATGTGCAATGAGATAGCTGCATGTAACAATCTGTTTTGTTTTATTTTGTCTTAAGGCGCAAAAACAACTAGGGTCATACGCGCCCATGTCAAATCTACGGAACACGAAGACAGAGTTGTGAAAAAACGACTATACACCAATTCCAATCGACGTAAGAGAAGACAGCTACAAACAGGGACGTGGAGAAAGGTCTTTAAAATACACCATAGAGAAATGGCGGTCCAGAACTAAAAATGAAATGGCCTTCGCCGTATCGCTACGACGGATAAAAAGTAAAACATGGTCGACAGCCCGCGCGTCGTTCGCTAAGAATGCCGGGTAACTCAGACGGCAAACCCAAGCGGGAAAGTAAACGGTACAAAATGCGCGTTCCGTCATGAAATGGCGGACAATTAAAACTCCGGTGCACTGTGCACAAAGTGGTGGGGGAGCGCCGCTGAACAAATGGTGATGACTAAAAAGGCAGTGCCCAGTACGCAGCCTCGTTAAAATGGCCTCCTCGCGGCGGGAGGGCCGAGGAAGAGGTCGTCAGCCGCTGGGGGGAGCCGCAATAACCAGGATCTGTAACAGCCCGTGTCGAAGTACTGGCTGTACTGCACGAGACAGGCAGTAAGGTCATCGGTCAAATATGCTGCCTAGCAGCATAAAGGGGAAACGCACCGATCATCGAGTAATATCATCGGAATACGTAGGGCTAAAACGAAAAAAAAGCTGCTTTGTCAAAGCAGAATGTTCGAAATATAAATATTTTTAAACAAAGGTTGACGGAAATAGCTAGTTTTCTTGGAGAAAACAGCTTCAAGATCAAAGAAAATACCCCAACAACAACGAGTTCATTAGACGCAGAGGTCAATGCTGGAGAAGGAAATCGACAGTGTCAGGTTATACTTTCAGAGGTTGGTTGTTTAATTTGTCGGGGGAGACCAAACAGTGAGGTCAACGGTCCCATCTGATTAAGGAAAGATGGGGTAGGAAGTCGGTCGTGCTCTTTCAAAGGAACCATCCCGGCATTTGCCTGAAGCGGTTTAGGGAAATCACGAAAACCTAAATCAGGATGGCCGGGCGCGGAATTGAACCGTCGTCCTTCTGAATGCGAGTCCAGTGTGCTGTGATAGCCACTGCGCCACCTTGCTCAGTCAGAGAAACCTCTCCAAAATTCATCTTAAATGCGTTATCAAAACCTGAAGCATAACGTGTAAATCAAATAGCTAATGAAAGGTACTGTTTCGAATTGGGGAGGAAAGAAATGTATGATTTAACTTTACCAAAATAAGGGATCTGTTGATATAACATGCTAAGACGTCTTTTTTTCTGAATCCATAGTTTACAGTCTTATGTTGATCATTGACTCTAAGGAGACTTGTGACGAACCACTCTCTGAAGACTGAGCTCGCTATGAAGAGAGTTAAAAATACAAAAATAGTACCGAACATTCTTTCAAAAATGCATGATACGAACAAATACGTGCATCTTACAAAATTTTAACTTCGCATGTCCTTAAACATGCGAGTAATATCTCTCAACTGTGTGGCAAATAGCTGATGTTTATTGTGTGTCTGCATCTACTTGCAAACTTGCGCACTGAACTCAATTGCCGCAGTCGCACTCGTCATGCGGAAAGGGAGCGATATATCCACCTGACGTCAAAAAGTGCATGATCATTGGCTTTCGGACCAAAGATGGAAGCATTCCCGAAACGGCAATTTCGTAAACTGTTCGCGTGCTGCCGTTGTTAAAGTATGCTGTGCATGCCAAAACGGTGCTACCCAGATGACAGGTTTGAACGACGACTGTGGAAATGTGTACGGGCAAAAGAGACGTGCAACAGTTGCGCAACTGGCGGCCCAGATGAACCCGGGGGCTACCAGGAATTTCTCCTCGACGCCCGTTCAGCGAACGTTGCTACGTATGCGCTCCCAGCGTCATACGCCTGTTTCGTGCAGCGATGCTGTTCATTTGCACACCAATACTGAAACTGGACGTCCACAGACTGACCTTTCCACTTGAATCATGTTCTACGCTCAATCAGAAGTTGGCGCGTACGGCCCTGTGGCAATCGGTGAAAGGGACCACGGCGGAGGAGGGAGCATTATGGTCTGCGGAACGTTTTCGTGGCATTCTCTGGGTGATCCCGTCTGTTTGGAAGCGACACTGGATCAACACAATCTGTACCTGTCCTTGGGGACCATTTTCATCCCTACGTGCAGTTTATTTTTTCCTCGGAACGATGAAGTGCGCGCAAAATTCTGTGGCCCGCCAGATGCGAAGTCGGCTGAGGAAGCGTCGGGAGAGCGGCAGTGGGGGGAGGGCAACATCGACTCAAAGGAAGCCTCGGCGCTTGTTGGTGACGTCACGCCAGCTAGGCATGGCGAACACCAGGTCTGTAGCAGGCAGAAACGCCTGGGCGTGCTTATCACCGTAAATCACTTATTTTTGGACAAAATGTTTGGTATTGTTTTGTATTCTACAATTTGATTTAGATGAAAGATTTTCTTCCTATCGTAAAGCTACAAATGAAGATCATAGTTCTGTATTACTGAATCCTGTCTGAACAAACGTAGATCAATACGAGAAGATGCTTTGCCCCATTGGAAGCTTCGCAAATTTTAAATTCAAGTAACTATATTTACTTGATCCATTTCGTTATCGAAACTTACCCCCACCCCCTTACAATGATCTCGTTTCTCTTATTTATTTTCGTTTGACATCGTCACTGGAAATGTGAACTAATTTACATGTGTAAATGTCCAACTGTTGTCAGTCGTTAGATTACAGTCGTTTTCAACGAAAGGGATTCTAAACAGGAAACAAAATAGCTTCTTACATCGAAAATACTGCTGAGCGTAAACTTTTTTAAACATGCACATTAGAAAAGATAAATATTCCGCTCTTGCAACTGAAAGAAGAAACCTTATAAGATAAAAAAATTTAATTTGATAAAACAAGTATCTCTCTTTTGCCTCTTCTTATGTCCCCCACCCCGTCCCCCAACGTGTACAATCGCAAGATATTTCATTAACATTCAGTGCTTCTCACCCCATAGTCAACCAAGATACCTAAAGAAGAGCACCAATATGTTCACAGTTTCTTGTAAAAGCAACCCAGTACAAACGTAACTTCCTCAGATTTCCAAGTAAGGCAAAGAAGAACGAATGCTGTTGCTGCTGTACCATGAAGTTGTTTTCGTATATCAATCCTTAAATCAGGAGGAAATTTAAGTTCAGGACTACACTATATGTTAAGAAGTGTAATCAATTGCACAATTTATTGATTGCAGAAATCTCTGAGAACAATGTGTGTTGGTCAACTACCGCCTATAGTTTCACAGTTTCCTGCGTCAGAGAGGGAGACACCACCATTATGAGTATGCCTGCAACAGACCTGGCGTTCGCCGTGCTTAGCTGACGTGACGTCACCAACAAGCGCCGAGGCCTTCCTTGAGTTGGTGTCGGGGAGGGCCGCTCAGAGCGCTGCAGGGGAAGTGCCGTTCGAAACTGGAGCCTACGCTCACAAAGTATTAAGTGGGGCCCCTCCAGGCCCAGACTTGCATGGTGACCATTCAAAAAGATCTACTGTCACCTCTGTTCATTACTTAGTTGTACAGACACAATTGCGAGAGAATCCTGAAACAGTGGTTTATTAAGTTTATTAAGTAACGAACTGAGGAAAAGTAAAATCAGCAGCTTATAAAAAAGCACACCCTTGGTACAAAAAAACGTGCAACGTCTTCACATACGTTGTTCCAAAATCCATAGCATTTCTCCTTTGACCCGCTATCGATCTACGTTAAAAATTAGTCTTTCACCGAAGAAGTCTGTAGTTATTGGAATAACACGGTAGGTAATGAAGTTCTACATAATAACGATATGGCAGAACATCCTCCTCTTTGCGTGCTATCATTTGACAAAATCTCACTTTGATACCTCAAACTATTTACGAAATAGGAGGAATGTTGTGAATATTGCGCTCTGCCTTTATCGCTGGCTCTGAGTGATCGCAAATGATTGTGCTACATCAGATCAATTTTCTCGAGATTGGTGACAAAGTAGGAAGAAAAATTCAGTATGTTAGCCGAATATCGTACGCAACAACATATAATTTAATACTCACCAAATGCAAAATCATAGCGACCTCTATTTTTCATTCCACACTTTTACACTTTTCCGGATTTCGCGCAGTCTTACTTTCACGTAAATATCACAATAATTATGACCATTAACGAAACGTTCACACACACACACACACACACACACACACACACACACACATATATATATATATATATATATATATATATATATATATATATATATATATATATATATATATATATTTATTTACTGAATCGTTTCTGTAAAATCGTTTGGGTTTGGTTGTTTGAGGGAGGAGACCTGACAGCGAGGTCATCGGTATATATATATATTTTTTACTGAATCGTTTCTGTAAAATCGTTTGGGTTGGGTTGTTTGAGGGAGGAGACCTGACAGCGAGGTCATCGGTCTAATCGGATTAGGGAAGGACGGGCAAGGAAGCCGGCCGTGCCCTTTCAAAGGAACCATCCCGATTCTGTTATCGCTGACCGTCCGAAAGGTGGAAAACATGTACACTGTGTGATCGAGAATATCCGGACACCCCCAAATAGCACACATTATTCATATTAGGTGCGTTGTGTTGCCACCTACTGAGAGATACTTCATATCAGCGACCTCAGTAGTCATTAGACATCGTGAGAGACCAGAGTGGGGCGCTCCGCGAAACTCACGGACTTCGAACGTGGTCAGGTGATTAGGTGCCACTTGTGTCATACGTCTGTAAGCGATATTTACGCACTCCTAAATTTCCCTAGGTCCACTGTTTCCGATGTGACAGTGAAATGGAAACGTGTAAAAGCGTACAGGCCGACCTCGTCTGTTGACTGATTGAGACCGACGACAGTTGAAGAGGGTAATAATGTGTAATAGGGTAATAGGCAGACACTATCGCAGCACAGGCCTACTTTGATGTTTTCAGCACCTTCTTGCTTCCCACTGTTGAAGAGCAATTCGGGGATGGAAATTGCATCTTTCAACACGATCGAGCACCTTTTCATAACGCACGGACTGTGGCGGAGTGATTACGCGACAATAATATCCCTGTAATGGACTGGGCTGCGCAGAGTCCTGACCTGAATCCCAAAGAACACCCCTGGGATGTTTTGGAACGCCGACTTCGTGCCAGGCCTCACCTACCGACATCGATACCTCTCCTCAGTGCAGCACTCCGTGAAGAATGGGCTGCCATTCACCAAGAAACCTTCCAGCACCTGATTGAACGTATGCCTGCGAGAGTAGCTAAGGGTGGGCCAACACCATACTGAATTCCAGTGTTACCGATAGAGGGCGCCACGAATTTGTGAGTTATTTTCAGCCAGGTGTCCGGATATTGTTGATCACTTAGTGTACCGGCCTCCCCTTCAGAACATGCAAAAGAACTCGACCAGCGTTTTGGACGCAAACTGGTCACTGCGCACCGACCGCCGTATCCTGCGCGAGCTATACTGTATACCAGGAATACAATGCACCGTGTCACACGGTTTGCAGTGTACGTGTGTGAATCGCAGAGCTCCAGAACGAGTTTAGCGTACTCCCCGGTCTGAAACCCGATCGAGAATCTGTGGGACAACCTCGACTGGGCTGTTGGCGTCATCGATCCTCAACCTAGAAACCTGACGAAGCAGACTGCGCCGCTGGGATCGGCATGGTTGCACATCCCTGCCCGTACCTTTCAGAACCTCATTAACACACCACCCGCACGTCCGCAGTGCAAAAGGTCGTTATCTAGACTTCTGACAGATGGTCACCTCATAATGTGACTGCACCGCGTATAGTATATTGTAGATTGTGCGTTGGTAGACAAAATGTGGCAAGTAAAAAATTCAACTTCCAGCATTGTAACTGGAGCAAAGAAACGTAATCAAAACGAAAATATTAAGTCTATCCATAAAACGAGCAAATGCCTCTTATATGCATTAAAAACTAATGTTAAATACAGGGTGATTCAAAAAGAATACCACAACTTTAAAAATGTGTATGTAATGAAAGAAACATAATATAACCTTCTGTTATACATCATTACAAAGAGTATTTAAAAAGGTTTTTTTTTCACTCAAAAACAAGTTCAGAGATGTTCAATATGGCCCCCTCCAGACACACGAGCAATATCAACCCGATACTCCAACTCGTTCCACACTCTCTGTAGCATATCAGGCGTAACAGTTTGGATAGCTGCTGTTATTTCTCGTTTCAAATCATCAATGGTGGCTGGGAGAGGTGGCCGAAACACCGTATCCTTACCATACCCCCATAAGAAAAAATCGCGGGGGTAAGATCAGGGCTTCTTGGAGGCCAGTGCTCTGTCACGGGCTGCCTGGCGGCCGATCCATCGCCTCGGGTAGTTGACGTTCAGGTAGTTACGGACAGATAAGTGCCAATGTGGTGGCGCTCCATCCTGCTGAAATATGAATTGTTGTGCTTCTTGTTCGAGCTGAGGGAACAGCCAATTCTCTAGCATCTCCAAATACTGTAGTCCAGTTACAGTAGCACCTTCGAAGAAAAAGGGACCAAAAACTTTATTGGCTGAAATGGCACAGAAAACGTTCACCTTAGGCGAGTCACGTTCATACTGAGTTGTTCCCCGCGGATTCTCAGTGCCCCATATACAGACATTGTGACGGTTGACTTTCCCGTTAGTGTGGAAAGTTGCTTCATCACTAAACACAATCTTTGAAACGAAAGATTCATCTGTTTCCATTTGAGCAAGGATAAAATCACAGAAATCGATTCTTTTAATCTTATCAGCTGCAGACAGTGCTTGAACCAATTTCAGACGATAAGGTTTCATAACTAACCTTTTTCGTAGGACTCTCCATACAGTTGCTTGTGGAATTTGCAGCTCTCTGCTAGCTCTGCGAGTCGATTTTCATCACTCGTTCTCGGCCGTCCAGAACTTTTCCCTTTGCACAAACACCCATTCTCTGTAAACTGTTTATACCAACGTTTAATACACCACCTATCAGGAGGTTTAACACCATACTTCGTTCGAAATGCACGCTGAACAACTGTCGTCGATTCACTTCTGCCGTACTCAATAACACAAAAAGCTTTCTGTTGAGCGGTCGCCATCTTAGCATCAACTGACGCTGACGCCTAGTCAACAGCACCTCAAGCGAACAAATGTACAACTAAATGAAACTTTATAGCTCCCTTAATTCGCCGACAGATAGTGCTTAGCTCTGCCTTTTGTCGTTGCAGAGTTTTAAATTCCTAAAGTTGTGGTATTCTTTTTGAATCACCCTGTACATGAGAAAAGGAGGTAATGGAACCTGTACACTTTTGACGGTATTTGTGAAGTACAAGAACACGGAATGCACTTGCATTTAAATCCTGTACTAACTGTGGTGCCGTGTATTAGCGTTTCTGTCATGGCGTATGAAATGAGGTGGACTGTGAGAGGCGAGTGCATTAGTTAACGAACAGAGAACACACTCGAATGCGGCCCTTTCGTGGGAGATGGACGTATGGAGAGAAGAGAAACAGCTCAACATCACGCTCTTCAAGCCCCTAGGGCCTCCAAACAGCGACCAAATACTTTTCAGTTTCCGCATAGGATTACGCATTTCCTATTTTTCGAAACGATATTTTATATGCGAAACCGTTGTGGCGCGTAGAAGACATTTACCACCTGTTCCGCCATAGGTGCTACGATGACCTTCAATGCGGAATTTTACGGCGTCAGTTTTGACATCTTACAATCGTGGACTCGCGATTAAGCGAGCTTTATTGTACTAAAACTCCCTTTCCTAAACGTGCGCGGCGGAACATAAGCACAAATGACATCGGCCATCTCGTCAAATCTGCCATCAATCAAATTTTTTGTCAAACACGGTCTAACAAAGTGGCACACATTCGACAAATCTATAGTTGGAGTCACGAACCAATGGCGATCGAATTTAGGCTTGTTCTGCGCACCTACGTCACATGTGCTCCGGCAGCCAATGAGCGTTCAGTATCTTCTAAGCGCTCTGCTGTGAATGCCATAGCTAAATGCGAGCATTAAACGTGATCTTAACGAGTTGTTTAGTGAATTTCGATTCCATTTATTGCCAGGTGCCATCGCTGATTGTGGTGGTAAGTGATAAATCCTGCATAAGTAAACCAGAGACATAATTTGCAGCATATAGCCCGGAAAGCACGCGCTTGCGCGTACCGCAACTATCGCTTGGAATCGTCAACAATGCAATGCTCGTCCATGCCTCGACATGCGCGAAACGCCATCTTTGGTGGATGGGATTATAGTGAAGTTTGAAAAATTGTTTGATAGTTTACATAGACCTTTATAGCATTGTTGCTAAGGATTCTGCCTGTGTAGTCGGTTACTGCAGAAAGTGCAGTAGGTTGTTCGTGCTCGCATTATTATTATTATTATTATTATTATTTACAGTACTTAGATGTCGCTTCGCAGCACCATGAAGCCCAGAAACAAGCCACTCTGAGTACTTGGAGTATTTGTATGTACAATATTCCGCATCAGTGACAGTAATATCTTGAGATAACAGGTAGGTTACCTTAGGGAACCAATGATGGCAACTGCTGTGACACCTCTCCCTCAAACGGGGGTTTTAAACGAAACAACAACAACAACAACAACAACAATAACAATAATAATAACGCACATATTCTGTAAAATCACCGTTTGTTACTGGAGTGTCAGAAGAAGTCAACACAATCTATAGCGAACATGCCGCCACACTGGGGTAATATATAAAATGATATGTTGTGTTGGGAAAGCATATATCGGCGAAATTGGATGGACAATAGAACGTGTTAAAGAGCACGAATGCCATATGCCTTGACGACAAAAAGTAAGATCAGCGGTGGTGGAGCACCAAGAAGAATGTAACCAGGTTATGACTTAAGAACATAGGAGTTCTCGCCAGAGAAAGTAATATGGACAATTTAAATGGATATAACGGTACAGGGTTCCGTCTCCGTGTTTACCCACTACCACGAGAGTATACACCCAGTAATTTCAAGCTCAATTGATGCCTTTGCCCAAATGTGCGTGTTGGCATCTGGTGGTCTTATCTTAGAAGTGGCGTCTGCGAGTTATCCGAGCTCGTGGTTAGTACGCCGTAGCGACGCTGCCATTTCCGCGGTCAGCCAATCGTGACGGCAGCTGGTCCTTTTAGTTTCACCACGTCATGCTGACGTCGGCGCTCCATACTCGTTTTCTGCTAACCCTTTTCTTTCCGACGAAATGCGACTTCGTAGAGCGCAATGAAGTGAGCGGTGGCCGCTATGGCGTTATAATAGCAGCTCTCGTCGACTGGAGGTCCACCTACGACATGAGAGCAACCGTAGCGCGGAAACTGCCTCATAGCGTCCTGTGTGGCCGAGGGAATCCTCTCCTTCAGACGTATCAGCAAGTCAGTCATTCATTCATTGCAAGTTGTCCGCATTGCACATACATACTGCTGCTTACGCCTGTTTTGTTTTTTAGTTAAAGCCTTCATGTGAGCATACAGCATTGGAAGTCTTGCCCCTTCTTTTCGGGAATGACGCTGGTCAACAAATAGAAACTTTTTTTGCATCCCGTTTCTAAGTGGTATTGATTTACCTGATTCTGGGATGCGGTAGACAGAGCTGCAACCAGACTCTCTGTGCAGGGTCACATTTTTGAGATAGAAAATAATTAAAAGCTGCACTGATGTTATTTTCAGTAAGTGGTGAACATTAGTAAATAAATATGTCATCCACGACATTTACGTAGTAACGCTGATAACAAATCATTTTGCATCTGGTGTGCGCTACATCAACTATGTATTTTTGCACAGTCACAATGTACTCTCAAGGATGGATGAGTAGGAGAGAGTGAAAGAAAGAAAGAAAGAAAGAAAGAAAGAAAGAGAAAGAGAGAGAGAGAGAGAGAGAGAGAGAGACAGATCCCACGAACAACGCTACATTTCGTTTAGTATAGTTTACGCAGATGCATAACAAACTCCATTGGCAGACGCTATAGAGATGCGCTGTGCATCATGAAGATGTTTACTGCTAAAATGCGGAGCGCTTACGCCCCACGAGGTGTCAGGTAACATATTACTTCCTCCTACGTCCCGTATCGCCAACTGACGACGACGGGAGGGTCAGAAAACGTGGAGCTAATGCGAGCTTTACCAACAGTCGTATTACCACGTTCCATTCGCCAACACGAGAAGGAGGGGGATAGGTATCAGAAGTACCCTCCGCCACACACTGGAAATTGGCTCGCGGAGGACCGCTGTACACGCGTCGGGCTGCACACTTCCAACGAGTAAACATGGACCAGGTCTGAGGGTGTGAGGAAAACAGTCTCACAATGTCAAGTTAACTTCACAGTTAAGCTCCGCAGATAAAACATACTAATTGTTTCGACCTAAAAGACAACCTATGTCCCGTGACAATGGCTTTATTGGTACTGTGCTCTTCCGATGTGACAGTGATCAAGTCTTGAGATTACAAAAAAAAAAAAACAATATTGACATAAAATGACAATTTAGCAATACTAAAACGCACACTTTCGTTCTACGTGCAAAGACTGCTTTAGCCATGTGGCTTGCCCAACAATTTCCCTATGGTGGCTGAAGGATTGGCTCAGTTGAGGCAAAACTAGTTCACGTCCTGCCCAATTACCAAACACTATCGACCATCTGAGATCGGTTCGATAGGAGAATCTGGTGAACGTTTCATCCAAGAAAATCCAAACAGATTCTGGTCATCTGTGAAGCGCACCAGCGGCAAGTCACAATCAACACTCTACCAATACTGCGCGATAGCAGTGGTCATGGTACCGATGATAGCGACACTAAAGTGGAGTTACTAGACTCGGTTTTATGAAATTCCTTCACCAAAGATGACGAAGTAAACATCCACAATTCGAATCAAGAACAGCTGTCAACATGAGTTGTTGTTGGTGTTGTTGTTGTTGTTGTTGTTGTTGTGGTCTTCAGTCCTGAGACTGGTTTGATGCAGCTCTCCATGCTAGTCTATCCTGTGCAAGCTCCTTCATCTCCCAGTACCTACTGCAACCTACATCCTTCTGAATCTGCTTAGTGTATTCATCTCTTGGTCTTCCTCTACGATTTTTACCCTCCACGCTGCCCTCCAATGCTAAATTTGCGATCCCTTGATGCCTCAGGACATGTCCTACTAACCGATCCCTTCTTCTAGCCAAGTTGTGCCACAAACTTCTCTTCTCCCCAATCCTATTCAATACCTCCTCATTAGTTACGTGATCTACCCACCTAATCTTCAACATTCTTCTGTAGCACCACATTTCGAAAGCTTCTATTCTCTTCTTGTCCAAACTATTTATTGTCCATGTTTCACTTCCATACACGGCTACACTCCATACAAATACTTTCAGAAACGACTTCCTGACACAAATCTATACTCGATGTTAACAAATTTCTCTTTTTCAGAAACACTTTTCTTGCCATTGCCACTCTACATTTTATATCCTCTCTACTTCGACCATCATCAGTTCTTTTGCTCCCCAAATAGCAAAACTCCTTTACTACTTTAACTGTCTCATTTCCTAATCTAATTTCCTCAGCATCAACCGACTTAATTCGACTACATTCCATTATCCTTTTTTTGCTTTTGTTGATGTTCATCTTATATCCTCCTTTCAAGACACTGTCCATTCCATTCAACTGCTCTTCCAAGTCCTTTGCTGTCTCTGACAGAATTACAATGTCATCGGCGAACCTCAAAGTTTTTATTTCTTCTCCATGGATTTTAATACCTACTCCAAATTTTTCTTTTGTTTCCTTTACTGCTTGCTCAATATACAGATTGAATAGCATCGGGGAGAGGCTACAACCCTGCCTCACTCCCTTCCCAACCACTGCTTCCCTTTCATGTCGCTCGACTCTTATAACAGCCATCTCGTTTCTGTACAAATTGTAAATAACCTTTCGCTCCCTGTATTTTACCCCTGCCACCTTTAGAATTTGAAAGAGTGTTGCAGTCAACATCGTCAAAAGCTTTCTAAAAGTCTACAAATGCTAGAAACATAGGTTTGCCTTTCTTTAATCTTTCTTCTAAGATAAGTCGTAAGGTCAAATGGTTCAAATGGCTCTGAGCACTGTGGGACTTAACATCTATGGTCATCAGTCCCCTAGAACTACTTAAACCTAACTAACCTAAGGACATCACACAACACCCAGCCATCACGAGGCAGAGAAAATCCCTGACTCCGCCGGGAATCGAACCCGGGAACCCGGGCGTGGGAAGCGAGAACGCTACCGCACGACCACGAGATGCGGGCGGTAAGGTCAGTATCGCCTCACGTGTTCCAACATTTCTACGGAATCCAAACTGATCTTCCCCGAGGTCAGCTTCTAACAGTTTTTCCATTCGTCTGTAAATAATTCGTATTAGTATTTTGCAGGTGTGACTTATTAAATTGATAGTTCGGTAATTTTCACATCTGTCAACAACTGCTTTCTTTGGGATTCGAATTATTATATTCTTCTTGAAGTCTGAGGGTATTTCGCCTGTCTCGTACATCTTGCTCACCAGATGGTAGAGTTTTGTCAGGACTGGCTCTCCCAAGGCCGTCAGTAGTTCTAATGGAATGAGTTGTCTACAAGTAAATACCGTCGATGGAGCGAAGCAAGTCTTGCAGTCCAGACTGTTTACCAATCAGGTTTATTTCAGAGTGTGCTAACAAGAGGACCATCAGAAGTGAAAATAACGGATTCTGATGGGTCTCGGACATGTTGCAGAGGGACATGCCCTGAGTATGAGGCTATCCGCTTTTTCAGCGACGAGCCTTGTTTTTCAGCCGCGCGGTGTAGCCGCAAGGTCTTAGGCGTCTTGTCACGGTCCGCGCAGGTCCCCCCGTCGGTGGTTCGAGTCCTCCCTCGTGCATGGATGTGTGTGTCGTCCTTAGCGTAAGTTAGTTTAAGTTAGATCAAGTAGTGTGTAAGCTTAGCGACCGATGACCTCAGCAGTTTGGTCCCATAAGACTCTGCCCCAAGTTTCCATTTTCTTTGGTTTTCGAGAAAATTGATTTTGAAGTTCGCTGCGTGCTGTAATACGCGTAACGTTAGTCATGTCCCAACCAAGTGAGCGTGGCTCGGCGATTAACTTCTACAGGTACCACACTGGAGGTACCGTGTTCGGATCCTTTCCGTGTTTTTATTTTTCTTTAATTAGAATAGTCCGACATTTTCCCATTTTATTTTACTGAATAATAACAAACAGTATACATTGCGTGAAATTTTTAAGAAATATTCAATTTCGCCGTAGTAATTTAATTTTCAGGTCATTATTATAAAATATTACTTGCTATCGCCTGCATCGCCTGCTATGTCACAACAGAAATCCGGATGACATTTGTCGTAAAAGCAACCGAGCCACAATGTTTTACAGCGCCAAGCACATTTCATAAAAGCTGCTGTCTTGCAGGCGCATGGAGTTTTTTAACAGCGATACCGGAAAACATTGTTCATTTACATTCAAAAAGGTTTCTCTTTCATCAGTTACCTTTGATGCGAACCATGCGTACTTGATCATATGCGAAAAAGCAGGTGCCTTGAATTGATGTAAAATTAATGAGTGTAGTTTTATGGAATCGTCCCTGGACATATTTCTCTGTTGGTCTTCAACAAATCGTTAAAAATGTTCGTCACAAGGCTGGCAAAGTGAAGTGTTCTTTGGTGGGATAACTTTTACGGTGCGGGTGCACGCTTTCCTCTCATCCACGAAGACGTGATCGTATACGGACAGATCAGTCTCCCCTCCGCACGTATCATTGTATATAGAAATTTTTCCTGTCCCACGTACGGAAGACTCACAGATTTTAAAAAGTCTTCGTACACCAGTTTAGTGAACTTCCCTGATTTCGTGCAGGGCACAACTACGTTAATAAATTTAAGGGTTAATTCATCCACTCTTTTTTGAACATCAGGGCCCAATTGTCCCGACGGTTCCTGCATACATAAAGTACGGGATCACCTTTCTTGACGTAGTTAGAGTGTACTGTGCTGTGTACGAATGACTTACCTTGTTTAAATCTTTTCTCTGCACGAGAACGGTCCTCGCTCCTCTTCGAGAGGGATCTATTGTACGTTCATTGATACTGACAGCCCGTTTGATCGGTGTTGATAACGTAGTGCAGATGACTATTTTCGTTTGTGTGCGGAATTCTTCCGCAGCTACGAATACTTCTTCCATCGTTGCATATTCTTTGGTACTGATGAACTTCGTAATCTTCCTTTGCTCGATTTTATACTTTTGTTTAAATCGTTCGATCCAAGCCGAGCTGGCCACGAAATTAAAGGTATCCGATAAAAGTGGTACAACAGCGTTCATCGCCCATTGCTGTGAACTTCTGGTTGTCACCTGCTCGCGGAAGAAATGATATTTTCACAAGCCAGTCACTTTCTTACAATGTCTCTGACATTGATTTATCTGTTCCAAATTCTGTCTCGCTTCGACGAACCGTTCTTACGTCTGACGATCGACAGTGTTCCATTTATCACGACGAGTCCAATCTCGTTTCACATCCTCTTTCCATCGATGTAGCATTGATTTATGTTTTAATCGAGAGACGCCGTGGGATTGCAAACTCTTTAGGCTCCATTTCGGATGAGCCACTGCAAGAGCGACTGCACGTTTTTTGTAGGACAGAGGCACATAATTTGCTGGTCCACGTGCGAATTGGCCGGCGACGAAATCGCCTCTCCCTGTACTCCCGTATACTGCAAAGTAAATAGCTTTTTATTACGTCAGATAGTCCGCAAGAAAGAGAATATCGACACAAAGTGAAACTTACCCCCTCATATTCGTGCACCTCGCCTTGTTCGTTAATGTTTATTAATTCATCGCCATCGATGATCCGTCTGTCGGCCAAAAGGTTTTGTATTGCGATACATATCTCATTGCCAATTGCAACTGAATTAGTAAAAATCGTGCTGGGCGGTGTATTTGTTAGAAGATTTAAACCACGAAGCAACTTTTCGGCGTACTTGACGGCGTTAATGATTTAGTCTCTCGGTTGTTCATTCAACTCATTTTACCTCTGATGTACCTACTTCTGGCTGCACTTCTGTAGACACACTTGGGTCGTCTATTTCACTGTATTCTTCGAACACGCACGGCACTAACGACGTTGAACACAAACGCAAACTAGCGGTTGAGGAGCTTGGTCACCGCCGTTTGTTTGACCATGGCGATACATGTTCATAGTACACAGAGATCTGTCCGTGCGAACTCTGTGTGTTATGAAATTATATCGCCGAAGCCAAATAAAAGGCGGTGACCAGGGCGATACACTGTCACGATGCACAGATTTCGCACGGGATGTCCGCTCGGACACTGCGCTTTCTGTTTGCCCGAGCCTACACAATTTAAACTTCTTAATAATTTCATACACTTTACAGTGTTTGTTGATATTATGTAAAAAAAAGGAAAAATGTCTGACTACTCTGATTTAAAAAAAAAAGCAAAAACACGGAAAGAACCCGAACACGGTACCTCCTGTGTGGTAGCTGTAGACATTAACCTCTGCGCCACGCTCACTTGGTTGGAACATGGCTAACGTTACGCGTATTACACCTCGCAGTGAACTTCAGTATCAGTTTTCTCGAAAACCAAGGCCCGTCGATGAAAAAGTGGATAGCCTCAGGGCAGGCCCTTCTACAACATGTCCGAGACCCATCAACATCCATTATTTCCACTTCTGGTGGTCCCCTTGTAAGGCAATAGCTCCATACTTATCTCTGGAAATTGCTGTCGGGGTAAGAACCATAGTTCAGGAGGTATGACATCATAAACAACGACATGCGCGGGAAACTGCCGCACTGTACACGACTGTTTAAACGTATTACTTCTTTTGTACGAATTCTATTTGCAGCAAATTTTGCAAACAGTATCCACGTATGCACCATTGTACAATACCCAATTCAAGAGGTAAGACGTCATGAACTCCTTGATGCATGAAACAATGCTGTATCACGCATGAAGTTCTAATACATTTATTCTTTATTACTAAGTCACTCTACAGAGTTGTGAAGGCGTTTACAAAACTGGGTTGTAGACACGTGAAGGAGCTGCGCCCAGCGCACAGGAACTGTCTGGGATCAAGTTTGTTAATTTGGATACTGTATTCACACATCCGTTCATTATACATGTTTCTTAGTACGACGGTTTCATAATTTCAAAGATGTTTTCACGAACACGCGGAAATTAAATTTTTTCGATACTTGACTAACAAAGTTCAATTTCTGCTTTCATTTCCAACAGAAAATAGGCAAAACGAATACTCGGTCAATTCCGGATTTATCAGCTTTAAGAGAACGATCTATGAACGCAGTCAGCAATGTAAGAACAATGTAATAAAGGACAAAGAATGATAGGGTGGTAGACGTCAGCACTTAATAGTAGTAGTAGTAGTAGTAGTAGTAAAGGGATAAAAATAGCCCATGTAAGTGTAACGGAAATGCAATGAAATTACAGACTCGAAGAGCTGAAATGAACTTACCAAAATTTATAGTGAAAAATACATTTATAGAACATGTTGAAAGCGACCCCGTGCAACATCAATACACATCTGTGCAGGTCTACGCATATTCAGTTACGCCAGGCGTCAAGTTCGGATATCGATGGGGGCAACTTCACGGCTGATGTTGTCTTTCAGTAACATAGTTGTGTGTCGGTTTGTTTCATGGACCTTGCTCTTCAAGTGCCCCCACAGGAAAACAAAGTCAAATGATGTTACATCCGGCGAACGTGGTGGCCGTAAATATTTGCATGTTTGCTAGCAGTTCGTTGCTCAGTGAAGACATCATGGACTCGTTGCAGGGGTACCTTGGACCTATAGAATGTTGCCCCATCTTGCTGGAAGAAGCAGCACTGCCTTTCATACTCAGTGCGTTGAGCACAAATTTCCATAAATAAAACCGTGTTGAGGGTAGCGTCAAAAAATGTCAGTCCAATGATGCAAGTTCCTGTTATCCCGAACCGAACGCCATATTTTCCATCACGGAGTCGTTGCTGACATAGAACGTTAGGGTTCTCCGTTGCCCAGTGTCTCATATTTTGTGAATATGAGATGGAAGATGAAACCATGGTTTATTACTCATAATGTAATGGAAACGGTCTGACATACCATCGTTGATGTTACTCAAAAGCCACTTGCAGTAATCTACACGTTTCTGACTGTCACCTTCCCGTAATTGCTGCACAGCCGTCCGAGTACATGGCTTCATATTAAAACTTTTTAATATCCGCTGGCAGCTTCTCCTGCTTACATGCGCCTGTTGGGCCAATCCTTTACGTGTAGACTTCTTTGGGTTCTGAATAACTCGTCGAACAATGTCTGCAATAACTTCTGGCGTGCGAACTGAAAGAATTCTTTTATATGTTGCACAGATCCATAGGGACGCCAAATTTTATACGGACCGGTTCTAGGCGCTGCAGTCTGGAACCGCGAGACCGCTACGGTCACAGGTTTGAATCCTGCCTTGGGCATGGATGTGTGTGATGTCCTTAGGTTAGTTAGGTTTGAGTAGTTCTAAGTTCTAGGGGACTGATGTCCTCAGAAGTGGAGTCCCATAGTGCTCAGAGCCATTTGAACCATTTTATACAGACTGCATTGCTCCCATTGCTGGGAGCCTGTAGGGAAGCAGCCTACTCACGCTGTAGTAAATTCACATCAGTTTCCATTGTGGGCCAGCCAGTCTGCTGTAACTAGCTCTGACGTCATAAATGTTGCGCAATACCTTAAAAATCAAGCAAATGACCTGAAACTTTTCTAGCATGTCAGGAATAATACTAAATTAATGTGTGTTAAATATCAGTTCGATAACTTCAGCCATTTGCGAAATTTGGACGTTTTTCTGAAAAAATCATTGGCGCAACAGAAAAGAGCTAGAGACTTCAAAATTTATATTTAGATTCATCTTTCATAATCATTTAATAAAAACAGTACTTTGGATTTCACAAATTAAGACTTTAGTGGAAATTCATGATTTTCTGGTTTTCGTCTCAAAACTGAAGGAAGCAAGATAGATTAAGTAGGCTAATAAATAAGGCTAGGATGTTTAGATTTAAATAGGTTGGAGGTCCGCTATGATTATGAAGATGTGTAAAGTTTCTTTTGAATACCTATAAAATTATAGCGATGGCGGATCTCAAAAGGGCCAGTTCAGAGCTCATCTACTGCGTGCAGTGTAATTACATTAATTCTCTCGCCCAAAATATTTAACTTAGCCACGTCAAAATTTTATTATCAACACTTACCTGCGTGCTGAATGCACGTTTAAATTAAGAGCTTCATCGGCCATCAGCAAAAGAAGCTATAAATTATTATGTAACTTGAAGTGGTGCGTTACTAGCCCAGCGGCTAGTCGGGAGAGCCGATTTGATCAGGCGTTCCCTTAGCCGTCCGCACCGCGGCTTTATATATAAGAATGCTGCGCGAGGAAGGAAGGCCCCAGTTCTCTCCAGACGCTGAAGAACACGCCATCTGTGTCGGGAGTCGCGTCGCATAGGTATCACTGCTACAAACAGCCTCGGGTGCCGTATTAAGTTACTAGAGATACGTGGAACCATGAAATCATTTCAAGTGAAGGGTTAATTCTGAGATGATTTTCATTATCTAGCTTCAGTTTGCGTATTGTCGGATTTTCACGTGCCGTCGCGGGACAGACATTCTACCAATTATTTAGCGTGGCGTTTGATGAAATATTCTCATCAAATTATGGCGAGCATTCATTTCAACATTTAATTCGGACATTTATAGTTGCATCAGCGCATTAGACTCTGAACTGCTCTGTTAGTTAGGTTGAAAGGATACTTGTGTTTTTTATCAGTGAACTTCAGAATATACTCAACTATTTTGGAAAATCGTTTTTGATTAGAAATCCCGGACAATCTCGTAATTCCTCAGAGCTATAAGCTGCAGCTATAAGTGTATTCTCAGATGAAGTGGGCACTAGGAACTCTAATTACAGGCTTCACGTTTTGTTAAATCACTTTCTGGGTGCTAAAAAGTAAATAGAGAGCTAGTGTTGAGAATGGCGAAAGACAGCATTAGTACCATTCTAATAATAGAAACAGGATTCTCCATTCACATTTTATATACAACAACAAAATTTTTCCTAAATTCAAATTCGCCGCCCCACAAGCCCTCTATCCGGATACTTGACCCTGAAAATTTCGCGAGTTTCCTTAATCGAACGTATTTTCACATATGCTTCCACAATTTCAATTCTTTGTTCTGTCAAGAAAGCCATTTTGCAGAGCGTAGGGAGAAACGTCTAAATTCACTGATGAAATAAACTGTGATGCTGACAGAACAATGCTAACAATCTATTGTTGCAAAAAACTGTCCACTGCTGTAAACAACGTCTACTCTGTTTCAGAAGTCGAATTATTGTATTCGCATTCAAAGGGGAGGCGGGCTGCTTTTAACCGTAGTCGCTATGCGCAGTTGCAGAGCGACGGCGCGCTGCCTCTCTGTGTTTACGGAGGAACACGTGTCATGGCGCGGCTCTGCGCTGCAGATGGTAACCGATAGTTTGTCCTGCGCGAGTCGTGAATTCACTTCCGTTCTGTCGGGTGTCGGAAGCTGAAGTGCACCAAGTGTAAACCACGATGTACCGTCATCATACCGCTACTGGAGCAAACAGCAAACACATGTAAGTACAGCCGCCCGCCCCCCTCCCCCCCTCTCTCTCTCTCGGGGGGGAGGCGTGCCCACACAGCTTACATGGAGAGGCCACGATGTTGTGAACACCGATTTACTACAAACTCTGCACACCTTTCGTAAGCCATTGTAACAACGTAGTATGCACGTAGTAAGGTGATCTACTCTGGCAGTTCCGAGAAAATCGCAAGAGAAGTCTTACGCTCTGTTTTGTAGCCGATGCATCTGTTTGGAGGTGCTAAGAACTCATTGTGGTCACGTGGTTAGCTTTCGCGCTTTGAGAGGATGTCCTGGACGAGACAACAGTTCGAATCCCGGTAAAACTTTTTAATCTATTTTTTTTATCACTGGTCAAATTATATAATTAATATGACATTTGAGAGGTAATATAATGAAGAAAAAAACCACGTGCCTTTTCATGAATTTGCAGTGAATATGTTAATTAAATTTTCAAGGACTAACGACAGGCTTGGAAACTCCAACTCAAACCTCGATAAACTATGGTGCATATGAGGGCATTCACCATCAGTAATATAGTAAGTTACAATGTGCATGATGATGATGATGATGATGATGATGATGATGATGATGATTGGTTTGTGGGGCGCTAAATTGCGCGGTCATCAGCGCCCGTACAAAGCGCCAATTTTTACACAATACAATTCGTACACAATCCAATCTAACCACTGTCACGAATGATGATGATGAAATGATGAGGACAATACAAACACCCAGTCCCCAGGCAAAGAAAAATCCGCAAGCCGGCCCGGAATCGAACCTGGCACCCCGTGATCCAGAGGCAGCAACGCTTGCCACCAGACCACGAGCCGCGGACACACGGTGTGCAGACCCACAAGAGTAATTCACAATTACTCGTCGGATGTGCTCTCGGCATCACACGTTACAGGATGGTATTTGTTATACAGACATGGAAACAAACAAACTCGTACAAATGTACGCTTTTGTTTTTCATTATATTACCTCTCAAATGTCAGATTAAATAATGTGACCCGTGATGAAGAACAAGAGAGCAAAATTTGAGCGGGATCCGAACCGTCCTATCATACACGTTTGCATTTCTTTTATCTCATTTTGATCGTTACTGTTCGCTGCATTTGTACTGGGTGGACGTTCCACGACACCCGTTCAAGTTCGTCGTCCATCCGTTCACCCAGTCTTTACGCAGACACACATTAGGCACATCACAGACGCGTAAAACTTCTCTTACGATTTTCTCGGAATTGCCAGAGTTGTGTACGTTACTAGTTCCACATTACGTTGCTTTAGTGGTCTACTAAAGGTGTACAAAGTTCGAAGTAAATCCGTGGTCCCAACGTCGTGGCCTCCCCTTGTTAGTGTAACTGGGGGCTCTGACCGCAGACCACGTTCGAGCCCTAGCTGTGCGTACTGGATGAAAGCTTCAGCTCAGTTCACTGCCCGCCATCATCAGCGCGCTGCAGTGCTTCCCCCGCAGTGGCACTCCGCTACATACGTCCATCAAGCAGCAATTACGTGTTGCAACATCCACCATCACGCCTTAGCATCTCCGCCTCCGCCTCCACTACATGCCTTAGGTACTTGTGTATGTTTCGTCTTCTCTTTTCGCTGCCACCTCATTCTGAGTCTTCCTCTTAGCTGGTGCAGTTTGGTCGGACATGGGATTATCTCTGCACACATTCTTTCTAAGTCACGTTTCTACCATGCTTTATTTTGTTCCGTCTATTTATTAATATAGGCCGGCCGCTGTGACCGAGCGGTTCTAGGCGCTTCAGTCCGGAACCGCGCTGCTGCTGCGGTCGCACGTTCGACTCCTGCCTCGGGCATGGATGTGTGTGATGTCCTTAGGTTAGTTAGGTTTAAGTAGTTCTAAGCCTAGGGGACTGATGACCTCAGATGTTAAGTCCCATAGTACTTAGAGCCTTTTGAAGCATTAATATCGTAAATATCTAGTTCATGCCTAATATCTTCATCGCTTATATGGTTTTCCCTGGTAACACCTCTCACTTTCCTAAGGAATCTCATTTCTGCTACATGTAGTTTACTTTCATTTCTTCTGGGATCTTTTGTTTATCATTTCGCATATTGATTGATATTTGTTTTAATCTTATTTTCTATGTCCTTGTCCAAGTTAGATAACATTTTTACTTCATTACCTCTTTGTCCACATTGTATAACATTCATTTTGTTATTGCGTTGGTTAATCACATTTTCGGATGCACAAACTTTGTGGTCGCTATCACTCTGTATTCCCTTAAAGCGTGGTGTAGGTTTACGACCCAATTTGCAGTAAGCTGTTTTGTGGTTAGTTCCTGCTGTTAATAGCCCTTTCTAGTAACTTCTTATCTGTTGTTTTATGTTCAAATTTGACAGATTGCAGTTATGACAGTTGGCCTCAGATGCTATACGTTACAGTCGTTATGGTGTCTTGACATCATTTCGCAGATGGTCTAATCGAGGTGAAATGGATCCATCATAATAAACACATTAAATTACTATGGCAGCAATCTGGATTGTATTTCATAATGTCTCTAAGAGATATTTTTTACGCTGGGGGCCGATTGAGTTGCAAACAAGTAATAATAATTATTATTGGCGATCGTATTGTGAAACCGAAGAGAGTGTCGGAAGGTGTACGAAGTTCAGTTAAAGCCACGCTTAAAGGCACTGAAGCGCCGTCCTCCATGGGTATCGCAATAGGTGGCAATGTAGTGGCGCTCGAGTCTCCATAAGCAACGGAAGTATTAACCGAATTGCTCAGCTGTAGACAGGTCTATCTATAACATTAGAGCAAGTGGAGTCAGGCGAAGAATACTGCATGTTATTTTGGCGACGTACTGATAACGGCTTGGTGTAAAATTGTCGGTCGATATTGATCTACCTTCAAGCATTAGCCGCTGCACTAAATAGACGTGTGATTTTACTGACGAAAAAAGTCGCAACGCCAAGAAGCAGTTGTGAGACGAAGGAAAGTTGGTAGGCGTGTTTCTACATCTGAAAGATGATGTCTGCTCAGATTTCGTACCAGTCGCATAAGACTGGTGCTAGTAGCGCCAATATTAAGATGCAAATCAGGTTTGCTTTAAATGCGCACTGTAACGGCGGTGAGCGTTGGTTACCTTTGAGTTTGGGCGATGTCAGTTGATCTAGTTCAAGAATGGTTTTAAAGCGACGGGGACGCCAGCGCACTGAGTTTTGACGAGGTCGTGTAATAGGGCTGGATGTTCCTTCTGCGATACTGCGTAAAGACTGGGCAGGCACGTGGCCGCTACACATGAGCGCTGGTCGCGACAATGCACGGTCGCAAGACTGCGCTACGGACGGCCACGTGCCATTAGCGCGATGGTAAACCATCGTGTGTTTAGTGTATGGTCCTGAGGCGTTGTACTGCGTATGCAGCAGCTGTCTGAGGAGCGGTTAGCACCCCAGTGACATAACGATCTGTTACAAACAGGTTACTTTAAAGGACAGCTCCGAGAAAGACGCCTTGTAGCGTGCGTTTCATAGACCCCAAACCACCGCCATTTGCGACTTCAGTGGTATCAAGCGAGAGCAGGGTGGAGGTCTGTTGTCTTTCTCATAAATCTGGTTTTGTCTCGTCGTCAGTGGTGGCCGTGTGTTGCGTAGGAGTTTAGTTGAGGGCCTGCAACCAACGTGTCTGCTTGCAAGACTCACTCGACCTACACCTGGACTTATGGTCTGACGTGCGATTCGATCCCTATTGCTGCCATTCGCGAACAGCATACGGAGGAGTGTTTTCCAACAGCATGACCCTTAGCCACATACTGCTGATCTAACTCAACATGCTCTACAGATTGCAGACATGTTACATTAGCCTGCACGATCACCAGACTTGTCTCCAGTCGAGCACGTGGCACGTCGTCCAACTACAACTCCAGCGTCATCCACAAACAGCACCAACCGTAGCTGTGTTCACCGAGAAAGTGCAACAGGTGCGGACCTCCATCCGACAAAATGACATCCGGCATCTGTACAACACAGTGCATGCACGTCTGCACGCTTGCAATCACCATTCTGGAGATTACAACGGTTATTAATGTACGAGCATTTGCCTTTTGCAATGGCTTATCTCGCATTTACATTAACCTGCGATCTTGCAACTTAATCACTTAAATATGTTACCTAGACAAATGTATTCCTGAAATTTCATTACTCTACATTGATTATTTGGTGGTGCGTATATACAGGGTGAGTCGCGTAAGACGTGACAACCCCTTTGTTTCGGGGGCGATTTGCACGTATCGGCATGCGGTTTTCGGTGAATCATAGCGGACTATGGGGCACATACATTGGTACATGAACAATAATCACAACGTTTATACTGAATGAGGCAAGTGCATGTTTTTTAAATGGGACGCTATACTTTTGTTCTACCACCATTCGAACGCTCTGGAAAAGACGCGTATAGTGATGTAACGCATGTTGCTATTTTGATTCAAACTATGCTTAGAAGAGGGCGGATGAGGATTTATCTACGTAGCGTAGGCCGTGCATGCTGCATAGAGCACGGCAACTCGGCCTGCGGGTCGCGCGAGGCGTGTTTACAGTCTGCAGCCGCTTCCGACCGCCTCGACCTTCAATCGTACAATATTTCCCAGCGTCTTTTAAGCGAAGTTTGAATCAGAATAACAACATGCGATACATCACTATACGCGTCCTTTCCGGAGCGTTCGAATGATGGTAAAAAAAGTATAACGTCCCATTTAAAAAATGCACTTGCCTCATTACCTTGGTCAATATAAACGTTGTGATTATTGTGCATGTACCAAAGTATGTGCCCCATAGTCGGCTATGATTCGCCGAACACCGGTTGTCGTGCAATCACCAACGGAATAATGGGGGTATTACGTCTTACGCGACTCACCCTGTATATTACACTGGTACATTAAAAATATTACATATTATTTTGAGCCGGCCGAAGTGGCCGAGCGGTTCTAGGCGCTTCAGTTTGGAACCGTGCGACCTCAACGGTCGCAGGTTCGAATCCTGCCTCGGGCATAGATGTGTGTGATGTCCTTAGGTTAGTTAGGTTTAAGTAGTTCTAAGTTCTAGGGGACTGATGACTTCAGATGTTAAGTCCCAGAGTGCTCAGAGCCATTTGAACCATTTTTTTATTTTTATTTTCTATACCACTGCGACTTTTTTTTACTGTTACTGAGACATTTCTCGGGTTTCCTGTTTCTAAATAGTGTGGCATTTTAAATATGGCTACGTTCCTGTCGTTAGTTGTTCGGAGGCTCAGGCTGCTCCAAACGTTACGGTACGGTAATGCGACAGATAGCGAAACGGTGCTCCACTTCTCTCGAATGGTTCATAAGTATAGCTTCTACTGCGACGTGTATCCGTTGTTTCAAATGAACCCGATCTCGAACCCTTGTTCTGTAAACAATAATGTCCTTGATGAACCCCCGTGCGCTGAAATGGTGCGGTGTCACATTGGGAGACCGAGGGGGCCAGGCAACCCGAAGCTCTGGAAACGTATGATGGAGAAATGTGGCAACATCCTCATGATAGTGGGGTGCGGCACCATCCTGCTGGAAAATAGTGTCGGGAGGCCTCTGTGGATATGCATAATTAGCCAACGTGCTGAGATAGGTGTGCGCCCCATCACCGGCGTGCATGCGCCATGCGACTCAGTGTTCTTCATGGCTCTGAGCACTATGGGACTCAACTGCTGTGGTCATCAGTCCCCTAGAACTTAGAACTACTTAAACCTAACTAACCTAAGAACATCACACACATCCACGCCCGAGGCAGGATTCGTACCTGAGACCGTAGCAGTCGCGCGGTTCCAGACTGTTCTTCATAAAATGATGACGATCACATCTTGAATAGTGTCTCTGTCGATTGCGTATTTACCCAACAACATAGAATGTCTAGAATGTCTAGTTTTTTCGTTATAAGGTTTTTTTTCTATGTGCCTCTAGCTCGGGCGCCCTGTATATGATTTCCTTTAACATAACGCATTTCGGATGTTTGTATCAAATTGTATTTTCGTACGTCTTGTAACCGAAAAAATTAAACGTTATGGCGACTCACGGATTAGACCTTGGCCTGTTCGGAATGGCTCACTGCTGACCGCTGCCTACAAGGCCGTACGAGGCATGATCTGTGATCTGCAAGTCGCGACACTCTTCAGCCATTATCGCCTGTAAGCGAATCCCGATGGTGCCGCTGCTCCTTTATTCGAGCAGATCCTCATTCGGGCTCACGAGGCAGGGAGGGCTTCGCTCCACACCTCCCTACCTCAGATAAAATCTCAGGATGTACCGGGGGTCGAAGCCGGGCCCTTCCATAATAAAGGCAGCAGTGCACTAACCATTTGGCATTGGAGGCGGTCTATTTAAAGATTGTGACTGATTGTTTGTTACTTTAGATTTTAATTTCTTCACAAATATGGAATTTAAATTAATGGAGAAAATTTTTTACTACCACGAATCAGATCTGCTGCGTTACAAAACTTCTCTGGTACACACGCAACCCAGATACTGGAGACAGTGTTGAAATTATTTTACATGTTTTGTACCTACCAGAGGTCGGAAGTCTTACCTTCAGAACTGATATTTTCGATTTCTGAGAGATGGGTTTTACTGCTTACAAAAATTGATGTCCAGGCAGTGAGCCTCAAATCCAAGTGCTGTATGGAGGAAATCGAAGGGGGTCAGTCGTAAAGTTCCGTGACCAGAACAGAAATTGCTGATTGTTTTGGGCGGTGAAGTGAGTCGAATTCAGACTCACTTTGAGGAAAGCATCAGGGCTGTGAACAGTAAGATACACACGCCCAGAAGATCAGACTAGCGCACTAGATGGAACTAGCAGAAGAATGTGAAAGCAATCCAATTTCGTCACGAGCAGCAAAATCCAGTACAGCTACTCCAACGTCCCTCTCGTCCACCGTAAGAGTCCGGGTCGAATATGGAGCGCGCCTATTAGTGTCACATTCAGCGAACATCTGCAATCTGCACCACAGAGGTCAGCGACTAGCCACAGGCGAGGTGAGTGTGGCTGTCAAGAAGTGGAACGACACTATACGTACGCACGTACGTACACACACACACACACACACACACACACACACACACACACACACACACACACACACGTGCAAAGTTGGATAAGGGAAAGTCACTTCAGCTACATAGGTATTCCGATGACGTACCCTACAGTTAAAAGCCAAGTAGCAGCCACTGTTGTGTTGGTATCGTTCTGTCAGTTGCGCTGTCGACTGCTGTTGTGCAAGAGACAGCACTTGAACGCTACAGTCCAGCTGCTGAAGGGGAATTATTAATTAATATCTCCCACTCATATAACTGAGTCAGAAGATAAAGGTCCAATGACGCATACACCTAAGGAGATAAGAATGACCGCGTTTCTGTGAAGGAGAAGCTTGCATTTACTTCCGATGTACTCGGTAACGAGGATAGAGGGTAAGTAGAATGTACGGCGTGGGCTGGCTTGCTCAAGTGCCAGAGTCGTGTGGGGGCTGTCTAGGGCGCAGCAATATAATTCTGAGGGCGCATTTACGTACAGCACACAGGAACGACTCGTTACAATACCTACACATGTCGCTACTCAAAAGTAGTTACTGCCTCTCTGCACTCATGCTCATAAATTGAGGATAACTGCAGAATGTGGTGCCACACAATGTGGCACTATACAAAGCTGGCGCTAATAGCACAGGCACATAGGGAACACATACGACACAAATAAGTCCACGGTATTGGTGATAAGTTGAGAAAACCGTCCCGAAACACATGTGCTACAAAACGCCACTGTTTTCCTGCGCATGTACTCCGACTTCAATATGGGATATGATCACCATGCACAAGTACACAGGCCGCACAACGGGTTGGCATACTCTGGATCAGGTGATCGAGCAGCTGCTGGGGTATAGCCTCCCATTCTTGCACCAATGCCTGTCGGAGCTCCTGAAGTGTCGTAGGTGTTTGAGGGCGTGCAACGATACGTCGACGGAGAGCATCCCAGACGTGCTCGGTGGGGTTTAGGTCTGGAGAACAGACAGGCCACTCCATTCGCCTGATATCTTCTGTTTCAAGGTACTCCTCCACGATGGCAGCTCGGTGGGGCCGTGCTTTATCATCCATCAGGAGGAAGGTGCGACCCACTGCACCCCTGAAAAAGCCGACATACTGGTGCAAAATGACGTCCCGATACACCTCACCTGTTGCAGTCCCTCTGTAAAAGACATGCATGGGTGTACGTGCACCAATCAAAATCCCAACCCACACCATCACACCACGACCTCCATGCAGGTCCCTTTCAAGGACATTAAGGGGTCGGTATCTGGTTCCTGGTTCACGCCAGATGAAAACCCGGTGAGAATCACTGTTCAGACTATACCTGGACTCGGCCGTGAACATAACATGAGACCACTGTTCCAATGACCATGTACTGTGTTCTTAACACCAGGCTGTACGGGATCTCCTGTGACCAGGGGTCAGTGGAATGCACCTTGCAGGTCTCCGGGCGAATAAACCATGTCTGTTCAGTCGTCTGTAGACTTTGTGTCCAGAAATAACTGTTCCAGTGGCTGCGGTAGGGTCCCGAGCAAGGCTACCTACAGTACTCCGTGACCGTCTGCGGGCACTGATGGTGAGATATCGGTGTTCTTGTGGTGTTGTTCACTGTGGACGTCCAGTACTGTAGCTCCTGGACACGTTTCCTTTCTGCTGGAATCGTTGCCATAATCTTGAGATCACACTTTGTGGCACACCGAGGGCCCGTGCTACGACCTGCTGTGCTTGATCAGCCTCCAGTCGCCCTAGTACTCTACCCCTCATAACGTCATCAATATGTGTTCTTTGAGGCATTTTCAACACGCAGTCACCTTTAGCACGCCGGAAAAGTCTGCACAATTACTCGCTGCACCGTACTCTGACATGCACCAACACACCTCTGCGTATGTGGACTGCTGCCAGCGCCACCGTGCGGTGACCGCAGGTCAAATGCACAGCATGGTCATATCCCGAGGTGATTTAAACCCGAAAACCGCCACTCAGAGCGTTGTTTCACCATGTATCAGCATTATCCTTAATTTATGAGCATGAGTGTAGTATGAATGTTGAATGTCTACGAACCAAGATGGCTGAAAGATTAATCCTTTATTTGGCAACGTTGCTCTCAACGAACATCAACATTGTACACTGCTTCCTGCAACATATTTGAGTTTCGTCCTTTGATGGGCCATGGTATGCAATGTTTAAGCTCTCATATACAGCAATACTCTGTTGCCTCTAGCGATAAGTTTCTGAATAGTGTGCACCTTTAGCAGATGCCGGCCAAGCTTATGCGAGTGTTTGTTACAGATGAAGAAGTTTCTTTCGATTACATGGTGCTGTTATTTCTTGTGTAACAAAAATTGCTTATAAACAGAAAGCTGAAGTCCTGAAGGTTCGTTATTATACACATTTGTTAGTGAATTCTTGACTGGCACCCTGTAAATTAACATATTTTCTGGGATGAGGAAACCTGGCTTTGACTATTGGATGGACAAGTCTAGAAGAAGAAGAGGAGAAGAAGAAGAAGAAGAAGAAACGAGCAGCTGCTTTGCCTGTAATGATTTACTATGTGATAAGTTTGGTCACCGGCCAGAGAATGAACCAAAATGGAAAATGTATTCTTTGTCACCAGGAGTATTAGAGTGCAAACCGTGGTTTTGTTCTGTGCTTTGTACAAAAAAGGAGTTTATGACATTTCACATGAAATACTGCAAGACGCAACCATTTTTTCAGACACAAGACTAACATTCTCGTATTCATATTGTAGCACTATGGGCCTTTTGTGGGCAATGGTACCTTCACGCAGCAGACTGTGTTTTGAAAGAAAAAATGAACCTAAAACTGTTCACGTGACCATATACATCTCATTTAAGAGAGAAAATATATTTTCTCCAGAATGTTTCTGTGTGTGCCAAAGAGAGGAACAAGGCACTGGACTCGACGCGTATTCTCAAGGAACGGGGTTCAAAACGACGCCTGCTCACTCTAATTTACATCTTCGTTTACATACATTACTGTTTGCTGCGTGGCAGAAGGCACCTTCTGCCACTACTAGTCATTCGCTTTTCCCGCTCCACTCGCAACTACAGCGAGGGAAAGCACTCGGCTAGTTACCAAACCTACCGCTAACAAATCTAGCAGCAAGCTTTGATGTCTCCCTTTGATTCAACGTGTCGGGGATCTCAAACACTCGAACCATACCTGGGAATGAGCCGCACAAATTTTCTATATGTGGTCTCTTTCGTAGATGAGCTACACTTTCCTGGAGTTCTCCCAATAAACCGAAGTTAAAAAATGGCTTTCTAGGATATATACACATTAAACTTTGTCTCATCCATATTATAATGTGATTTGGAACTTTGGGCTGTTAATGTTACTAAAGATAAATAAAAAATTATATGCGTCTCTCATTTTTAATTTTTTTTTCGTAGCACGCGTATTACACCTCTTCCTCAGGCAGACCAGTGCATTATACGGATGTTTCTTATGTTTCTTCTCCCTAATGTGACCAGCTGGCTGCCCTACGTATCACTTCGCTACAAACTGTTACAGGCTGCGCCACAAAAAAAAGGGGGGGGGGATGCTATCAATCGAGATTATGTGATGGACTAGTTACTTTTTATCCTTTTTATCTTAGTTCAAAAATGGGATTAGCATTTCACACTGGAGTAACTAGTCTGGACCAACCAGCGGCCATATGAAGAGGAATAAATGGGAGACAACCATAGTATCTATAAAATATTCGAAGCGACTGTATGTAATCTGTAGCGAAGTAAAATGTGCGGCTGATGAATGGCAGCAGAAGCAGCGCCAAAGTATATCGCTGTACACACCTAAGAAGGATGAATGAGGAAGCTCGAAACACGTTGTGCAAGAATGTAAAAAGTGTCGGGCGCAGAAAGTTGTTTCAGATCTTTTGCATCACTTTATGCTAATATGCGCAACAAACACACACACACACACACACACACACACACACACACACACCTAACGACATATTTCATATGTGAAGCGCTTTGGCCAACCGACCGACAAATTTTTCTTGTCGGGTGGTCGGTTCAGTATGACCACTCGACAACCTCGCAGCTCACAGCCTCTTCCGTAACTGTATTATTTATCGTTAAGAATAGTTTCAATCCTGAGGGAATTAGATTAGGAAATGAGACACTTAAAGTAGTAAAGGAGTTTTGCTATTTAGGGAGTAAAATAACTGATGATGGTCGAAGTAGAGAGGATATAAAATGTAGACTGGCAATGGCAAGGAAATCGTTTCTGAAGAAGATAATTTGTTAACATCGAGTATAGATTTAAGTGTCAGGAAGTCGTTTCTGAAAGTATTTGTATGGAGTGTAGCCATGTATGGAAGTGAAACATGGACGATAACTAGTTTGGACAAGAAGAGAATAGAAGCTTTCGAAATGTGGTGCTACAGAAGAATGCTGAAGATAAGGTGGGTAGATCATGTAACTAATAAGGAGGTATTGAATAGGATTGGGGAGAAGAGAAGTTTGTGGCACAACTTGACTAGAAGAAGGGATCGGTTGGTAGGACATGTTTTGAGGCATCACACATTTAGCATTGGAGGGCAGCGTGGAGGGTAAAAATCGTAGAGGGAGACCAAGAGATCAATACACTAAGCAGATTCAGAAGGATGTAGGTTGCAGTAAGTACTGGGAGATGAAGAAGCTTGCACAGGTTAGAGTAGCATGGAGAGCTGCATCAAACCAGTCTCAGGACTGAAGACCACAACAACAACACACAGTTTCATGGCGTCCGGCAGCTCCGAAAAACGTGTTTCATCCATTCTTAAATAATTACGAAAATCGTCGGTTCTCAGGTCTTCAGGTGTGTGGGTGAATTTATTTTCATTAGTCACTACTTTGATCAGATCTTTCTTTCAGCGTTTTTGGACCTCGTAACCTCTAAAACATCGAACGGAAATCCCAGTTCTTGTTTGTGTCAAACCAAGCAGCATCTCGCCGAACATGGCCGCATTGGACTTGCTGTAAACAATTCGCGGTACGAACGCGGCGGCGCTGTAATCGCTGACAAGTGATTGTAGTCGGTCGGCATGTGTATGGGCTGCACAGAAAATTGGTCGGTAGGTCTGTTGGTGCGTGTGCGGGGCCCTTTAGGAATGCAACTGCCAATTCCTACCTCATTTCTGCCCTGTCTCTAACCAACGTAATGTAGAGAGGGCCTTAAAGTTACATAACGTCTACTCGCTATTCTTGTGTTACGCTAGAGGAAGAAAAAAAAAAAAAAAAAAAAAAAAAAAAAAAAAAAAAAAAAAACTTCTCTACGTAAGTCAGCACGGATTTGGAAAGCATAGCTCTTGCGAAACAAAGCTCCCCTTTTCAAAAACACACTATTTACTGCGAAACATGGACGAAAATCAATAGGCTGATTCCATTTTCCTCGATTTCCGAAAATAGATGGACACTGTACCACACAGTCAACTGGCAAATGTGGAGCATCCGGGAAAGTTCTCATATTTATGAGTGGCTCTAGAACCTTCTACGTAACAGAGCTAGCGCGTAGATCTCGATGGCGTGTTCGTCAGAGACAGAGAAATCGTTGGCAGTATCCCAGGAAAGTGAGATAGGACCGTTGCTGTTCTCCACATAAAATAACGATCTGTAGGATATTATGGTCATAAATCTAGGTTGTTTGGTAATAGCGCTGTAGTGTACGGGAAAGTAGTTTCGTCGTTGACTGACGGATTACTGTAGATTGATTTTGAAAGGATTTCTATTTGTTGCGATAAATGGCAGCTTGTTTTACATGTACAGCATCAGTGATACGCTTGAGTGGGTGCTGTCGAAAAATATGTATGCGCAACACTGCGAAGCTACATGAAGTTGAACGAGCACATTAAGACAGTTTTAAGGAAGACAAATGGCAGATTTCGGTTTATTGAGAGGGTTTTAGGCAAGCATAGCTCATCTACAAAGAGAACCACGTGTAGAAAACAAGTGCAACCTATTCTTGGGTATTGCTCGAGTATTTGGGATCCGCATCAGGTCGGATTAAAGGAAGCAAATTAGACGTGCGCTGCTAGATTTTTTAGAAGGAATTTACGGAAATGTTACGTGAACTCAAATGGGAATCTCTGGAGGGACGATGTCTGTCTTTTCGAAACGCTACTGAAGAACCAGCATTTGCGACAGACTGCAGTATGATTATTACGACTCTACTGTCACCAACATAACATCTCGCGCGCGCTTTTGTGTGTGTGTGTGTGTGTGTGTGTGTGTGTGTGTGTGTGTGTGTAGAATCGTTTCTGGCAAGGCTGTTGTACTGACGCGGGTGTATACAACTACATTAGCACGTCCTCCGGCGCCACACTAGAAGGTGAACCTCGGGTGCCTCAGAAGGAAAACATGATGTGGCTGCGTAAAAATAAGACCAGAAGGTTGCTCTGGAGACTGCTGTGCCGGTACTAGGCACCGTTCTTTTGGTGGTAGTGGTGGTGGTGATGGTGGTGGTGGTGGTGGTAGGGGGGGGGCGTTGCCTTCACCCGGCTTCTGAATTAACGGAGCCAGCCAGTTATGGGGGGAACCAAAACGCGGTGCAACCTGGTATTTTTTGCCCTCCCATATCGTTGCTAGAGTTGCAAGACAAGGTAAGCGGTAGGCAAAGTCCAAGGATTAAAATCAGCAAACCTGTACTTATAGTCAAATTTAACATCACAGGGACCAAGCCACATTTAAAATGTTCCAAATGTCTGGTGCGTGAAGCAACTCGGCATCCGTCACTTGTTTTCAAGCAAAATAAAACAGTGCACGACAATTACTTATGTTTTAACGTTTGCGATGCATTTCTGACCAAAAACTCCATCTTCAGGAAGTGTGATAATTTGGGTTTACTTACTTTAAGCGATCACGACCAACGGACCGCGCGCTGCTTTGAGAGATTGCCTCCAACCTGTCTTCAGCTCCTTTCTGCCATCCTTCCAGCATTTCCGCTCTGGAGGTCTTTGGATACGCACTCGCTCCATCGACTTCTAGGTCTTCCTACGGCCCTTCTGCCGGTTGGCTTGGTGTTGAGTACAGTTTTTCGGCCACCGGTTGTCCTGCATTCGAGCAACATGCCCTGCCCACCGGAGTTGTCGTGTCTTCATTATAACCCCAATGTTCAGCTCTTTGTAAATATCATACAACTCTGTATTGTGACGAATCCTCCATTTCTCACTCTCATTATCGTAAAGCACTCCGTATTCAGGTCACAAGTGGCAAATCGGGACCATCCGACCGCCATGTCATCCTCAGGTGAGGATGTGGATGTGGATGTGGATAAGAGGGGCGTGTGGTCACCACACCGCTCTCCCGGTCGTTATGATGTGTTTCTTTGACCGGAGCCCCTACTATTCGGTCGAATAGCTCCTCAATTGGCATTACGAGGCTGAGCGTACCCCGAAAAATGGCAACAGCGCATGGCGGGCCGGATGGTCACCCATCCAAGTGCCGGCCACGCCCGACAGCGCTTAACTTCGGTGATCTGACGAGAAGCGGTGTATTCACTGCGGCAAGGCCGTTGCCCTCATTAACGTAAACTGGCCCAAAAATCTTCAGAAGGAGTTTCCTTTCAAATATCATCAGTCTGTCCAGATCTTGCTGGGTTGTACTCCAGGTGGCACATCCATATAGTACTACTGGCTGTAAGAGTGTTTTGTGATGTTTATTTTGAAACATCTTGACAAACTCCTGGTTTTGAGGAGAGCATTAAGTCTGTGGCAACGGTGATTAACTGCCTGTAGCCTTGCCTGTATTTCCATTTCACTGGGTGCTTCATCTCTGAATACTGCGCCCAGATATTTGAACTCCCTAACTTGACGATAAGGACCTTCAGTTGTCTGTAAGGATAGAAGTGGTTCTCGAGTTTCATTATGTCTACGGTGTAGAATGATGTATTCCGTTTTGTCACGATTGATTTGAAGTCCAATTTTACTCGCTGGTGTTTCCAGAATGTCAGCTATTTCCCATAATTCTTCTTGCGACCCAGATAGTAGCGCTATACCATCGGCATATCTGAGGTACTTGATGTTCACATCCCCGGTCTGGACTCCTCTTAGTTCATTAGATATCTCTCGCATTACCTTCTCTAATGCGAGAGTGAAAAGAACAGGTGATAGTCCATCGCCATGCCGTAGCCCAGTTTTTATTCTGAATGCTTCAGTCAGCTCATTTCCAATTTTTACCTTTGCTGTAGTATCCATTACGCAGGCCTTCGTGAGGCTTACTGGTTTCTCGGCAAAACGGAACTCTTCCAGACACCTCAAAATACTTTCCCGATGAACGAAATCATATGCTTTCCTGAAGTCGACAAACAGCATGTGTAGTTCTTGGTCAAACTCCCACCTTTTTTCTACAATCTACGTATAAAAAAGGTGCTATACTTTTTGATAGAAATTAAGTAATTCACAAGAATTATAGTAATTTACTCATGCAATCGTTATGTAGCATGTGAAAAATGGCTCTGAGCACTATGAGACTTAACTTTTGAGGTCATCAGTCCCCTAGAACTTAGAACTACTTAAATCTAACCAACCTAAAGACATCACACACATCCATGCCCGTGGCAGGATTCGAACCTGCGACCGTAGCGGTTGTGCGGTTCCAGACTGGTAGCATGTGAAGCTTAATTTTCAAACCAGAGTGTAAGTCCTTACGTAGCGTGTACCGGGATAGGGCATACCGCAAGAAGCAAAACTGGACAGCTAACGGAGTTGCAGTCATGAGGACGACGCTAATAAATTTCAGCTTAAAACGTCATCTGAAGAAGATGCCGCCAAGACTCTGAAACGCACCTCGACGTGAGTATAATAATGACAAATTTTACTGAGTCGCTACAGGATGTTTTCATTGCCCAGGCACGAAAAGATACGGCCACAGACTTGCATTCAACGGTAGGATTACGTTAAACAGTAGCCATTACGAGCCTTTTGTTTACTGCGTGCTTTGCTTTCTACAAAGACATGCTCCTGACAAGCAGTACTGCAGCTTTGGTGCAAATAAAACCAGATTCAGGTAGTAGGAAAATTCATCAGAAGATCAAAACAAACTACAAAACAATTTATAAAAGATATCTGAATGGTGCAGTTGACCCCAAATAACGAAAAGTGCGAGGTCATCCACATGAGTGCTAAAAGTAACTCAAACTTCGATTACACGATAAATCAGTCTAATCTAAAAGCCGTAAATTCAACTAAATACCTAGGTATTACAATTACGAACAACTTAAATTGGAAGGAACACAGAAAATGTTGTGGGGAAGGCCAATCAAAGACTGCGTTTTATTGGCAGGACACTTAGAAAATGAAACAGACCTACTAAGGAGACTGCCTACACTACGCTTGTCCGTCCTCTTTTAGAATACTGCTGCGCGGTGTGGGATCATTACCAGATAGGACTGACGGAGTACATCGAAAACGTTCAAAGAAAGGCAGCACGTTTTGTATTATCGTGAAATGTGGGAGAGATTGTCACAGAAATGATACAGGTTTTGGGCTGGAAATCATTAAAAGAAAGGCGTTTTTCGTTGCGTCGGAATCTTCTCACGAAATCCCAATCATCAACTTTCTCCTCTGAATGCGAAAATATTTTATTGACACCGACCTGCATAGGGAGGAACGATCACTACGATAAAACAAGGGAAATCAGAGCTCGTACGGAAAGATACAGGTGTTCTACTTTCCGCGCGCTATACGAGATTGGAATAATAGAGAATTGTGACGATGGTTCGATGAACCCTGTGCCAGACATATGAATGTGATTTGCAGAGTATCCATGAAGATGTAGATGAACAAACAGACTGACTCGCGTGCATACGGAATGTTTCTGCGGGAGATAACTGATGGCTCCTCACATTCAGGGCGACTACTACTGTTCTCTGTTGTTGCTGACGCATTTATCATCTCTTAGTCTGAGCTAAGCTGAAATGTTGCAGACTTTCAGTGAAGTCAACCGATGCAACATGCAAGAGCCTCTGCGACGTTTATTACGTCAGACAGCACATGTTCTCTGCCGTTGACGTTTCTGCTGTGTCAGAAACAGCAACGACCCAGGTTCTAGTAATTAAAGACACTCGTGTTACCAATTTATTTTTACAGCTCACGCACAAAGATGCCACCGTTTACTTCTGTGTGTTCCGAGGGCCATACAGGTAGATCTATTTGCATTCGGAACTGCACAGTAGGCTGGCAAATACATAAAGTGAAATGAATTGCAAAGGGAACTCTACAACGAAACTACAGACACACTTTTAGCGTCACCCACTTAGGGATGCCTATCTAGCTGGGACCTCTTCGGGACGCACTCAGATGAGGGTGTGGGAATGAAGTATTTTTATTTAGAACGCAATTACATGGAACTTGTTGCGCCATGTATACACCATAATTTTCGGAGGATATCACCTTTTTCAGCAAGTCTTTTCACTTTTACGTATTTATAAAACTCCATGCAAGTCAGCTTCTAGTTAAACTGGCACTGTAAGACTGATTCCACAGTCCCTGGCAGCAGTCGATTTCTTTCATCAGTCCACTGGGCCGACATCAGCGAAAATACTCTTGCCACAGTGGCGTTGTGTACGGGAATGGGAAACAAATACTCGCATAATTGTAGCAGTTGCGATTTGCATTCAGGATTTTCGGGTTTCTTAAGAAGGTAATTCCACCTTTCTTCCTCGGCTTAAAAATTGTCTCAACTGCGGGCATTAAAGGTAGCCATCTTGTTTTTGAGTGAGATGCAGATGATGAATATTGACGTCAACGTATAAGCAGAATTCTTTCAGCTTCTCTATGCTTAGCGTGTGTGTTGAAAAAGAATTAAATATTTCAATGTCGTGAGTTAAGACTTCAGAAGCGCTTGATATATCATTGTGGAGAATATGTGCAGCGCATCCAACTCTTCCTAGATTTTTCGTAGTTCTGTAATTTGGTGAAATACATTCCGCTGACCGCGTCGACGAACTCCTCCAAAGGTGGTACTGGTATTGTCTCCACAAAAAGGTATTAATTCATTTAATGGAATCTGTAGTTGTCTTAAAGTGTCTAAACAAAACTTCACAATTGTCTCCGATGTTTCGTTACTCAGCGAATCAAACTTCAACAGTTTATGTAGGATTGCGTTAGGTTCAGTCAAGTATTTGACAACGAAAGTAAACATCTTTTCAGCCTAATGGTTCGATACGTCGGTCTCTATGCCATGAAAAGAATTTTTTTGCATTTGTTTTATGCATTCCGACATGGAGAGTGTTGCGAGCGTATTTTTAACAGTAGCTTTAGCTTTGGTTCTGGCGGCTATTTTGGAGTCAGGATAGGTTGGTTTAAATGCGGGGGTGGGGGCGGGGGGGGGGGGGGGGGGGACCAACCTGCCAAATCATCGGTCCCTTGTTCCCGCTAAAATAATCACACAAGGGAAAGAAGAAAAGAAAGGAGACGTACAGCACAATAACATGAGAAAGGAAGAACCAGAAGAACGACAAAAGGACAACCAACAATACTGTGGACAAAACAGGAAAAGAACCCCACAGAGAGAAGCAAGAAACAGGTAGAAGGGGTAAAAACAAGACAGCAGATGACCGTGGCTGGACGAGCACGAGAATAAAAAGGAAAAGCCAGCCACTCTGAGACACATTAAAACATCCAACCTAAAAGCATTAGGGTGGAGAACATAAAGGAACAAAGGACGTGCGCTAAAACTTATACAGAGTGATAAAACCCACCGTCACGTATAAGACATGAAACTAAGTTATCCGGTGAGGCGTTGTCAGCTAAAATTAATGGCAATGAGTCCGGTTACTGAAGAGCCCATCGCAGGGCAGCCAAAGAAGGACAGCCCACCAAGACAGGGACCACTGTCAGCCGGGCGCCGCACCGACACAGAAGTGGGTCATCACGGCGCAGGAGGTGGCCGTGTGTCAGCCAAGCGTGGCCAATGCGGAGCCGGCAGAGAACCACAGAGTCCCTGCGAGAGGCCCGCATGGAGGACTGCCACACATTCGTAGTCTCCTTAATGGCACGCACTTTGTTGTGCGTGCTGAGGTTATGCCATTTCGTTTCCCAAAGCCGCAAAACGTTGCGGCGGAGTACTCCACAAGTGGTTTCTACGTAGCCTCTTTGGCCAGCCTGTCAGCAAGTTCGTTGCCTGGGATTCGGACGTGACCTGGGGTCCAGACAATCACCACTGAACGACTGGACCGTTCCAGAGCATAGATGGACTCCTGGATGGTCGCTACCAAAGAATGACGAGGGGAGCACTGGTCGATAGCTTGTAGGCTGCTCAACAAGTCAGTACACAGAAGAAACGACTCCCCAGGCCATGAACGGATGTGCTCAATAGCACGAGATATAGCCACCAGCTCGGCAGTGAAAACACTGTAGCCATCGGGCAAGGAATGCTATTCAGTGTGTCCTTCATGGACATACGTGGAAGCCGACGTGAGCATCAGCCATCGAGCCGTCAGTGTACACCACTTCGTGGCCTCAGTACACGTCAGGAATGGAGAGGAAGTGGCAGCGGATAGCCGCGGGGTTAACTGATTCCTTAGGACCATGTTGAAGGTCAAGGCGAAGCCGCGGGCTAGGCTTACACCGTGGAGCTGTACGCGAGTGGACCTCAGGTATAGGTGGTAAAGGCAAAGACTCCAGTTCGGAAAGAAGGGATTGGACGCGAACTGCAATTGGAAGCCCTGACCGGGGGCGCCGATGCGGGAGATGAACCGTCGTGGGTGGGAAAAGGCGATGGTGATTCGGATGCGCAGGAGAACTACGAACGTGTGCAACGTAACTGGCGAGCAATTGTGCACGCCTAACCAGCAATGGTGGGACTCTGGGCTCCACTAGGACGCTGGTCACTGGACTCGTACTAAAAGCTCCTGTCGCTAGGCGAACGCTACAGTGGTGGACTGGGTCAAGTAAACGCAACGCTGAGGGCGCCGCTGAACCATAAACCAGACTCCCGTAGTCAAGGCGGGATTGAACAAGGGCTCTGTAGAGCTGTAGCAGCGTAGAGCGATCTGCACCCCAGTTGGTGTCGCTCAGGCAGCGGAGGGCATTGGGGTACTGCCAGCACTTCCGCTTAAGCTGACGACGGTGAGGAAGCCAAGTCAATCGAGCGCGAATGTTCCGTCGTAGTGTGCACAGAATTTTACGGAAAGATTTAAAGCTGCATCCGTACGAGGTACAGATTGGGCAACAGTTAAACGAAAGTGATTATAAAAAGCGAATGACTGTGTTGAACTGTTGACTAAAATGAGGGACAAGGAAGGCTTCTTAAATTTGCTATGGATGAGTGAAGCGGCACATTTTCACCTCAGTGTTTATGTTAACCAACAACTGCCGTTACAGGTGCGACGACAATCTTCATGAAGTCCATCCACGCCCTTCGACACAGGCAGAAAATGACGGGGTGGTGCGCTGTTTTTTCAGTGGGCGTCATATCGGACATTGCTTATTCGTGGATGAATGTGGGCGAGCAACCAGTCACATCTCAGCGGTATGCTTCCACGGTACACACATTCCTCGCACCTTAACTTTAACAGTTTCCTACAAATGTGTATTTGTTTCAGCAAGATGATGCTACATCCCACTCTGCTCAAATTTAAATGGCAGCAGTGCGCAGTGTTTGGTAAGCACATCAGTTCAAGGAATGTGGACACTTATTTTGTGGCCTCCCAGATCTCCCGACTTATCAGTCTGTGATTATTTCCTTTGAGGTTTTCTGAAACACAACGTCTACACACAGTTGTGTAACTGAAAGACACTATTCGTGAAGAAATCGAGAACATTCCTATACAGACGCTTGAAGTCGTCGTGAACAATTTGCATCGCAGACTGAGTGCCATCGTAACAATGATGGCCACCTGCAAGACATTTTCAAAACATGCGCAACGCGTGAAATGACAATAAACAAGGATTTCATTGTTGTGATTTAAAATGTTTCACAGTATAATCCTAAGGCTGTTTTGCCGTTTCTAAATCGGCCCTCTTTCATGCAATGCCCTGTACGTAAATGTTCAAATGTGTATGAATTGCTAAGGGACCAAACTTCTGAGGTCATCGGTCCATAGACTTACACTATGCTTAAAACAATATACACACCCATGCCCAAGGGAGGATTCGAACCTCCGGCGTGAGGGACCGCGCAGACCGTGACATGGTGCCTCAAATCGCGCGGCCCTGTACGTAATCGCATCACCTGCGAAAAATGTGAATACCATGTCCAAGGTTATTAATATACATCCACATCAAGGTTTCCAACAATTCTCTATGGCACAGCCGAAGTTACTTCTACATCTGTGGATGACTCTCCGTCCAAGATAACTCGCTTCATCCTCGCTACCAAGAAATCCTCAATCCAGTCGCGAATTTCACTTGATACCCCGTACGATCGTACTTTCGATAATAAGCAAAGGTGTGGCAGGCCTACAGAGTCAAATGCTTTTTCTTCCCGTAGCACCATTTCACTCTAACCACAACTAACACTTTCACAAAACGGTCATGACAGTAATGTGTTGACATCTGTGAATGATAACTTGTTGCACACGAGAACTGCTAATCATGCCGCGCATAAATGTGTCAAAGGACGTGAACGGCGGTATATTACTTACATGTTTCAACCACATGCGAGAAACATGCAAGTTACAGGCTATCAAAGTAACGTCAACGCGTGCTGCCATTTCATGTAATATATAACAGTGAGAAACATATTGCGTCAGCTACGTTACCCATCGTCATACTGTGGTCTCAGGGAAACGCAGTAGCTATGACGTTGGAAAGAAACAACAGTGAAGAAGTAATCAGCGCCATTTAGGGCTAATGGTTGTGGGTGGTATGTGACTGTCCTACCAGTTTAGCAATTCAAGCGTTCGTTTACACTTTTATACCAATGCTATGTTTTGTAACATGAAAGATGTTTTAATAAAGGCACGGATGAAAATACAAAGGAAGGAAGATTAGGGTTTAACATCACGTCAACAGCGTGGTCATTAGTGACGAAACACAAGCCCGCATTAAGGAAGAATGGGGAAGGAAATCGGCAGTGTCCTTTCTAAAGAACCATCCCACACCCACCGACCGACCGACCGGATAAGTGTAGGTGTTCTGGCCGACTGATTTTCGGGTCAGGAACACGGTTGGGTGTGACAGTCCGACTACTAACTCCCGCTCCACAACACACAAGTGTGCCGTGTGTAGCGCTGTTGTGCCGGCCGCTCGTTCGTCTTTTGTCAGTGAGCGTGCTGTTATAAAATGCTGTTCACATATGGCTAACGTGACAAAGCGCGAGGGGTACGAAACTTTTAGGACAGTTTCTAGAGAAATCGAAATACCGCAAATGTTTGTGGGATACGTTTTGCAAGGAACACACCAATCGAAGTGCAAGAAAAGAAGCATTTGTTTCATTTTTTTAAAGAATCCATTATACTTAGGCAGTAAAAGGATATATTTTTTATGAATAAAAGTCGCTCGAGTGTTCTATGATACTTATCGGAAATGAAAGCTGAAACCGGGATAGATTAGGTTTTTGGGTTTATAGGAAATCTAAAAATCGAAACAGAGACAAATTGGATTTTAAGCTTCATTTCCGATAAGGACCGGATATAAAAACCTAAAATTCGAAATATAGACAGTCGAGGGACTTTTGTTCATGAATTACGCTTCTATCGCCAGCCATTTCTGCTATTAAGAGCAAAGTGTAGAACTTTTTTTTTCAGTTCTAACAGTTGGTGTATGCTTCATTTATTATGTATCTCTTGCATTTATGAGATTATATGCTCCACCACTGTGTGTAGTATTTCTTCTAAGTTGAAATGAGGTACTTAAATTTACAGAGACATTTGTTACATACAAAAATAAATCAATGAAGCTTACATTATCAACATTTGGGAATCATTTTAGGTAGTAACTGTGGGAATCCATTGTACTGCATTTGTGGTCCTCGAACTTGTACCAGTGGCTACAAACCGTAATGTAACTTAACAGCATAAGGTGACAGCTTGTCTCATTAGTATCTGTAGTCGTCAAATATGGTTCCCGTCTCCTTAAGTAACAGAAAGTCTGTTTTTTCTTTGTTAGCTCCAAAAAGCCAAGACAAATCCCCTATACAAAGAGCGTCAGTTGTTCCACTGAACACAGGCGAACATATAGATATTCACAGGCTGCGGTTTTCTAAAGCTCATTACGTGTGTCCACTTCTCCTTTAGAAAGTGCTTTGAAGATAATGCCTTGTGCAGAACAAATTTATGCATCCCGATTGCAACAAACATGTTTCATTAGTACTGCGACGTCATCACTGTAGCATTTAATTATCTTGTACAGTAAATAAAAACTGCTGATGGTTCGACAGAAATGAAAAACGACTGGAAAAGTTAAAGCAAAAAGAAACAAAATTTTTTTTATCCAACATGGCATCCTCAGACTACTTCAAATCATATGCGTTCCTACACTTTCCGCGTGGACAAATGCACAAAATCCTCCTGCCGCTTTGCTACAACTCAGAAGGTAGAATTAGTAATATGTTAACACCGTCTTGCCTGAATATTTTCATCATTAACGAAGAGTAGAAATAAAGCTGTCAACTAGATGGAACATGCATTTAGTCCTACACAGTGCCTTATCAGACAGGAAATGTGGGCACCAGGAGCCGCAGAGCATTGAGCAGTACTCACAGTAAACTCCGAGCGCTCACAACAATCGGTTGGCGCACCACCTGCTGCTGCTGCTGCTGCCGTGTGCTGCCGCCTTCTGGGACGTCACGCCGGAGACTGCCGGCCTGTTGCACTGTGGAGCGCGGCGTGGCGACGACAGCGCCTCCGGCGGTGGCTGCGCGAGGCGTCGCCGCGCGCCGGCGCCCGTCCGCCGCCCACGCATGTCGCTCGTACCCGATTCCCAGAATATGTCGCCCCTTCTTGCTACTTATTCTCAGTATCTCCTACAATTTTACTTGCTGGCTTTTTATTCTACGAAACAGAACTATAGTGAGTCGCGTAATCTCTTGTCTTCTTGTCTGAGGACGTCATAGACATGGCCCGATTTACAGTCTGTGGCAAACTAGCGTAAGGCCTATATAGATGAACAAACTCGTTCATCTCGTAAAATGTACACTTTCACGATCGGAAATGTCACAATTAATAAAATGTTCCGGGCTATTATGCCGTGGTCGAACGGCTTTCACATTTAAACTCGAGGTTTCGTCCCCATCTACGGAGGACATTTTCAAGGGGATCGTAGCTTCTTTGAGTGTCCGATTCACCCCCTGGCTCGCTACAGACTGTAGCAAAATTCCGTTAACGCGTGCTTCTGCGCAGAGGTGTGACATCACATGTTTTGAATAACCGAGCGCAGTTGGCCATTGTCGCTTGCCGACATCCGCTGTCGCTACCACCACTACGGTGGATGATTGGTACGTGTCATCTTCAGCACCGGCATCCAACTGTCATTCAGTTTCACGCCGTCGTTCTTCCTACTCGAAATCCTGGAGTGTTTAACAATCCCTATGACCTCTCCGTACAGCCTTTCATAGTAGCTGCTTAGGAACCAGTACTTCAGTCCTATCAAAATGAATGTGGTGGTCTTTTGGCTGCAGAGCGCGTTCCGCAACAGCTAATCTGTCAACCTCCACCCTTCATAAATTGCTCTTGTGCTCTTCTAGTTATTTTTTGACCGTTCTTTTTGTAGCAGCCACGTACCCCTCCACACAACTACACGGCATCCTATAAATTCCTCCTTTTTTCAGCATCCTCAGCCAGTTTTAGTTGTCTTATATCTTGCGAGTGGGATAATAGATTACCGCGATGTTCTTTCTGTTTTTGCAATATTTTTCCTATCGGTCAGTAATGTCCTTAGTAAAAGGCAGGAAAACTTTCGACTTCACAGGCGCTTGTGCATCCCTGTCATTTCTGCACGATGGTTTAGTGCTCTTTTTACCTCAGCGAACGAATAACCGTTCTAGAGCAATACATTGCGGAGATGTTTTAATTCCGCGTGAGGGAGCTGGTTTCGTAGATGTTCCTTACCCTATCCACCAGAGTTCTTATGATGTCCAGCTTTTGTTGTGGGTCGAGGTTCCAATCCAGTTGCAGGTAACGGTCTGTGTGCGTGGGTTTCGGTAAAATGTGTGACCTAAGCTACAACCTCTTTTGTTGAAAACTAACACGTAAAGAAAATTTAAAGTTGCGCCTGCTTCTTCCTCCATGGTAAACTGGATCTTCGGATTAATCTCGTTGAGATGTTTGTGAAAATGAGCTAGTTCCTTTCTGCCATGCCTCCACAAAACAAATGTATCATCCACGTACCGGAACCGTATATTCGGTTCCTTTTTCGCAATCTCCATTATCTCCTCCTCGATTTTTTTCATGAACAAATTCGCAGTATGGTGCCGGCGGAGGTTCGAGTCCTCCCTCGGGCATGGGTGTGTGTGTTTGTCCTGAGGATAATTTAAGTTAAGTAGTGTGTAAGCTTAGGGACTGATGACCTTATCAGTTAAGTCCCATAAGATTTCACACACATTTGAACATTTTCAATTCGTAGTAACTGGGCTTTAGGGGCTCCCCGTAGCCAGGCCATCCGTCTGTTCATAGAACCCATCGTTCCATTTCAAATACGTTTTTGTGAGACAATATTCGAACAGTTGTGCAATATCGGTAGGGAAAATCCGATTCAGCTGTTGCAACACCTCTCTGAGCGGAACAAGACTAAATAGCGGTGCCACATCAAAACTTCATAATACGTATGCCCCCGGCTGGAGCACTACGCCGTTTAATTTACTGATTAGAATGTGCCTTCTTGAAAGACTGATCGGATCGGCCCAAGTACGGTCGTAATACAGTTGTCAAAATCTTGGCAATCGAATAAATGGGAGAACCAGGTGCACTCACTAAACGTCTTAGAGAAATATGGTCTTTGTGCATCTTCTGCAACCCATAAAGTCTTCGTGGCGGCGCAACTGAATTGAACAGACTTTTCTGAACGCTCTTTTCGCTAGATGACTTTTATTTATCAGCCGTGTAACAGTCGCAAGAGCTTTTACTGTGGTGTCTTTACTCATCTACCTATATGTTCGATCCTCCTTAAAAATGTCGTCTGTAGATGCGGACGAAACGTTGGGTTCAAATGTGAAATCCATTTGTCCACGGCAAAACAGACCGGAACATTTTATTAATTGTGACATTTCCGGCCGTGAAACTTTACATTTTATAGTTAGACGCCACTGTAGGGAGCAGATCTCAAAAAATGTGCTACGGATGGAAGGACTCTAGAAAAACAGAGTGCAGCTTTCGTGTTCTCTCATATTTCTGTCTCGTCGCACAGCCGTCAGTGTTATTCCGAAGTTTTTGAGGGATAAGCGGGTATGCAGCTGAGCCAAGGCGCAGCGGATTTTCAAACGGATAGAAGAGACCTTTATCACGTGAGCGGGTTCAACAGACCTGCCGGGAACTGGCAAGCACAGACACTAAGCTACTTCGTGGACTTCACAAAGGCATATGACTCCATCGACAGACAGACTCTTGTTAGGAGCCTGAAAAACAGAGGACTTGATGGAACTGCACAAGAACACATAAAAGAAATTCTGACAGACACAAAAGCAAGGCTGAGATTCAGAGGAGCACTGTCAGAAGAATCTGAGATCAAGACTGGTGTTAAACAGGGAGCTGGATTGTCACCATTGTTGTTCAATGTAGCACTGGACGAAGTGATCAGGCAGTGGAGAGCAATAAATGAGGAAACGGGAATATCAAAGCCCCATGTGGGGGACAGAAGGGACAACAGTGCCCAAGCGGACTGCCTAGCCTTTGCAGACGACATAGCAATAGTAAGGGAGACGGGAGAAGACGCAAAGACACAACTCGACAGCTTAAGCAAGGCAGCCAGAAAGGTGGGGCTGAAGATCGCCTATAACAAGACACAGACATTAAATACCACTGCAGACTGGGAAACTTCGGAAGGCACTGTGCAAATGATGGACAAATTTAAATACCGGGGAGAATTTATAACAGGAAGGAACAGGAGCAAGGAGGCAATAATAGAGAGGATAAAGAAGATGAGGTCAGCCTTCTGCATGACGAGAGACATATACAATAAAAATAATATATCCACAGAGGCAAAGATAAGCCACTACAAGGCAACGGTGAGGAATGCAGTATTATATGCTGCTGAGACGATGACACTAGGAAGAAATGGGACAGAACGACTAGAGAAAGAAGAGAGAAAAATACTGAGAAAAATACTAGGTCCCAAAAGAGGTGGAGGGAGGTGGATACGAAGACCTAGGGAAGAATTGTACCGGAACATGAGAACAATACCCGGGGAAATCAGACTCAAAAGGGCAAGGTTTGCTGGGCATGTAGTTAGGATGAGTATGGACAGAATGACGAAGAGAGTGTGGGAAACAACAGGGAGGACAAGGGGAAAGACAGGAACCAAGTGGGTTATTGAACTTCGGAAGGACTGATTGGAATTGGGGATCAAAGTCGAAGGAAAGGAAAATTGGAGGAACAAATATAAACCGAGCAATATGCCGGAGATCAATGACAGATAAAAATACAGGAAAAGATTAGAGTGTCACCAGTGGAGCCGACAGGAGAAACAGAAACTGAAGATCTCGGAATAAGAGCGGGAGAGGAAAAGAGAAAGAATGAAGAGGTTTTGGGAGAAGAAGAGGAAAATGCAGTCCTACCTTTGGCCCTACAGAAGCCGTAACGCAAGAAGAAGAAGAAGAAGAAGAAGAAGAAGAAGAAGTAAGCTACTGTGTCTCCGTATCACTATCAGCAATAAAATGTGTAGAGGTGGCAGGGGTAGAATTGACAGACTACTATTAGGAAGTGTATCTTGACAACATCCAATAGGAAGAAGAGGAAATTTGACAATTCGCAACTTAATTAGACGATCCATTTAGAGGCTTCTGGCGCAGTTATCAGTTTATCCGCACATTCGTTATCTGACGATGAGAGATCTGTGCTTGTCAGGGGTGAAAACTTTGCCATTACTCCGCAAATTGTGCCCACGGAAGAAATAATAGCGAGTTTAGAAGCAGGCGTTTGTGGACAACTGAAGAAACCCATATAGAAGCTGTTAGAGTACTAGCCTCCAAAACGCAACAACTATGATTTAGAGGAATGCCATAAAATGCCTGAATTAGGACGATAGTATTATCATTCTCCCCTATGACAAGTGAAATGTGACGTTTCCTTTGAATGTGACCGAATATCAATGTAAGACTAATGACTTACTAAATCCGCAGACATTAGGAAATGGAGTAAAGACCCCACTGAAAATGTTCTTAGGACTGTTACACGGTTGATAAATAAGTCATCTAACGAAAAGAGCGTTGAGAAAAGTTTGTTCAATTCAGTTGCGCTACCATCAAGACTTTATGGGTTGCCGAAGATGCACAAAGAACATGTTCCTCTAAGACGTTTAGTGAGTGCTCCTGGTTCGCCCAGCTATTCGATTGTCAAGTTTTTGACAACCGTATTACGACGGTACGTGGGACGATGTGATTCGTCGGCACATTTTATCAGTAAGTTAAACGGCGTAGTGCTCCAGCCGTGGGACATATTAGCTAGTTTTGATGTGGTATCGCTATTTACTCTTGTTCCGATCTGCAACAGCTGAATCGGATTTTCCCTACCGATATAGCACAACCGTTTGAATAGTGCGTCACAACCATGTATTTCACGTGGAACGATGCGTTCTATAAACAGACAGATGGCGTGGCTATGGGGAGCCCCTTAAGGGGATACGGAATCGGATTTTGGGTTAAAAAATCGAATTTTGTTTATTGGCGTATTATATTCTGCCATGTTTCCTCTTTAAAATGACGTATCATACATAGCTCTACTACAATTATAACTATTTTATTTTTATATATTTGTGAGATCGGGTATTGCGCTTTAGTTATACACGTCTCTCGTGGCTGACCATGAACTTTTTGGCAGTACCTTTAAAGTGACATGAATTCAAATATCCCGGTTTCCAGCGACTATTTATACACTAGTTGCCCGAAAATGTTTCTCTCTGGTTTCCTCAAATTACTCTTTGACTTTGTGGCGGGACTGTTTTGTAAACAGTGTGATATAAGAAAGTAGTTGTTGTTGAGTTATTTCGTATTTAGTGCTTCATTTTTCGCAGTGAAAATGCCTAGAGCTAAAGCAAAAGTATTTAAAAAGCATGTGAACTGGCAAAAGAAAAGAAATAATGATTCATTAGCAAAGCAAAGCAGTTCATCATCATCACTGTTGGAAAATGTGAATCCACTTATTACTGATTTGCCGAACGAACTTACACCAAATGAAAACAGTGCTTCTCATAAAAAACTAAGAGATTTGGAAGAGAAATATAATTTACTTGATAGAGGGAATGAAGTTTTTGAACTCATTGATACGAATATATTGTGTGAAGCTCTTGAAAACAGTTTGTGCTGCAAAAAATGTCATGGAAACGTTTCTCTGAAAGTAGAATCCCATGTTGGCCTGGCTACCCAGTTTAATTTAATATGCAGTGTTTGTAATTACAGCTGTAAGTTTCCAAGTTCGGTTTCAGTAACTGTAAATAATGGATACAAGAAAACTGAACTTTATAGTGTAAATATTAGGTTAGTTTATGGATTGCGAGCAATTGGTAAGGGCAAAGCAGCTGGTGATATGCTATGTGGTGTTCTAAATCTTCCAAGTGCACCTTCAAAGTTTGAAGCTTACAATTATGTACTAGGATCTGCAGTTGAAGATGTAGCACAGAAGTCAATGCAGGTTGCTGTGGAAGAAGCAGTGGAAGAAAATGACGGCAGTCGTGACCTCACAGTGGCGTTTGATGGCACGTGGCAGAAAAGGGGCCACACCTCCAACAATGGTGTTGTAACAGCAACTAGTGTTGATACTGGCAAGGTTATTGATGTTGCAATAATGTCTAAATACTGTAGGTGCACAGGCAGGCTGAAAAATGAACACAGTGATGACTGTATTGCTAATTATTATGGTAGTAGTGGTGGCATGGAGGTTGCTGGGGTGAAGAAAATTTTTCATCGCTCTTCACAGTGGTATAATGTTCGCTATGTCAAATATCTGGGAGATGGTGACTCTAAAGCATTCAAAGAAGTTTTGGAAAGCAAATCATATGGGAACAGTGTAAATATAAGCAAACTTGAATGTATAGGACATGTGCAGAAGAGAATGGGTGCCAGGCTGAGAAGGTTAAAATCAGTTATGAAAGGGAAAAAACTAGATGATGGGAAAACCTTGGATGGCAGAGGAAGATTGACTGATTCCATAATAGACCACATTCAGAACTGCTATGGCCTTGCAATCAGGCAAAATACAGGCAATCTTGAAGAAATGAGGAGAGCTATATGGGCTTTATATTTCCACACCGCATCCACGGATGAGCATCCACAACATGGTTTGTGCCCCAAAGGTGAAAACAGCTGGTGTAAATACAATAGGGGACTAACAACAGGAGAGAAATACATTCACCACCACAGTCTACCATCAGCCATCATGGCAGAAATAAAGCCCATTTTCAGAGATCTGGCTGACAGAAGTCTTCTGATGAAATGTCTTCACGGAAAAACGCAGAACCCCAACGAGTGCTTGAATAGTGTGATATGGCATCGTCTCCCAAAAACAGTGTTTGTCGGAATTAATACACTACATTTTGGTGTGTATGATGCTGTGGCAACCTTCAATCTTGGAAATATAACTAAATGCCAGGTCCTTCAAAAGTTGGGTATGTGTGTTGGTTCCCGTACGGTACGTGCTATGTTCTTTTTAGATCAGCACAGACTAAGGCATGCTGATAATATAATCAAGACATTAGTGAGAAAAGCAAGACAGGTGCAGAGGGGTGCCAAAAGAAGACTTGAAGATGATTATGAAGACTGTGAAGGGGGTATTAGCTACGGATCAGGAATGTTTTAATCTTCTTTCTCCGTTTCCCGTAAGTTTACTTTTTACTTCATCTAGGAACATTATCTCAGGTACTGGTCAACCTAGAAGTCTGAAATTTTTATGACGTAGTGACATAGGTCCCTATTACATACTGAAACAACGATTTTTTAATTACTTGATTTACAAAAGACTTAGGGGTGACAGTCTAGTAAAAAGCGATGGAAAAAATTTACTTAAAAATAAATGTACAATATCTCTGTAAGAAAATACTTTGACAATAAACTGTTGTTTCAGTACTGTTGTAACATATGAATGCACATACAGTAAAATTTTTACCTCTCTGTCTCCAGTAGTTTGTGAGAAAATGTTCCCTATAGTAGGCATATATTAACATTGCGGGGATAGGTGATTCCGTATCCCCTTAAGCCCAGTTACTGCGAATTTCTTGATGCAAAAAATCAAGGAGGCGGCGCTGGAGACTGCCAAAAAGCAACCTAATATATGGTTCCGGTACGTGTATGATACGTATGTTTTATGGAGGCATGGCAGAGAGGAACTAGCTCATTCTCACAAGCATCTCAACGGGATGAAACCGAAAATTCAGTTTACCATGGATAAGGACGCAGGCGGAAGATTAATTTTTCTTTACGTGTTTGATTTCAACAAAAAAGGTTGTATCTTAGGCCACACATTTTACCGAAAACCCATGCACACAGACCGTTATCTACAACGGATTTAGAACCACCACCCACAGCAGAAGCGAGACATCCCAAAAACGTTGGCGCATAGAACAAGGAACACCTACGAACCACAGCCCCTTGACGCGGAATTAAAACATGTCACCAATGCATTGCTCAAGAAATGTTTATTCCGTTGAGGTAAAAAGAGAGCTAAGACCATGGGTCAGAAATTATAGCGATGCACAACAGCCTGTGATATCGAAAGTTTTCCTGCCTTTCATTAAGGACGTCACTGACCGCATAGGAGAAGTCTTGAATAACAGAACATCGCGGTAATCTACAAGCCCACACGGAAATACAAGAGCCACTAAAATTTGCAAGTATGCTCTCAAACCGGTGGAAAAAGCTGGAATTTATAGGATTCCGTGTACTTGTGTGGAGGTACATGGGTACTTCAAATAGAACGGTCAAAAAATGACTCTCCATGTATGCTTTTAAAACCTGTTTACAGAGACGGATAATAATTTTCACAAGTTTTATTATACGGCAAGACGAAGTGGTAACCTAGTTACAGACACTAGTAATTGGCTCGCGTGAATAGGTACACTCACATACCAATTCAAAGTAGCGCCCTTTGCTCCCTCGCTAAGCGAGCATGAAAAGTGTAAGGTAGCAAATTTTGCACCTTACATGATGCTAAATCACTGATAATACACCGAATAATAATTTATAATTGGCCCACCTGTCGGAGACAATGAACTCAGAAAAGGAAGTTGTGTGTGTCATGTCAAACTAACGAGATAGCCGCAGAGGCTGGAACACGGCCGGAACCCCTAAGGAAGGTGTTTACGTCATGTCAAACTAACGGCATGGCCGCGGTCGGACCCCTTTGTCGGCACTTCAGACCACCAAGGACGTTGGGAGAGGCTGGGCCATCACAACAAGAAGTGAGAAGGAGCTCTATGCGTAAGAGAGAAAGACGATTTCGCGCCACAGTGGAAAATTTGCGGAAGACTGTGACGGGATTGGCGCAGAGCGCGTAGAGATAACATTTTAAAAGTTTGGCCGCAACAGTAACCGCGGGAGAATTCTGTGTCGTGGTTGGGTACAAACGCGCATCGATACATGGTAGTCTGTGTCGTGATTGGCTACCAACGCGCGCGGATCCATGCGGCGAGGACGGCCAGGTTTGCGAAAACTCTGAAGGAGGACTCTGGGGTCGGCAGTGGACTAGAGCAGTCGCGGTGTCTGGCTGCCCTGCTTGGAAAACGTGGAGAGAAGTAGGTTGGAGAAATCACCGGCATTGTGTCCATTGGTTACTCTGCAAGTCTGAATAGTGTAGAGCATACGATTCCACACACGTAGCATTATATGTTCCTCTGAGAAGAGAAACAGATTTGTGCTAACTTGTCGTGTTCATATGCAATCTGAAGTGTACCTTTGCTGCCGCGCACTTGAGTCGACCAGCTACTCTTGACATATGTGCAAAATATTCCGGAGGTAAAATAGTCCCCCATTCGGATCTCCTGGCGGGGACTACTCAGGAGGACGTCGTTATCAGGAGAAAGAAAACTGGCGTTCTACGGATCGGAGCGTGGAATGTCAGATCCCTTACTCGGGCAGGTAGGTTAGAAAATTTAAAAAGGGAAATGGATAGGTTAAAGTTAGATATAGTGGGAATTAGTGAAGTTCTGTGGCAGGAGGAACAAGACTTTTGGTCAGGCGAATATAGGATTATAAATACAAAATCAAATAGGGGTAATGCAGGAATAGGTTTAATAATGAATAAAAAAAATAGGTGTGCGGGTAAGCTACTACAAACAGCATAGTGAACGCATTATTGTGGCCAAGATAGACAGGAAGCCCAGGCCTACTACAGTAGTACAAGTTTATATGCCAACTAGCTCTGCAGATGACGAAGAAATTGAAGAAATGTATGATGGAATTAAAGAAATCATTCAGATAATGAAGGGAGACAAAAATTTAATAGTCATGGGTGACTGGAATTCGGTAGTAGGAAAAGGAAGAGAAGGAAACGTAGTAGGTGAATATGGATTGGGGGTAAGAAATGAAAGAGGACGCCGTCTGGTAGAATTTTGCACAGAGCACAACTTAATCATAGCTAACACTTGGTTCAAGAATCATAAAAGAAGGCTGCATACATGGAAGAAGCCTGGAGATACTGACAGGTTTCAGATAGATTATGTAATGGTAAGACAGAGATTTAGGAACCCGGTTTTAAATTGTAAGACATTTCCAGGGGCAGGTGTGGACTCTGACCACAATCTATTGGTTATGAACTGTAGATTAAAACTGAAGAAACTGCGAAAAGGTGGGAATTTAAGGAGATGAGACCTGGATAAACTGAAAGAACCAGAGGTTGTACAGAGTTTCAGGGAGAGCATAAGGGAACAATTGACAAGAATGGGGGAAAGAAATACAGTAGAAGAAAAATGGGTAGCTTTGAGGAATGAAGTAGTGAAGGCAGCAGAGGATCAAATAGGTAAGAAGACGAGGGCTAGTAGAAATCCTTGGGTGACAGAAGAAATATTGAATTTAATTGACGAAAGGAGAAAATATAAAAATGCAGTAAATGAAGCCGGCGAAAAGGAATACAAACGTCTAAAAAATGAGATCGACAGGAAGTGCAAAATGGCTAAGCAGGAATGGCTAGAGGACAAATGTAAGGATGCAGAGGCTTATCTCACTAGGGGTAAGATAGATACTGCCTACAGGAAAATTAAAGGGACCTTTGGAGAACAGAGAGCCACTTGTATGAATATCAAGAGCGTTGATGGAAACCCAGACCTAAGCAAAGAAGGGAAAGCAGAAAGATGGGAGGAGTATATAGAGGGTCCATACAAGGGCGATGTACTTGAGGACAATATTATGGAAATGGAAGAGGATGTAGATGAAGATGAAGTGGGAGATACGATACTGCGTGAAGAGTTTGACAGAGCACTGAAAGACCTGAGTTGAAACAAGGCCCCGGGAGTAGACAACATTCCATTAGAACTACTGATGGCCTTGGGAGAGCCAGTCCTGACAAAACTCTACCATCTGATGAGCAAGATGTATGAGACAGGCGAAATACCCTCAGACTTCAAGAAGAATATAATAATTCCAACCCCAAAGAAAGCAACTGTTGACAGATGTGAAAATTACCGAACTATCAGTTTAATAAGTCACAGCTGCAAAATACTAAATCGAATACTTTACAGACGAATGGAAAAACTGGTAGAAGCCGACCTCAGGGAAGATCAGTTTGGATTCCGTAGAAATATTGGAACACGTGAGGGAATACTGACCTTACGACTTATCTTAGAAGAAAGATTAAGGAAAGGCAAACTTACGTTTCTGGTATTTGTAGACTTAGAGAAAGCTTTTGACAATGTTGACTGGATTACTCTCTTTCAAATTCTAAAGGTGGCAGGGGTAAAATACAGGGAGTGAAAGGCTATTTACAATTTGTACAGAAACCAGATGGCAGTTATAAGAGTCGAGGGACATGAAAGGGAAGCAGTGGTTGGGAAAGGAGTGAGGCAGGGTTGTAGCCTCTCGCCGATGTTATTCAATCTGTATATTGAGCAAGCAGTAAAGGAAACAAAAGAAAAATTCGGACTAGGTATTAAAATCCATGGAGAAGAAATAAAAACTTTAAGGTTCGCCGATGACATTGTAATTCTGTCAGAGACAGCAAAGGACTTGGAAGAGCAGTTGAACGGAATGGACAGTGTCTTCAAGGAAGATATAAGATGAACATCAACAAAAGCAAAACGAGGATAATGGAATGTAGTCGAATTAAGTCGGGTGATGCTGAGGGAATTAGATTAGGAAATGAGACACTTAAAGTAGTAAAGGAGATTTGCTATTTGGGGAGCAAAATAACTGATGATGGTCGAAGTAGAGAGGATATAAAATGTAGACTGGCAATGGCAAGGAAAGCGTTTCTGAAGAAGAAAAATTTGTTAACATCGAGTATAGATTTAAATGTCAGGAAGTCGTTTCTGAAAGTATTTGTATGGAGTGTAGCCATGTATGGAAGAGAAACGTGGACGATAAATAGTATAGACAAGAAGAGAATAGAAGCTTTCGGAATGTGGTGCTACAGAAGAATGCTGAAGATTAGATGGGTAGATCACATAACTAATGAGGAGGTACTGAATGAGGTACTAATGAGGAGGTATTGAATAGGACTGGGGAGAAGAGAAGTTTGTGGCACAACTTGACTAGAAGATGGGATCGGTTGGTAGGACATATTCTAAGGCATCAAGGGATCACCAATTTAGTATTGGAGGGCAGCGTGGAGGGTAAAAATCATAGAGGGAGACCAAGAGATGAATACACTAAGCAGATTCAGAAGGTTGTAGGCTGCAGTACGTACTGGGAGATGAAGAAGCTTGCACAGGATAGAGTAGCATGGAGAACTGCATCAAACCAGTCTCAGGACTGAAAACCACAACACAACAACAACAACAATTAGAGGGTAATGGTAATTGCGATGTAAATGATACTAGGGGCATAATCGCGCGTTTAAACAGAGCCAACTTAAGTCAGATAGCAACTCATGGTCGACTAAGACTACCGATAGATATTTTTCAATACATCGATAATTTTACAATAAAACCCCCCGTACGTTGCAAAAGTGATCACGAAAAGTGATCGCGGAAAACAGCTTTGAGGAAAGCTGCGATAATTTTCTGTTAACGACATTAATGTTACTGACAGTGAAAGCGAGAAATATGAGCTAGGCCTCGGAAGGCGCAGACAAATGATTGCAAGCAACAGTTAAATGTTCAAAATTACGAATTGACGCACACGGTGTCGTATGATGCAGGAGTCAAATATCTGCCCTAAAGCAGGAAATGTAAAATTTCACTGATGATATGGATAAGTGTATTATTACACAGTAATCTCTGCGGTGTTGTAAACAATGCAAAGAAAAGCATCTTCGCGAAAACTTCACAGCTTTTGTCACACACAAATGGACTTACAGGCTATAAAAGAAGCTCTGAGAAAACTTCCATCCACAGCATTCCATTTTAAAAGGTGCCTGAATGCATGGATCATTATATGTGGACGAGAGGACAGATTTTTTATGAAACAAGTGCGACCTGGATTCCCAAGCTGAGGGTTCAGTATAAATTTAATCTCTCTTCGTAAACGAAAATGTCCTCGCTGAAACATCATCGGCCAGCCCAAAGCGCTACGGAGAGGAAATTGAAATTTGGAGAGGGGTTAATATTACCCCCCTAAGGGGGAAAATTAGAGGATTAAAGATTTTTCGGGACTTTTGAAGCTATAACTACAGGAAATGGTATATGATTCCTCAATCAGAAATTTAAAAAAAAATTCGTATTTCAGGGGTTTTGGAAATTGAACTCCTAAGGGGGTGAAATAGGAGGTGAAGTTTTCATGGAAATTTGTGTAACTGGTACATTAAAACATTTTTAAAGCTAAACCTATGAAAACTGGTATTTGACTTCTCGGTTAGAAATAAATAAATATGTTTTAGGGGATAAAAATTTCAATGGAAGTATCCCCACAAGAACTCAAATGACAGGATTAACAAAAATCTACCAGAACCGCTTTTTGGTCAAAAGTATACATTCGGAAAAGACCATGAATCTATGGCCTTAATTAGCGTGGAATGCTTAGAAGGTGTTGGAATTTGTGAACTAAATCAAAGAAAGCTATTTAATAGTCACCACAGCAAACCGGATTTATCGCATCTGCGTCGAAAAAGAAACAGATCATTAATACATTAGCTTTTCGGTAGGCTTAATATATGTTTACAAAATTATTTTTGTTGTAATTATTACGCTAGCTAATCATTGTTGACGACAAAATAAATGGAATTCCACGTTTAGATTTACACAAGAGCAATGGGTGTAACAAGACACAGGATCGATTAAAGAAAAAAAATCGCAGGCCTTACAGTCTACGCCAGCAAAACAGCGGGCGAAAAGACAGTTCATCTATACCAGGGCTGGCTACGCCGTGCCAAATGTCACGCGTGCAGCGTGTGCGGACCGTGGGCGGGCCAAGAGCCGGCCTGCAACTCGGCTCTGGTCGGTCCTTCTCGGAAGTGCCCGTAACAGCGCGACAGTCCATTTAGCGGCAGTTTTCTGTCGGCACGACCCTCTCGAGTTGGGCAGAACGGTGGTGTCGGCGCTCTTTACACTTCGCTATTTGTTCGTGGAATGGAGGACGTTCACAAGTCCGGTGATTGTTCGTGCAAAAAGAGGCAGTCTAGCGATCTATCGCCACAATCCTTTAAAATGATGAGAATGACAGAAGAGAGGGATGAGAATTCTCAATTCACGTAAGCTACGGGTACTGCTTCTTTGCCGTGAAACATTACAGCGCCACACACACAGGGAATGACATTGAAAGAGCAAAAAATTACAACGATCGACAGACGGGATTGATTGTTCAGTACATTAACAAGCACTTTGTGCTAAATATCAGGTATGGGACACATGAAGAAATTGGTGGTGCAAATAGCAAAATTTCTGAAGTAACGCCTATTGTTCCATGGTCAGCTGCAACTGTTTTATGGAAATGAACGAAGAGTATAGAGACTTCGTATACTACTGCAAAGTGCGTTGCTTAAGTCAAGGGGCACGCCTGGAACGACTTTTCAATTTAATACTCGCTATTGTTGAATTTATGAAGGAAAAAGGAGTGCAGGGACGAAAATTAGAGCCGGCCGGTGTGGCCGAGTGGTTCTAGGAGCTTCAATCTGGAACCGAGCGACCGCTACGTCGCAGGTTCGAATCCCGCCTCGGGTATGGATGTGTGCGATGTCCTTCGGTTAGTTAGGTTTAAGTAGTTCTAAGTTATAGGGGACTGATGACCTCAGATGTTAAGTCCCATAGCGCTCACAGCCATTTGAAACATTTGAACGAAATTAAGAATATCCCGAATGGATTGCAGACTTCGCATTTTAAGTGGCTGTACACTGCCCACGGTAAAACATTGCAAGATAACTTCTTTCTGATTTGATGGGGACGCATTTAAAAATAAAATCGCGTTGTAGAAGGGACACATTCTGACAAACACAGTCCAGTTCCTGAAGCTCACTGACCTTAAAGAAAGTGCAAGGCTAGAAGAATTCATTACGGCCTTGCAAGAATTAAAAGGATAGTTTTATAAAGACTTTGAGCGCACTGTCAGTCTTAGGTCTCTTTTCGAGCTGTTTTCGAGACCGTTTGCCGTTTCAGTTGAAAGTACCCCTGCGCATATGCAGACATAAGTGATTAACCAGCAAGGTTATTCCAGTTTCAATGACACCTTGCTTTCCTAAGGTAGATATTCCAAGTCTCCATAATGAGATTGCAAAAGGGCTACAATCTTTCCGTCGACATATTCGTGTGAAAGACCTAACTAAATAAGTCGCAATAACCTTGCAACGTGAGTGTGAAACTCTGTGAAATTGTCTGCGTCTGTTAGTATACCGACAGTTTGTACCATATAAAAATAATACACACATCAAAAAAAGTTTTGCATCACCCCGGTCCCCAGAACTCCTGAAGATAGACGTTGACTATGGATATTGTGTCGCAAACACAGTCCCTTTGACTGTTCAGAGATGTCACCAAACCCACCCAAAGATGTAAACTACCACGCATGAGCAGTGCCTATTAGACGGAGGGGGTCCGACAGCCGTTCAGTGCCAGTCATTCGACCAGGAAGGAGGTGTACGGCTCGTGTTGTCTGTACTCCAACCATGCCTAGACGGTCAATACCGCTGTTCGATCGCGTCCGCATTGTTGCTTTGTGCCAGGAAGGGCTCTCAACAACGGAAGTGTCCTGGCGTCTCGGAGTGAACCAAAGCGATGTTGTTCGGATATGGAGGAACTCTCGATGACATGCCTCGCTCAGGCCGCCCAAGGGCTACCTACGGATTATGGTAAAATTTGTGGCAAGATCTTATGGGACCAAACTGCTTAGGTCATCGGTCCCTAAGCTTACACACTATTTGATGTAACTCAAATTAACTTACGCTGTGGACAACACACACAAACCTTTGCCCAAGGGAAGACATGAATCTCCGACGGGGGCAGCCGCGCGGACCGTAACAAGACGCCTGAGACCGCGCGGCTTCACGGGTTATGGCTCGGAGGAACCCTGACAGCAACGCCTCCATGTTGAATAATGCTTCTCGTGTTACGACTCAAACTGTGCGCAATAGGCTGCATGATGCGCAACTTCACTCCCGACGTCCATGGTGAGGTCCATCGTTGCAACCAGGACACCATGCAGCGCGGTACAGATGGGCGCAACAACATGTCGAATGGACCGCTCAGGACTCGCACTACGATTTCTTCACTGATGAGTGTCGCATACGCCTTCAACCAGACAATCGCTGGGGACCTGTTTGCAGGCAACCCGGTCAGGCTGAGCGCCTTAGACACACTGCCCAGCGAGTGCAGCAAGGTGGAGGTTCCCTGCTGTTTTGGGGTGGCATTATGTGGGGCCGACGTATGCCACTGGTGGTCATGCAAAGCGCCGTAACGGCTGTACGATACGAGAATGCCATCCTCCGGCCGATGGTGCAGCCATATCGGCAGCATACTGGCGAGGCATTCGTCTTCATGGACGACAATTCACGTCTCCATCACGCACATCTAGTGAATGGCTTCGTTCAGGATAACGACATCGCTCGACTAGAGTGGCCAGAATGTTCTCCCGACATGAACCCTATCGAACATGCCTGGGATTGATTGAACAGGGCTGTTTATGGACGACGTTACCCACCACCCACTCTGAGGTATCTACGCCGTTGAGGAGTGGGACAATCTAGACCAACAGAGCCTTGATGAACTTTTGGATAGCAGCCCGTGCCACGACGAATACAGACATGTATCAATGCAAGAGGACGTGCTACTGGGTATTAGAGGTACCGGTGGACGACCACCTCTGAAGGTCTCGCTGTATGGTGGCACAAAATGCATTGTGTGGCTTTCATGAGCAGTAAAAAGGGCGGAAATGATGTTTATGTTGATCTCGATTCCTATTTTCCGTACAGGTGCTGGAACTCGCGGAACCGAGGTGATGTAAAACTTTTTTTGATGTGTATACCATGTACTCCCAAGACAGTTAATTGATGCTGAAAACTTGTTTTGTTGAGAAATGTGAAATATAAAACCAAATGCGGCGCGTTCGCTGTTTTCCCATCTTCCCCTTCCTCGCACTCAGACGGCGTGCCGTGGCGGTGGGGGGAAAGCGAAGCGAGGCTGAGCGCTTCGGAACTCCGGCCCGAACATGGACCGTGAGCCGAAATCTTAGTCAGTCCTGGTCGATAGGTTTTGATGAGTGAGTTTGCAAGTATCAAAATAAGTTATATAAAGGCAATGTATTTTGATTGCATTGACTGAGAAGTCTAATTCTCTTACACCAGCAAGGGACTGTAGGACTTAGCCTTTGTCATAAATTTCAACTTCATACCTATATCTGTTCCTGAGAAAAAGAGGCTATAATTGATGGATAGACAGATGGGCAAACTGACAACAAAAGGATCCTGCGGGAATTCCGTTTTTACCGATTGAGGGACAAAACCTTAAAATGGAGCACCATAAATAAAGCGGCCAGTGGCTCATTTATTTTTCATACACACTGCTGTGCACAGTCACAGTGTCCGATGAGTACTGTCAAACAACAGTTTTAGTACTGTGAATTCAGAGTTTTCTTTTGTGTCCATTTCTCCTCAACAGGACTACATCCGAGTATCATGTAAAAATAGTCAGAAACATGTACAGCCAAGGAAAACCGAATTTTAGGTTTTCATTAAGAAACACCAGTCTTCTTACTATTTCACTGAAAAAATTTAGGAAGAGAATAGTTGTCTACTGATGTACCACCTAGTTGCTTAACAGTGAATACTCACACTGTAGGGCGACTCCTCAGGCCATATAGAAAGAGGCATTGGAGGAAGTTATCTGGACACTCAAAGAGATATTCAATTTTCATCAAACTACGATTATGTTATGTTATGTTATGTTAACCGGCAACCTAGAAACGACGGAGAGGCTCCGTTTAAGTAGTTCTAAGTTATAGGGGACTGATGACCTCAGATGTTAAGTCCAAGATGTGCTCAGAGCCATTTGAACCCATTTGAAAGAACAATGACGGTTTGCGCAAGTCGAGGTACGGACGTGGGTTGTATTGTTGACGATTCCAAGCGATGGTTGCCACACGCACATACGCGTGTTTCCCACCTGAAGAAATCGTATATCTCTCGCTCGCTTATGCAGAATTTATCACTTACTCCCACAATCAGCGATGACACCTCGCAACAAATGGAATCGATATTCACTAAACAACTCGCTACGATCACGTTTAAAGCTCACATTAGCCACGGCAATCACAGTAGAGCGCTCAAAACACTACTGAACGATCATTGGCTGTCGAAAAATACGTGACTTGGGTCCGTAGAACAAACCTACATTCGACGGCCATCGTTCGTGACTCCAACTATAGTCTCACTACTTCTCGGCAGCCAGCAACGCTTTCAGGGCAAAAAATATGCAGTGGTGTCTTTTTCCCTGTCAGGGCCGCTTTGCCACGCCTTTTCCTACCGATCTTACTATTAATTGATAACCTAAGTAAATTAGTAAGTTGTGTTAATTAACAGCAGTAACTGCATTATGAGACAGGATTATAAATGTTTCTTAAATGTATGAATGTTATTTTTCTTTTACTCATTGCACTGTATTGCAACAGCCTCAGTTTAACTCCACGTTAGTTGCTACAAAGATGTACCACACTTAAAGATGACCGTCTCTATAACGCGCACTCACGAATGCACATTACTTCCGTTTGGCATTTGTAGCACAGCAGCGGAGCAGCGCTAGCTGAGCCTGCCCGTGAGTTGTCAGAGGAAGACAAACGGCAGAGCACGCGTCCCTCGCACTTCTGTTAACGCCGAAGGACCCGCGCTGCGTAACCACTCTACCCCTGACGTAAGCGGCAAACTTTACTTAGATCACGGCTGAATTCACCAACGTCAATCAAAATTAAGGACGTCTCAGAATATTACTCTGTCTGCAAGTATTTTTGTTTGTTACTGAGCAAGAGTAACACACCCTTAAGAAGCTGTTAAAGTCAGCAGCTGACCTTCTTGGACTGTGATGTTAGTTGCTAGAAGCGTATTGTTATAAAACGCGGCAGAGGACCGCGGGCTGCAGTTTGGCAAACACAGAACCGGTCCTAAACGCTCTACAGCTGATCTGCACTCTTGCAAAGAGTGATGTGCTCAGTAGTGATACGTCGAGCATCCCGCTCTCCAATCCCAAAAAATAACGCCTGATGTTTTTGCTGCTGAGAATTAAAAGTTGTGTGTCACCTTGCCTGGGCAAACCATTCAATGTAACGCTACGTCGGTGACCTGGACGTCATTTGCGCTGCTTTTACAGCGTGGCTATACCCGAATTTTCTCTACTCGTGGGAGTGTAGAGCGAAAACTATTTACCTTACGGGTACGCAACTCTACGGGAATGTTGTTCAGACAGTGCGCTGCATGGTATGCATTGTTAGTAGTTTTAGTGTCACGACATGCCGTTAGGCGCAGGAAGTGATACAGGTATTTAGGGTTGAAACACAATCAGCAGTCTGCATTACAGTTGCAGACAGTCAACATGGGTGTGGACAAGCTGGGCAGTGCGGTACTCGTAAAGCTGTGTTGCTGCTCTTCACTGTTGCCAGCGCAGTGGTCGTGATGCCACTCGGGGACCCCGTAACGTATTTGGAGAAAACCGGATCGTTGGCCATCAGGATCACAAGATTTCAAACCGTCTGATTTCCAGCCGTGTGTTTACGTGAAGAACAGAGTTTACCAACAGGACACGAAAACGTGTCGGAGCCCGAAGATGAGCATAGCGAGGGAGGTAGCCAACGTCCCACCTGAGATGTTTCTGGCAGCATTAGAGCAATTTCTAGTGCGGTTCCAGGTTGTCCTTTATGCAGATGGTTGTCACATTGAGCAACGTTTGTAACCCAGAATGTAAACATGGTACACAGTTAACAAATGTTCCCCCTCATGTGCAAATTAAAATGTGTTTCTTTCAGTGGTTTATTCGTTATTTCTCTTCTGCGTGTCCGTATAAACGTTTCCAAAAAGTTTCACTGTACTACTATCACTCTTTCTCAAGGGGGCCCTCAGAGGTAGCGGAATTTTACTTATAACCACCCTGTATATTCAAGTAACTTGACGGTTATCATCGCAAGGTGTTGTGTGCCAAGGAAGAGGTACACAACACATACCATGAGAGAACCTGCCCCCCCCTCCCCTTCTCCCCCCCCCCCCCCGCCACTCCCACACGCATAACCACACTCGCCTGCCCTATTCCAGTTGTGTGCAGCAGCCTGCCGATGGCGCTCACAAAAGCGGACCTCTTCCTGCTTCCGCAGACTTCATCGCTTCCGCCTTGTACTGTGGGGGACGGAAATCCTTCCATCGACACGTACCAAAACGCAACACGCTGACACGCTACAGACGCTCAGGCAGTTCCGCACCAACAATTGGACAGTCTACTTTCAGTAACGCTCTGTCGGCAGAGCACTTGCCCGCGAAAGGCAGAGGTCCCGAGTTCGAGTCTAGGTGTGGTACTCACGTTTAATCTTCCATAAAGTTTCATATCAGCGCATATTCCACTGCAGAGTGAAAATTTCCTTCTAGAATCACCACTGAGGCTGTGGCTAAGCCATGTCTCCGCAATATCCTCTCTGCTTGGTTCAAAAAATGGTTCAAATGGCTCTGAGCACTATGGGACTTAACTTCTGTGGTCATCAGTCCCCTAGAACTTAGAACTACTTAAACCTAACTAACCTAAGGACATCACACACATCCATGCCCGAAGCAGGATTCGAACCCGCGATCGTAGCGTCTCTTCTTGGAGAGCTAGTCCTGTAACTTTCGCAGAAGAGCTTCTGTAATAGTTTGGACGGTAGGAGACGAGGTACTGGCGGAGTAAAACTGTGAGGACGGGTCTCAGGTTCAAATCTGAGTTCGGTATACAGTTTTAATCTGCCAAGAAGTTTCAGTGTGGTTCAACACCTGCAAATCGCTCCGTGCGGTACCCCGAAGACTGCCTTCCGACTCAGCAGTCACTGTTTACGGAGTAATTGGTCTATCAAGAGTGTCTGCAACTATCAATTATGCAACCCCAAAGGTGTTTAGATATCATTGTATTAGCCTTAGAACGTCAAGTGACATGCCACAAATTATACCAAAGTTAGGTACCATTTTGTAACATACTTTTAATAAATGTCTTTTGTTATTTCTTACTGTGTTGCCACATTTCTGTAGAGAGCCGCCCCATCAGAAAAGTGTTAATTAGCAACCGTGCAATTGCTACCTCAATGAACTACAGCAGTTTTCTGTCACTGTGGGTGTTTGAGCAGAATTAATAGTAGCATTCAATTACTAACAACACAAAGCTTGCACACCCATCAAAAGATTCGAAGTGGTAGCTGGGAATCAAACCCTGTATCTTGGCGTTACTAGCCAAAACTGCTTACTAATAGACCACACCGTCAGTTTGCTTATCTTGCTGTGACAGCGGCGTTCACTGGTGTGACGTTAGAAGACTTCAGAGGCAGTTTATGACGCCGAAAGGCGTCTGTCTGATGACACTGGAAGAGATACATTTTGACGGGAGAGGGAATTGAAAACATAAAAACCCATTCAGCATAGTCTCTTACAAAGAGGCAGAATTAAAATTCTCGACTGAAACAACAGACCACAAATCAACAAACATCGCTTTGGAAAGTAGCGACATCACTGGGAACGGTAGTTTTATTGATACTGCCAGCGAAGTGTCGTAAGTAACAAAGGTGGGATATATACTGTATTTCGTGTTTGTCTTCCTATTCTAAAGGGGCACTTCAGTCAGTGCCAAATAAAGACACTGCTATCATATCCAGGTAATCAGTTCGCTTTGTCAGGTAATAGAATAATACAAATGTCAAGTTAATCAGCGTCTTTGTCTTTCGATCTATCAATTGGGCTTAACGTGTAGTCGTTTTTAACTCGTTTTTCGTCTTCGTGATCTACAGTTCTGACACGGTGCGCATACGATCTTAGTTGTTTCTGCGCCTAAAAAAAAAAAAAGGAAAACAGCATCTTCATTTTCAGTGCAGATTATGGCTTAAAAAGTTTTTAACTTTATAAAATTAATAAACTGGAATTGCTAATTGCTATGCTGATTTGTTCCTCGGACGTGCCATTTACAGCATTTGGATCAACTCGATATTTTAGGAGTTGTAATACAGACACCTCACACATTTTTCTGCAGATGATCGATTTTTTGGAAAATGCTGTAGTATAAAGCAATGCCATTAAGGTGAAATGGCAACCAAAACGAAAGAGGTCATAAGTCCCAAATTAATAAATGTATTTGAGGTGAATTCTTCCAGCTAAACAAATTTAATGTGGCAGATCGCATTAACAAGATATGATTTCCGGGGGAAGCTTTTTGTGCCCTAACGAGTATAGTGAACTTTTCCTTACACTACTGGTACGATGAGATCATCAGGACCCATTTTCTTTATTTCAGAATCAGGAGATAAAATAAAACACAGTGTTATATTAATCTTAATCTCAATAGGTAATAAAACTTCAAGGTGAACACGCTTAAAAATAGATTTAAGGCTACAATGAATAGCAAAGACTTTCTTGTTAAATAAAGATTTTAATAAAACAGAAGTACCATTTACAAAATATTGGTGTGTTTTGCCAGCACAAACTTGATGGCGTTCAGAAATTGTTAATGGTATATAACAATACGAATTTTAACAGTAAAATAAAGTAAAGCTTAAATACGCCTAACTTTCAGTCAGAGTCATGGTTGCTTTTAAAATCCGGATCAATTCTGAATCATAGCTGCAGCTGAAACCACTCTCACCTTCATCAGGGTATGACTGAACCCATTCATCGAGTTAACATTTACTTATTTCATTTCATTATGAGAAGAAACCAAATGGCAATTAAAAGAGTTGAGGGGCATGAAAGGGAAGCAGTGGTTGGGAAGGGAGTGAGACAGGGTTGTAGCCTCTCCCCGACGTTATTCAATCTGTATATTGAGCAAGCAGTGAAGGAAACAAATGAAAAATTAGGAGTAGGTATTAAAATTCATGGAGAAGAAATAAAAACTTTGAGGTTTGCCGATGACATTGTAATTCTGTCAGAGACAGCAAAGGACTTGGAAGAGCAGTTGAACGGAATGGACAGTGTCTTCAAGGCAGATATAAGATGAACATCAACAAAAGCAAAACGAGGATAATGGAATGTAGTCGAATTAAGTCGGGTGATGCTGAGGGAATTAGATTAGGAAATGAGACACTTAAAGTAGTAAAGGAGATTTGCTATTTGGGGAGCAAAATAACTGATGATGGTCGAAGTAGAGAGGATATAAAACGTAGACTGGCAATGGGAAGGAAAGCGTTTCTGAAGAAGAGAAATTTGTTAACATCGAGTATAAATTTAAGCGTCAGGAAGTCGTTTCTGAAAGTATTTGTATGGAGTGTAGCCATGTATGGAAGTGAAACATGGACGATAAATAGTTTAGAAAAGAAGAGAATAGAAGCTTTCGAAATGTGGTGCTACAGAAGAATGCTGATGATTAGATGGGTAGATCACATAACTAATGAGGAGGTATTGAATAGAATTGGAGAGAAGAGAAGTTTGTGGCACAACTTGACTAGAAGAAGGGATCGGTTGGTAGGACATGTTCTAAGGCATCAAGGGATCACCAATTTAGTATTGGAGGGCAGCGTGGAGGGTAAAAATCGTAGAGGGAGACCAAGAGATGAATACATCAAGCAGATTCAGAAGGACGTAGGTTGCAGTAGGTACTGGGAGATGAAGAAGCTTACACAGGATAGAGTAGCACGGAGAGCTGCATCAAACCAAAATGGCTCTGAGCACTATGGGACTTAACATCTGTTGTCATCAGTCCCCTAGAACTTAGAACTACTTAAACCTAACTAACCTAAGGACATCACACACATCCATGCCCGAGGCAGGATTCGAACCTGCGACGGTAGCAGTCGCGCAGTTCCGGACTGAGCGCCTAGAACCGTGCATCAAACCAGTCTCAGTACTGAAGACCACAACAATAACACAACATGAGAAGATATGGCTATTTCACTCTGGGTTCGCAGAAAACACTTCATTACAGAAAAATCTCATATTCTGAATGGTGGGTCTGTCCCCAATTCAGAGAAAAAATGATGTAAATGATTCACAGTAACAAATGTGTCTGTTGTATTCTGTTGTATAGGTGACGACTCTGTTCAAAGACTCACAGCTCACTGAAAGGTACTGAGTACTCTAGTGCTATGGTGGTTGCGGTACGAACATTCAGGGGCCGCATGACCCCACAATATCAGTTACGTGTTAATACTCTAAGTTTGAAAGTCAGTTATCTGAAAACTCCATTTGCTATTTACGCCCTTGTTACAACCAAGCGGTCAGTATTTACACTAAGGAAGATATAACGGCATTGCAGTGAATCGAGAAATTCTCATCTGTGACATGGAATGAGAGGCAAGTGACAAATGATATCGTCCGTCCGATGCTGGGCGCCAGAAGTGTAGTGAATCCTTCAAATTCTGCCGTGAGCCATAGTGTGCTAATTACTAATGACGTCGTCTCACGTTGGGAACCAATAATATAACACATATAATTAAGTGAAATCAAACGCAAAATGTTATGAGGTTAAGAGATTGATAAGCAAGTGGAACAAGGTGTTTAGATGAATAAAACATTGAGGTGACTGGATTTATTTGAGTAACTTGTATATACAAAACAAAACAAAAGAAATTACAACTCTAACAAGGGGAGGCCGCCAATTGTGAAATTCAGATTCGATTCATACTGCGCATAATAAAAGCTCATGGCCAGAGGTGTAATGTGGCAAAGCACCAAGATGCACTTCTCAGCCGTTGTCGAGAAAATCGACAGTTAAAAGAAACCGTTGCGTTGAAATACTCTCAACGATTAATGATTTTCTACAGCGTCATAGCGCAGCGGTAAGCGCTGGGGTTCGTAATCCGAAGGTCGCCGGATCGAATCTCGCGCCATGCAATATTTTTTTATTATTAGTTTTTTGCAATTCAAATATATATATATATATATATATATATATATATAAACTATTAATGAATTGCTTATGCATGTTGGTGAAGGCGGATCGCTCTCCAATTGTACCGCCTCCATTTTTCCGTTTGTTTAACAGGGTGTACCAAAGCTGTACCGTCCACACTGATTTTCGACTATGTTATAAGTTGCGCTAGGGACCGCATGTACCTTCTTTCGAAGTTAGCAGGCAACTACGCTGTTATGGGGCGGCTCGTTTCGGCCCATTCAACATTTGTCCTTCAAGTGTAACGAGCGAGTAACGGAGTTTATATTTCATACCTGCCACAGCAAGTTTGTGTTCGTGGGGTCTCTATTCTAATTCGAACGTTTGACTTACGCTACACGTATTCGTTTCTACGTCTTCCGTTAACTATACGTGGTTAACATTATGAAGACAATTAATAACATTTGTGAAATACAACTTTGTTTGCGGAAAACATATATATATATATATATATCTTACAAAAAACAAATACTAAAAAAAAAAGTTGCATGGAGCGAGATTCGATTTGGCGACCTTTGGATTACGAACCCGAGCGCTTACCGCTGCACCACCACGCTGTAGAAAATTACTAATCGTAGAGTATTTCACCGCAACGGTTTCCTTTAACTGTCAATTTTCTCGACAACGGCTGAGAAGTGCATCTTGGTGCTTTTCCACATTACACCTCTGGCCATGAGCTTTTATTATGCGCAGTATGAATCGAATCTGAATTTCACAATTGGCGGCCTCCCCTTGTAAGTGCCGATCTGACTGTACAGGGACACGACTCAGTTACCAAGGGGAAGGAGACAGGAATGAATCACATCACAATTTTTCTTAGTCATTTGTGTTTCTCGATGACGGCGGCAGGCGCTGAGTGGGTACGGCGCGTCGCCTCGCCGCTGGTCTGTGCTGTGACGACTGGGCCAGCCTCCGCTGCCGGCCGTGTGACGAGGGAGGGCCCGGAGCGGTCTCCGCGCTGGCGGGCCGCCGTGTGTTGCCGTGACCGAAGCAGAGCTGTCGCGGCGATGGACGGCGGAGCCCCGAGTCCTCTTGCTTCCGCGCTGCCTCACCGACTCCCTTCTTCACTCCTCATCCATCTCTCAGCTCAACGAATCCTCAAACATTTTCCTCCTCTCGACGTTGTCACTGGCGGACCAAATCTTCAGCGCCGCCCAGTGACTGTTCGCCGTTTCATGTCCACGTCTCCCAGTACAGGGTGAAAATTCTCTGTCTCACGTGGACTGGTGTGCGACTCGGAAACTGGCATCTTTCTCACGATTTCCCTGTCAAGGCTGTTCGCAGCGTCGGTCTACATGTACATCTACATCTACATCTACGTGGATACTCTGCAAATCACATTCTAGTGCCTGGCAGAAGGTTCATCGAACCACCTTCACAATTCTCTATTATTCCAATCTCGGAGAGCGCGCGGAAAGAATGAACACCTATATCTTTCCGTACGAGCTCTGATTTCCCTTATTTTATCGTGGTGATCGTCCCTCCCTATGTAGGTCGGTGTCAACAAAATATTTTCCCATTCGGAGAAGAAAGTTGGTGATTGGAATTTCGTGAGAAGATTCCGTCGCAACGAAAATCGCGTTTCTTTTAATGATTTCCAGCCCAAATCCTGTATCATTTCTGTGACACTCTCCCATATTTCGCGATAATACACTACTGGCCATTAAAATTGCTACACTACGAACATGACGTGCTGCATACGCGAAATTTAACCGACAGGAAGAAGATGCTGTGATGTGCAAATAATTAGCTTTTCAGAGCATTCACACAAGGTTGGCGCCGGTGGCGACACCTACAACGTGCTGACATGAGCAAAGTTTCCAACCGATTTCTCATACACAAACAGCAGTTGACCGGCGTTGCCTGGTGAAACGTTGTTGTGATGCCTCGTGTAAGGACTTTGATTAAGGTCGGATTGTAGCCTATAGCGATTGCGGTTTATCGTATCGCAACATTGCTGCTCGCGTTGGTCGAGATCCAATGACTGTTAGCAGAATATGGAATCGGTGGATGCAAGATGGTAATACGGAACGCCGTGCTGGATCTCAACGGTCTCGTATCACTAGCAGTCGAGATGACAGGCATCTTATCCGCACAGCTGTAACGGATCGTGCAGCCACGTCTCGACCCCTGAGTCAACAGACGGGGACGTTTGCAAGACAACAACCATCTGCACGAACAGTTCGACGACGAATGCAGCAGCATGGGCTATCGGCTCGGAGACCATGGCTGCGGTTACCCTTGACGCTGCAACACAGACAGGAGCACCTGCGATGGTGTACTCAACGACGAACCTCGGTGCACGAATGGCCATACGTCATTTTTTCGCATGAATCCAAGTTCTGTTTACAGCATCATGATGGTCGCATCCGTGTTTGGCGACATCGCGGTGAACGCACATTGCAAGCGTGTATTCGTCATCGTCATACTGGCGTATCTCCCTGCGTCATGGTATGGGCTGCCACTGGTTACACGTCTCGGTCACCTCTTGTTCGCATTGACGGCATTTTGAAAAGTGGAAGTTACATTTCAGATGTGTTACGACCCGTGGCTCTACCCTTCATTCGATCCCTGTGAAACCCTACATTTCAGCACGATAACGCACGACCGCATGTTGCAGGTCCTGTACGGGTCTTTCTGGATACAGAAAATGTTCGACTGCTGCCCTGGTCAGCACATTGTCCAGATCTCTCACCAATTGAAAACGCCTGGTCAATGGTGGCCGAGCAACTGGCTCGTTACAATACGCCAGTCACTACTCTTGATGAACTGTGGTATCGTGTTGAAGCTGCATGGGTACCTGTACCTGTACACGCCATCCAAGCTGTGTTTGACTCAATGCCCAGGCTTATCTAGCCCGTTATTACGGCCAGAGGTGGTTGTTCTGGGTACTGATTTATCAGGATCTATGCACCCAAATTGCGTGAAAATGTAATCACATGTCAGTTCTAGTATAATATATTTGTCCAATGAATACCCGTTTATCATCTGCATTTCTTCTTGGTGTAGCAATTTTAATGATTAGTAGTGTACAAAACGTGCTGCCTTTCTTTGAACTTATTTGATGAACTCCGTCAGTCCTATCTGGTAAGGATCCCACACCGCTTAGCAGTATTCTAAAAGAGGACGGACAAGCATAGTGTAGGCAGTCTCATTAGTAGGACTGTTAAATTTTCTAAGTGTCGCTCATTGTTTCGATGTTTCTCTGCATTCGTAATCTGTTGTGAAGTGAGACCTGGACAGGCTTATGTTTGTGCTTTGTCTCGGTATGTGCTGGCGTTCATGATTTATAAGGAGAGTCCTTACCGTCCAGATAACATTTTTTTATGGGACTGAATTCTTTCGCAGTCTTTTAGTTTCACACGCCTCCCTGCCTGTGCGAATTGTCGGCGCTTTATGCATGCTCCTTCACATTTCCTATGAACTGCTGCTATTCTCCACACGTTCTCGCCTTTTCAGGCAGATAAAAACGGCCCCTCTCAGCTAGGAGAATTCACACGCCTTCAAATGTGCATTCTTGACGCTTTGGTGTCTATGCTCTGCCTCAGTGGCTGCAGTTTTCGCCACGCTTCTCATTGTTCGCCAGGCTTTCGCAGGGTGTCCATTCTTAAGTGAGGCGAGGGCATCTGTCCGGCTGCCCCCTGTGTGGCTACTACACCATGACTCCAACGTCCGTGTCTCGGGCGCTCACCACATGGGGTCTGGCTTTCTTCTGGGACGCTGGCGCTGTGATTCGTCGAACGAATCACAATTCATTCATCGTGTTTACTAAGTAATTTTAACTTCCTGTTATGGTGGGGTCTTTTCCTAAATGGTTCTTCTTGCTCCAAATATTTCCCAAAGACTTAAAACTTTTTAAACTGATATTAAAAAACTAAAAACCCGCCTCGATATCGAAAAAAGCACCTAGTGTTAAGTGTTAACCCAGGTTTCGGCGTAGATAACTACACCCTCTTGAGAACAACAATAAAACCCACAAGTGCCTAAACAGACCTTTCTCAATGATTAAAAGAACACCATAGCTATACATTTATAAACGAACAAGAAAAGGAATAATTTTGATGGCGGGTCATGGCCCATCGAACATAGGCCGGTGTGAGGTGGAGCGTACACCATTAAGTTAAGTAGTGGTTTTGACTTTGTACATACAGGGTGTTTCAAAAATGACCGGTATATTTGAAACGGCAATAAAAACTAAACGAGCAGCGATAGAAATACACCGTTTGTTGCAATATGCTTTGGACAACAGTACATTTTCAGGCGGACAAACTTTCGAATTTACAGTAGTTACAATTTTCAACAATAGATGGCGCTGCAAGTGATGTGAAAGATATAGAAGACAACGCAGTCCGTGGGTGAGCCATTCTGTACGTCGTCTTTCTGCTGTAAGCGTGTGCTGTTCACAACGTGCAAGTGTGCTGTGGACAACATGGTTTATTCCTTAGAACAGAGGATTTTTCTGGTGTTGGAATTCCACCGCCTTGAACACAATGTTGTTGCAAAAAGACGAAGTTTTCAACGGAGGTTTAATGTAACCAAAGGACCGAAAAGCGATACAATAAAGGATCTGTTTGAAAAATTTCAACGGACTGGGAACGTGACGGATGAACGTGCTGGAAAGGTAGGGCGACCGCGTACGGCAACCACAGAGGCCAACGCGCAGCAGCAGGCGATCCAACAGCGGCCTCGGGTTTCCGTTCGCCGTGTTGCAGCTGCGGTCCAAATGACGCCAACGTCCACGTATCGTCTCATGCGCCAGAGTTTACACCTCTATCCATACAAAATTCAAACGCGGCAACCCCTCAGCGCCGCTACCATTGCTGCACGAGAGACATTCGCTAACGATATAGTGCACAGGATTGATGACGGCGATATGCATGTGGGCAGCATTTGGTTTACTGACGAAGCTTATTTTTACCCGGACGGCTTCGTCAATAAACAGAACTGGCGCATATGGGGAACCGAAAAGCCCCATGTTGCAGTCCCATCGTCCCTGCATCCTCAAAAAGTACTGGTCTGGGCCGCCATTTCTTGCAAAGGAATCATCGGCCCATTTTTCAGATCCGAAACGATTACTGCATCACGCTATCTGGACATTCTTCGTGAGTTTGTGGCGGTACAAACTGCCTTAGACGACACTGCGAACACCTCGTGGTTTATGCAAGATGGTGCCCGGCCACATCGCACGGCCGACGTCTTTAATTTCCTGAATGAATATTTCGATGATCGTGTGATTGCTTTGGGCTATCCGAAACACACAGGAGGCGGCGTGGATTGGCCTCCCTATTCGCCAGACATGAACCCCTGTGACTTCTTTCTGTGGGGACACTTGAAAGACCAGGTGTACCGCCAGAATCCAGAAACAATTGAACAGCTGAAGCAGTACATCTCATCTGCATGTGAAGCCATTCCGCCAGACACGTTGTCAAAGGTTTCGGGTAATTTCATTCAGAGACTACGCCATATTATTGCTACGCATGGTGGATATGTGGAAAATATCGTACTATAGAGTTTCCCAGACCGCAGCGCCATCTGTTGTTGACAATTGTAACTACTGTAATTTCGAAAGTTTGTCTGCCTGTAAATGTACTGTTGTCCCAAGCATATTGCAACAAACGGTGTATTTATATCGCTGCTCGTTTGGTTTTTATTACCGTTTCAAATATACCGGTCATTTTTGAAACACCCTGTATGTACTGTTTGTGTTTCCTTTTCTTATTCGTTTATAAATGTATAGCTATGGTGCTCTTTTAATCATCGAGAAAGGTCTTTTTAGGCACTTGTGGGTTTTATTGTCGTTGTGAAGAAGGTGCAGTTATCTACGCGGAAACCTGGGTTAACGCTTAACACTAGGTGCTTTTTTCGCAATCGAGGCGGGATTTTTAGTTTTTTAATGTATTAACCAACGATTGCTGACACGCTGCGATGTTGAAGGTTTTTAAACTGATTTTGGACCTCACTTGATTATCATGAAGTTTGTGGAGATAGTGCAACGTTCAGTTTTGACAGCTGATGTTCTGCCTGTTGATTCAGTAATTCTGGAGTTCAAACAGTAATACAAAGACAAACAATTACGTCAAACTGAGAAAAGAAGTGAATATGAAACGTTGCCAAGGTTGACAACGTGCAGAAGATAGTTTTCTACACTCACTCTGCTACTCACACACACACTGAACAGTAAATCGGTGCTCGCTGGACCAACTGAGCTTGTTAGTGCTCACTCGTTCAGTTATCGACCATTTCGTTATCCAGCATATAATTTGTTTGTCGGCTACTGTGGGACTCAGCACCGACACGAACAAGGGAGGAGAGAAGTTGCGATGGCCGGTGGCAGGAATCCAAAATTATCTGTACATAAGACGTTAGCCGGCCGGGGTGACCGAGCGGTTCTAGGCGCTTCAGTCTGGAACGGCGCGACCGCTACGGTCGCAGGTTCGAATCCTGCCTCGGGCATGAATGTGTATGATGTCCTTAGGTTAGTTAAGTAGTTCTAAGTTCTAGGGGACTGACGACCTCAGATGTTAAGTCCTATAGTGCTCAGACCCATTTGAACCATAACACTTGCAGATTAACTGAACTCTTCATTCCCAAAAACAAAAGAAACTTCTTGTTTCCTGCGCCTCCTACATGCAAGTACCTTTCACTATTATTATTCGCAGAACACAGGCTAAGAAAAGTCTTCCTATTACTCAGTTCTGATGATGTCGAAGTCTGCAGCCGAACTGGGACCGACCAGCAGTGGGCGTTGGGTACGCCAGGGTTGACAGAGGGGCGCTGAACCTCTTCGTGGGGGTGTGGCGCTGCCGGCACTTCCCACTGCCGTGTGGGCCAACGCCTTCTTGATGACATTTCGCGGCGCTGTGCTGGTCAGTGTGCAGTCGATGCGTTAGGACTAAACACCCCCCCCCCCCCCAAATTCCGCGTCGTTGCCGTTGCCGTTTTACGACGACAGGGAAGGGACGGAGGGGGAAGCAGGGAGCTGGGTGGTGTGATGACGAAGAACTGAAAGGACGGCCGTAAGGACGGCGGCGGCGCCAGGTTCACGGCGGAACTCGGCACGAGGGCAGGCGAGTAGAGCTGCCGCAACGGCGGAGGCGATGCACGCAGCTCCACCGGTTCTGCAGGTGACCGCGCCGGCCGCAAGATCCCGATAGGATGTGACTCTGGGTGCAGAAAATCTGCGGAAGAATCTCGCAGTCGGCTAGCACGAATCTTGTTCTGATGGCCGTGCAGCAGCGCAGCACTGCGGCAGTAGCTTCAATTAAATACAAGCAAACGCCCATGTTTCGAAGAATCGTTTTTGTCTCCCAGCGCCTGGTGCGACCAAAAACTCTGAAAAGAACAGACGCATTACGCCCAAAGCCATAGAGGCGGAGCGTGGGAGTAGAGATGGGTAGTTCGCGAACGAACGGATGCAAAGGAACGGTTCACCAAGATGAACGAAAGGACCGAGGAACGAATTCCAAGGAACGATCGGTTCATAGTTCACTTCGGTCGCGGCGGTCTACTTATAGTTCCCGCGAACGAGGAATGATCGGTTCATAGTTCACTTCGGTCGCGGCTGTCTACTTATAGTTCCCGGGAGCGAGGAACGATCGGTTCATAGTTCACTAGTTCACGTCGGTCGCGGCGGTCACTTCGGCAGTTCTCGTTCCAGCTTCGGTCGCGTGCTCGTCTCAGTCTCGGTCTCCCTCGGCCGCACTCGTCGTTCTTCGCATGACCACCTGTCTCAATCCCACTGCCGACTGCTCCTAGTTAGTTCAGTATCCAGTTGTTCGTTTCGTTCACTGCGCTCGCCCATTTTACACGTGTTACAAACTGTTCTTGCACTTGGTTCTGGCTATTCAGCGTCCACAACCGGTAATCAAAAAGTATTTTATAGTTACGTTAATTACGTAAAAATTACGTTGTGTCTAATAGGTACGTCTTTTCAGGTAACAAAAGGGCATATCAGCTCACTTCATTATATCGATGAACAGCAGAAGACATGCTTATAACAAGGCAAGTTTTTTTTTTGTTATTCATATATTTATGGTTTCATCGACTTGATTTAGCAACTAACATTCAATAATTTGCTTAATTTTTAGTGTCAGAAAATTCATACAAAACGATTTTCGTGTATGTTTCACGTGCAAAACATTACAATTAGGAAGCCTCTAATTATTTTTGAGTGTGGTTGTTTCCAATTTGAATTACCTGCTAGTTTGGTTTCTTTGGGAAAAAAAAATAGTTGGTTGTGGGTCATTTTGGCTCAGTAGGAAAAGCGGTGCCACTCCATTTGAAAAGACACACATTGCCATAAAATCGTATTTACTTATTATCTCAAAATCATTTGTTCAGAAGGAGTTTTCAAACCAAAAACTTTACTACTGCGAACTTAATTGTTATTATTATTGCTGTATTAACTTTAATGATGCACCATAAAAAAAAACCTAATTTTTACTAAGCGCGTGACGCAAGTATGATGCACTCGGTCTTCAGGCCACAAGTGGCCCATCGGGAGCAACCGACCGCCGTGTCATCCTCAGCTTCCATAAAGTCTCTACTTCGCCTACGAACTCAGAGACAAGGTGAAGTATATATAGGGTGTAAACGATTATTGTTTACAACGTAGCATAGCTATGTAGTGGAAGTCGAAATGAAGAATTTTATACAAGACATTTGTGGTGTATTAAGTCGGGAAACAGCCACCAACAGGTTTACAAGATTACATGAGCTATAGCCCATGCGCGTCGCGTTAGATTTTCATGTTCTCTTCTCCAGTATTCTACACACCGTCATCGATTGTTTCGCAATTGTTGCTGGCATTAGCTTGTTATTTCTTCACTGCCTAATTATTACATGTTTGTCTGTTTGTTGTATCTGCTCGTAACGGGCAACACATCGTCTGCGATCAGCCACACAACGCTACAGTTGGCTAAACGAGAGGTTCTGCAGAATTACTTCTAGGTGTGTAAGAATTCTGTAATGAATAAAAACTCTGTACTCCAGGGGGGGGGGGGGGGAGGCAAGTGCCTCCTCTTGGTGCCCTCCATCCTTCAGTCACCTACACTACTAGTTTTCAGTTTTTCATAAGAACCATATACCAAGCACAAATGAACGGTGAACGAGTAAAAATGAACGGTTCCCGAAAAAGAACGATCAGCAATGAACTAGTTCCCTGGGATGAACGAGTTTGCCCATCTCTACGTGGGAGGCGCCGTGCGCTGCGGTGGGTGCGGCGACTCCCCTGTCTCGGAGGCACGCAGTCTGCTCTACATCTACACCTACATTTGTACTCCGCAAGCCACCCAACGGTGTGTGGCGGAGGGCACTTTACGTGCCACTGCCATTACCTCCCCTTCCTGTTCCAGTCGGGTATGGTTCGCGGGAAAGAACGACTGCCGGAAAGCCTCCGTGCGCGCTCGAATCTCTCTAATTTTACATTCGTGATCTCCTCGGGAGGTATAAGTAGGGGGAAGCAATATATTCGATACCTCATCCAGAAACGCACCCTCTCACAACCTGGACAGCAAGCTACACCGCGATGCAGAGCGCCTCTCTTGCAGAGTCTGACACTTGAGTTTGCTAAACATCTCCGTAACGCTATCGCGCTTACCAAATAACCCTGTAACGAAACGCGCCGCTCTTCTTTGGATCTTCTCTGTCTCCTCTGTCAACCCGACCTGGTACGGATCCCATACTGATGAGCAATACTCAAGTATATGTCGAACGAGTGTTTTGTAAGCCACCTCCTTTGTTGGTGCACTACATTTTCTACTCTCCTAATGAATCTCAACCTGATACCCGCCTTACCAACAATTAATTTTATATGATCATTCCACTTCAAATCGTTCCGCACGCATACTCCCAGATATTTTACAGAAGTAACTGCTACCAGTGTTTGTTCCGCTATCATATAATCATACAATAAAGCATCCTTCTTTCTACGTATTCGCAATACATTACATTTGTCTATGTTAAGGGTCAGTTGCCACTCCCTGCACCAAGTGCCTATCCGCTGCAGGTCTTCCTGCATTTCGCTGCAATTCTAATGGTGCAACTTCTCTGTATACTACAGCATCATCCGCGAAAAGCCGTATGGAACTTCCAACACTATCTACTAGGTCATTTATATATATTGCGAAAAGCAATGGTCCCATAACACTCCCCTGTGGCACGCCACAGGTTTCTTTAACGTCTGTAGACGTCTCTCCATTGAGAACAACATGCTGTGTTCTGTTTACTAAAATCTCTTCAATTCAGCCACACAGCTGGTCTGATATTCAGTAGGCTCTTACTTTGTTTATCACGCGACAGTGCGGAACTGTATCGAACGCCTTCCTGAAGTCAAGGAAAATGGCATCTACCTGAGAGCCTGTATGTAATACTTTATGGGTCTCATGAACAAATAAAGCGAGTTAGGTCTCACACGATCGCTGTTTCCGGAATCCATCTTGATCCATCTGTTGCCTGAACGTACGCACAAATCGTTCAGCTCCCTCGCTCGACAGATGATGAAACGGAGCACTGCTAAGGTGAGTGACACCATTGGCTGTAGAAAACTGTTCAAAGGCCTCAGCCGTAAACCGTGGTCCGCAGTCTGCAACCAACACTTTAGCCAAACCTTCTAAGCAAAATAATAGATGGCAAACCTGCATGGTACTACGCGTCGACTTCATGGCCACTACAAGCGGATATTTGCTAAGAGAGTCCACAACAACAACCCAACGACTGTTCCAAAAGGGATCAGCAAAGTAAATATGCACCCGTTCTCACGACGATTGAGACCTTGGCCAAGCGGAAAACGTTTGGGGCGGACCGTTAGAGTTTCACCACAAGCGCGACTCCGCGATGTCATCTGGCCAAGTACAGTTCCGATGCGCTAGCTGTTCTGTGTGTACAATACCCCAATGTCCTCGGTGAATCAATCGCAACACATCGTTTTGCAACGCTTTAGGAACAGGCACACGCAATTGTCTGTAGTCAATTTGCAATAGAATCACACGGTGCTGCACGGAGAGGCCGTGCTGACGAGCAAAATATCGGCGCACACAAGGATCCTGAACGGGGCCAAGCAGTACAGATGTAGCGCAACGAAAGGTTCAAGTCAGGGTCTGCATCTGTGGCCTGTGCAATTTTCCTAAGTACAACGAAAAGTCTGTAGAAGCTCAGTGACCTATGCATCGATCTCACTACTAGATGCAGCAGCAGCATCGTATTCAGAATCAGGACCAACAGGAAGGCGAGAAAGGGCGTCGGATTTGCATCCTTCAAAGTGGGCCGGTATAATATTTCGAACTAATATTTTGACAATAGCGAAACCCAACGCCGCAGCTTCTTAGCCGTGTGCAGCGGAACAGGTTGGAACGTCCCCTTAGAAAAAAAATTATGAATTACAGTGCTGGAAAATCTCTTACGTTATTTGGTTTTAAAACAGCTGAGCAAAACTGAACGTACTCAGACAGTTATCTCTTTACTTATTCTGATCGTTACTAAACTGCACACAATATATTTAGCGCAACGCAATCTGACTTTCAATCATCCCTACAAAAAAATGGCCTTGACTAACAATAACCTATACCTTTCATGAATCACTTACCTCACAAAAATCTTCGTTACTCGAACTACTGCAATACAGCGAGCGCCAGTACTGCCAGCTAAATAAAAGATTCTAACTACTGAAGGCACTAACTACTGATAGTTATAGTTAGCAAATGAAAGATTTTGATAGAGAACAAACAATGTATTTACCTTAATAATGTTCAAAAGTCATTATATATCAATTCATGACATCCATCTTTACAAATTTCCTTTTTCTGGGGACTCTTCCAGATCGTCCGCTTATAGTGACCTCTCAAAACTCTGGCATTTCTCTCTCCACATCTACCCCTGCTGGCGGCTCACCTCCAACTGCCCAACGCTACGCGCTGTTCACATCCCACTGCTCAACACTACACAAGCCAATATTCCAACAATGATTCCAACCAGCCACAGACTGCACACAGCGCAGTCAGCGATATTCATACAGAGCGCTACGTAGCGTTACCAACATAAAAACCTAAACAGCTAACTTACAAGGTTTGGATGGGTGAAACAAAGACTAAAGTGGCTTATGGGTCCGTCAGTAATTAAAGCTTCTGACCAAACAGATAATGGCGAAACTTTCTCACACCACAGATAATAGCGAGCGCTTCCTTCTCGATTTGAGAAAAGTTACGTTCTGTCTTGCTCAATAACTTGGAAGCGAAAGCAATTGTTCTGTGAACCAAATCTGTGAGACACCACAGCTCCGATTTTGTATGAAGATGCGTGCCAAAACCACAGGCTTAGCGGGATCGAACCGAACAAGAAATTTGTCAGTCAACAAGGTGTTTTTAAGTTTCTGGGATGCGTCATGACACTCTTTGGTCCAAACAAAATGCACACTCTTTCGGCGCAAATGATGCAACGGAGCCGCGATCTGGGCTGCGTTGGGTATAAACCGGATATACTATGTCATCTTCCCGAGAACTGGCTGCGATTTCGCAAAATTCCGCGGGGCTGGGAGGACATGGATGGTCAGCACGTATGACTGAAGAGGATGAATACCTTGGCTATTAAGCACAGAGCCTAAGTACTGAATTTCACACTCAAAAAAGGCATATATGTCCAGGCGACACTTCAACCTGCAACTGAAAGTACTTGAAAAATTGTGCGAAGGTTACTGGTATGTTCTTTCGGTGTACGTCCTAAGACCACAATATCGTCCAAGTAATTTGACCAGAATGGAACTTTTCCGGCCGGCCGGGGTGGCCGAGCGGTTCTAGGCGCTACAGTCGCAGGTTCGAATCCTGCCTCGGGCATGGATGTGTGTGATGTCCTTAGGTTAGTTAGGTTTATGTAGTTCTACGTTCTAGGGGACTGATGACCTCAGAAGTTAAGTCCCATAGTGCTCAGAGCTATTTGAACCATTTGGAACTTTTCCAGTAAGCTGTTGCAATATGACAGGCGCGGAAGTATTACCAAAGGATAAGTGCAAAATTCTGAACAACGCTAAGTGTATGCTGACCACAAACACTTCCTGAGACTCCTCATCTAGAGGAATTAGCAACTACGCATCACACAAGTCCATTTTTGAAAAATTGCAAATGCACCAAGCCTGTCCATTAATTCTTCAGGGCGGCGGAACACGTAAGTATATCATTGTTTGTGGATTCACAGTGAATTTAAAGTCAACGCAAAGAGGAAGTCTTCCAGAAGGCTTTGGCAAGATGACTAAGGGAGAAACCCAGTGAAGAGTCTGGATGGGAGCAATAATACCACTGTGTTGCCATTCTTTAAGTCAACTTGTAACGTTGTAAGTACATGAGGAATGCGACGCGCCTGAAAAAACTTGGGTTGTGCATTGTCTTTCAGTGTAACGTGTGCCACAAAATTATTTGCTCTCTCAAGTCCTTCACAAAATAAATCAGGAAACTCCTCAGTCAGACGAGTAACACTGTCTTTTGGGTTGAAAGCAGAAACAGAAAGTACAATGTCATGGATGCGAGGACCAAACAAAATCAAATGAATCTAATCCAAAAATATTTTCATAGTGTCGCGAATGCAAAATTGTAAATGCCAGCCGCGCGGAGTTGCTGAGCGGTTTGGGGCGCCATGTAACGGATTGTGCCGCCCGTCCCGCCGGAAGTTCGAGTCCTCCCTCGGGCATGGGTGAGCGTGCTATTCTCAGCATAAGTTAGTTTAATTCAGTTTAAGTAGCGTCTAAGTCTAGGGACATATGACCTCAGCAGTTTGGTTCCTTAGGAATTCATACACATTTGAACATTTGTAAGTGCCTTTCTTCTGGTGTGAGATTGTAATGCGGCAGGAAAACTACAAGTACAAAGCACTGGAATGTCCTGAGTGTAATACGCAGTAAATTGCATACAAGATTTTGTCAACTGTGGCGAGCCCAACTGTTCATGAGTGGCACGATTAAGCAATATGATTAGAAGCCCCAGTGTCTAACTGAATTTGCACACAGCGTCCAGTAATGACTAAGTTCACGAACAGTTTGTTTGACTGTTGTTGCACAGCACTTGGGCAGAGTGAAGGCACATCCTGAATTTGATAATTACTGGTACCGGTAGCTGGTTAGGAAAACGACATTCACTGAGTGAGAATGTGCTCCGCGCTTATCAGAGTGAACGCGGGCGGATTTCTTTTTCTGTTACAAGGACACAAACTGTACATTACCTGGCTTTCCGCAAACAAACCAAGTCGCATTCCGCGACGGGCGAGTTTTTCATTTAGGTGTGGAAATGCAGCGGGAACGTGATTTCACAGCAGACACAAACGTTGGCACTTGTTTACTGTGGCCACGGAGTGGTTACTCATTTTCATGCAGCGGACAGTTGCAAGGCTGTTCCTGTTTGCCACTTTGCATTACACTGCAAATGAGAGCTACCTCCAACTTTTCCACGGCACTATCACACGAGTCCTGACGCTTAAATAATTAGCAATACTTGTTTCAAAGTAGGATCAGAATGTTTGAGAATTTGTCCACAAATCTTACTGTCTGGCACAATGTACTTAATTGCATCACGAAACATTGCATCACTATAGTACTGTCCACAGCCACATTTGAAAACGACACTATCATGTCAAACCCCGAAGTTCAGTGACCCACTGTCGGTAGGTCTTTTCTGGCTTTTTCCGCAATTGAAATAACTTGTAACTAGCCGCAGCAACCTGTACCTGATCTTCGCAGTACTGAGTGAGGACGGAAACTAAATCTTGAAAAACTACTAACTGTGGCCTACTAGTCGCGTATAACTCCTGAGCGAGGCGGTACACACCTGTGCTGGCTGTTCATGAGAAATTAGAAAGTTTAACAGTACCTTGCACTTGATGTTTAACACAATGAGCGTTGAACTGAGAGTAGTACTCGTTCCATTCCTCTCGTTCTTCAAATAAAAAATGGTTCAAATGGCTCTGAGCACTATGGGACTTAACGTCTGAGGTCATCAGTCCCCTATAACTTAGAACTACTTAAACCTAACTAACATAAGGACATCACACACATCCATGCCCGAGGCAGGATTCGAACCTGCGACCGTAGCAGTCGCGCGGTTTCAGACTGTAGCGCCTAGAACCGTTCGGCCACTCATCTCGTTCTTCATCGAAAGCTTGGAACAGTGGAATGCAGGGAGGCGGTGCAGTGGATGTGGCTAGCTGTTGTGGCGGAGTTGATGCGGCAGCGGCCTGTGCATTAATGAGCTGCTGGACTGCCGTCAACTGCGACATTTGTTGTTTCTGAAACTGAATAAACTGCTTGAGATCTAGACCAGCAGCAACCGGAAACGTAGCTGCAGGTGGTGTAGGAGGCAAGTTAGAGGCCGTAATAATTAGAGGAACACCACAGCAAAACAATTATAAGAAAATGAAATAAATAGCGGAAGTGATGTGGCAAGTCTGCAGAAAAGAACACAATTAGTAGCAAGCCCCTGAAAGGAAAGGGAGAAAAGAGAGAAATATTAATGACGCACTGGGAATGAGTGGCCAAAGGCGAAGGCAGTGTTGGTTCTGTAATCCTCGTCGCCAGATGTCAGCTACTGTGGCAGCACCGACACAAACAAGCTAGAAGAGAAAATGCGATGACCGGTGGCGGGAATGAACTCTTTATCTCCAAAAAGAAAAGAAACGTATCTTCTTGTTTCCTGTGCCTCTTACATCCAAGTACTGTTTACCATAATTACTCGCAGATCATAGGCTAAGTAACGTTTACCTGTTTCTCAGTACTGACGATCTCGAAGTATGCGACCGAACAGGGACCGACAAGCAATGGGCGGTTGGTTACGTCAGCGTTGACAGGGGCGCTGAACTCTTGTCTTGCCGCGCGGGACTAGCCGAGCGGCCTAGGGCGCTGCAGTCATGGACTGTGCGGCCGGTCCCGGCGGTGGTTCGAGTCCTCCCTCGGGCATGGGTGTGTGTGTTTGTCCTTAGGATAATTTAGGTTAAGTAGTGTGTAAGCTTAGGGACTGCATGACCTTAGCAGTTAAGTCCCATAAGATTTCACACACATTTGAACATTTTTGAACTCTTGTCATCCTGGAGGTGTGGCGCTGCCCGCTGTTTCCATTGGCGCGCGGGCCAACGCCTTCTTGATACCGTTTCGCTGCGCTGTGCTGGTCGGTGCGCAGTCGATGCTTAAGAGTGCACACCATTGTTGGCCTGTTAGTGCTCACTCATCCAACTGTTGGCCTGTTAGTGCTCGCTCACAGTTGTTGGCGTGTTAGCGCTTGTTCATTCAGCTGCTGAAAGTACTTAAAGTCGCATGGCCAAAATTTGGTGTCAATAATAATGTCATTTCTTACAATACCTGCTACAAAGTACTGATATGAGTTGAAGGATCAGTTGAAAAGTCAACTGAAAAGTACCGATTAAAAAAGTGTTGGTATCGAGATGTAAGCTCTCGGTACCAACAGGATTGCATACTTTTTCCTTGTCCCTACCTATTCCAGAGGCTTCCAGATGTCTACGTTAAGTGATTCCTCCTCCTCACACCCACACCTGACTTCGTGAAATCATAATGCATGTTTAGCCAGGCACTGTAAACAGCAGTATCCTCTCAGGCAGCCTAAATAAATTCACCAGCTCACTGAATGTATCATTTTCATATTTCGTATCTTTAACACACAGTTGTATCACAACGTCCAGATCTGCACTCGTAACCACATGCCTCGTGTGTTGTTTCACCTTCACACAGTCCTTCGCTACTCATCGGCGCTATCCTCCTCTATTTTCTCGTTTCCAACCGTTTGAAGCTCCATGCTGCCATCCCAACCTCCGTCTTCAATTCCTCTCCAGCGTCATCACCGACACCGACCCTGCTTTCGGTGCCAGCGCTACCACCACTATCGCTACACATATCACCACACCGCCTGCACCTTCATTAAATAGTGCTAAAATTTCACTTCGACTGTCAATGTTATTGATATCCTTCAGACGGTTGAAATTTGCATTTTCATGCGTAGAAAAATATTCGCCGAACCTTTTAGCTCTAGGGCGTTATCCTTTTTTCGTACAGTATTTCGTTTCCTAATTTGTGTACCACTTATTGTTAGATTCTTCAAGCCACTCATCTTATCTGAACGATTACTTAAAAAAAAAAAAAAATAGCTGACTTCAACCAAAGCGATTTCAACTTAACGCGGTACGTAACTATTCAGCCGCTGTCATGAGCGACGTTAACAATCGCCCTCCAGCTGAACTGAAGAATGAATCAAACGTTATTCTATGGACAGTGCTATTGGTCTGCATTCCGCGTTTTCAACTTAACGTGAATTTCTCTGTTTTCTTGTGACCAATACTAGCGGAAAAACAAGCGCCCGTCGAGGTCTCTCCTTTCGGCGTCCTGTGTAGGACTGATCCTACCTGAGTCACATGTAAATTGGGCACCTGTCATGGATTAAACGATGCAGACTTTGACACCTCTAATTACAACATTGGTAAGTTCTTTTTCATGGGGTTTAGGACGTGGTCTAAGGCAGAATTTATTAATCCTTTTTAATGTCGACATTTTTCGTGGGATCCGTATTTTGTAACTTTTTCACAACATTATGTAAACGAGGTAATTTTTTTTTCCTAGGCAAACGAGCACGTTATGTATGCAATAACCTTTTTCAAGGCCAAGTGTATAAAACTTTATGAAGCAAGGAATACAACTGTAGGTTTCAGTAACAAATGAACAAACAGACTGACAGATGACTACACACACACACACACACACACACACACACACACACACACACATCTTTCTGATGGAGCACAGTTTGATAAGGACTCGTGCGTATGCGGGTAGACTGTGAGGTGGGTGAGGCTGGCGGCTTGAGAGGTCCGCTACAGTCACTCCTTGTGCAGTCGTTCCCTCGTTGATGGGCTTGTCATACGCAGAGTTATCGTTCGACTTTTGTGAATATAGCCATCGCTGTCGGTGTTAGTTAGTTGTAAAACTTTTTTTTAATTTTGTAGAGACGTTAAACACGTTTTTTCGTTAGATTCCATAGTGTTGTAAAAAACAGCACGTACATTTCGCGGAAGCCTTAGGTGTTCTCCGCAAAACAACATGGTTCTGCGAATCATTTTTTGAAATCGTTTCACTCATGAGCAAACTACATCTACATCTACATAGATACTACGCAAGCCACCGTTCGGTGCGTGGCGGAGGATACCCTGTACCACTACTGGTCATTTCCTGTCCTACCCCACTCGGAAATAGAGCGAAGAAAAACGACAGTCTATATGCCTCCATATGAGCCCTAATTTCTCGAATCTTATGTTCATGGTCTTTACGCCTAATGTATGCTGCCGGCAGTAGAATCGTTCGGCAGTCAGCTTCAAATGCCGGTTCTCTAAATTTTCTCAATAGTATTCCTGGAAAAGAACGCCACTTTCCCTCCAGGGATTCCCACTTGAGTTCCCGAAGCGTCTCAGTAACACTTACATGTTGATCGAACCTACTGGTAACAAATCTAGCAGCATGCCTCTGAATTGCTTCGAAGGTCTTCTTTCAATCCAACCTGGTAACACTCGAACAGTACAAGAATAGGTCGCACCAGCGTCCTATATGCGGTCTCCTTTACAGGTGAACCACTCTTTCCTAAAATTGTCCCAAAAAACCGAAGTCGACCATTCGCCTTCCCTACCACAGTCCTCAAATGACCGTTCCACTTCATATCGCATTGCATGTTACGCCAAGATATGTAAACTACTTGACCGTGTCAAGCAGGACACTGCTCACACTGCATCCGAACATTACACGTTTGTTCGTCCTACTATTCCGCATCAACTTACATTTTTCCACATTTACTGCTAGCTGCCACTCATCACACCATCTACACATTTTGTCTAAGTCGTCTTGTAGCTTCCTACAGTCAAACAACTTCGACACCTTACCGTACTCCATAGCACCACCAGCAAACAACTGCAGATTGCTCCCCAACCTGTCCGCCAAAACACTTATGTGTACAGGGAACAACAGCGGTCCTATCACACCTCCCTGGGTCGCTCCTGACGATACCCTTGTCTCTGATGAACACTCGCCGTCGAGAGCAACATACAGGGTTCTATTATTTAAGAAGTCTTCGAGCCACTCACATATCTGTGAAATTATTCCATATCCTCGTACTTTCATTAACAGCCTACAATGGGGCACCTTGTCAAATGCTTTGCGGAAATCTAGAAATATGGAATCTGCTTATTGGCCTTCATCCATTGTTCGCAGAATTTCATGTGACAAAAGGGCAAGCTGAGTTTCGCACGAGCGATGCATTCTAAAACCATGCTGATTCGTGGACATAAGCTTCTCAGTCTCAAGAAAATTGTTACATTTGAACTGAGAATATGTTCAAGGATTCTGTAGCAAACCGATGTTAGGGATATGAGTCTGTAATTTTGTGGGTCTGTTCATTTACCCTTCTCTATGTACTGGAGTCACCTGCGCTTTTTTCCAGTCACCTGGGACTTTGTGCTGGGTGATAGATTCAGATAAGTGCAAGCCAGGTCTGGGGCCAGTGCCGTAAAGGACCATTTCTAAAACCGAATTGGGATTTCATCCGAAACTGGTGATTTATTTGCTTATAAATGCTTCAGTTATTTCTCTACGTCAGGGATGCTTATTTCTACGTCGTCCATGCGGGAGTCTGTCCGATGGTCAAATAACGGCATGTTTGTACGATTCTCCTATATTAACGATTTCTTGAACGTGAAATTTAAAATTTCGGTTTTCGTTTTACTGTACCCAACTGTCACACCATCCCGGTGAACAAGGGACTGAATGGAAGCCCTAGAGCCGCTTTGGGATTTTACATAGGATCAGAATTGTTTCCGGTTCTCTGCCAGATCCTTCGCTAAGTTGCGACGGTGGTAGCTGTTGTACGCTTCGTGCATAGGTCTTTTCAGAGACGCTCGAATCTCTACTCACGTCATTATTGCGCTCTCTTTTAAACTGAGAGTAGAACAGCCTTTGCTTCCTCAGCATCTTCCGAATTTCGTCACTCGACCATCCTTTATGCACTTACTAGGCAATTAACTCTCCAGACCATGATTAACAATCTGCTTAAACCTTGCCAATAATTCCTCTACATCCATCTTACTCAATTCACTGTCTGAGTGAAATGCTAGCAAGTGCTTATCTGCTCTTTCCACCAAAAGTACTCTCCTATCTTCCTTGACTGATTTATTAACTTTCGTAATGATAGTTACTATAATGACATCATGATCGCTAATCCCCGTTTCTATACTGACATTGTCGATAAGGTCCGGTCTATTTGTAGCTACAAGATCTAAGATAATTCGATTGCGTGTGGGCTACCGAGCCAGCTGCTCGGGACAGTTTTCAGAAAAGTACTTCGCATAACTGTCTGTTGCACCCCCTGCAATGAATCCATAGACATGCCAGTCTATACTCTGCAGGTTAAAGTCACCTCCAACTACGCTACTGTCCATTAAAATTGCTACACCACGAAGATGACGTGCTACAAACGCGAAATTTAACCAACAGGAAGAAGATACTGTGATATGCAAATGATTAGCTTTTCAGAGCATTCACACAAGGTTGGCGCCGGTGGCGACACCTACAACGTGCTGACACGAGGAAAGTTTCCAACCGATTTCTCATACGCAAACAGCAGTTGATCGGCGTTGCCTGGTGAAACGTTGTTGTGATGCCTCGTGTAAGGAGGAGAAATGCGTACCATCACGTTTCCGACTTAGATAAAGGTCGGATTGTAGCTTATCGAGATTGCGGTTTATCGTATCGCGAATTTGCTGCTCGCGTTGGTCGAGATCCAGTGACTGTTAGCAGAATATGGAATCGGTGGGTTCAGGTGGGTAATACGGAACGCCGTGCTGGATCCTAACGGCCTCGTATCACTAGCAGTCGAGATGCCAGGCATCTTATCCGCATGGCTGTAACGGATCGTGCAGCCACGTCTCGATCCCTGAGTCAACAGATGGGGACGTTTGCAAGACAACAACCATCTGCACGAACAGTTTGACGACGTTTCCAGCAGCATGGACTATCAGCTCGGATACCATGGCTGCGGTTACCCTTGACGCTGCATCACAGACAGGACCGCCTGCGATGGTGTACTCAACGACGAACCTGCGTCCACGAATGGCAAAACGTCATTTCATCGGATGAATGCAGGTTCTGTTCACAGCATCATGATGGTCGCATCCGTGTTTGGCGACATCGCGGTGAACGCACATTGGAAGCGTGTATTCGTCAGTGCCATAATGGCGTATCACCCGGCGTGATGGAATGGGGTGCCATTGGTTACACGTCTCGGTCACCTCTTGTTCGCATTGACGGCACTTTGAACAGTGGACGTTACATTTCAGATGTGTTACAACCCGTGGCTCTACCCATCATTCGATCCCTGCGGAACCCTACATTTCAGCAGGATAATGCACGACCGCATGTTTCGGATCCTGTACGGGCCTTTCTGGATACAGAAAATGTTCGACTGCCGCCTTGGCCAGCACATTCTCCAGATCTCTCACCAACTGAAAACGTCTGGATAATGGTGGTCGAGCAACTGGCTCGTCACAATGCGCCAGTCACTACTCTTGATGAACTGTGGCATCGTGTTGAAGCTGCATGGGCAACTGTTCCTGTACACGCCATCCAAGCTCTGACTCAATTCCCAGGCGTATCAAGGCCGTTGTCCTGGGTACTGATTTCTCAGGATCTATGCACCCAAATTGCGTGAAAATGTAATCACATGTCAGTTCTAGTATAATATGTTAGTCCAATGAATACCCGTTTATCATCTGCATTTCTTCTTGGTGTAGCAATTTTAATGGCCAGTAGTGTAGAATGCGTGATCTGGGTATTTGCATGCTACTGACCATAGATAGTCTTTGAATGACTCTAGAACTGTCACAAGCGAATCAGGTGGCTGGTAAAAATATTCAGCAGTTGACTTGTTTTCACCGATTCCCGTTACATGCGATCAGATAACTTCAGTGTCACACTCAGTTTTGACCTCAACAGAGACAATATTCTTGTCGACTGCAATGAAACTTTCCCCCCTGTGGTCTTCAATCTAAAAATCTCAGAGCTTTCCACTTCGGGTTTGAGGCAGCAAGAACCTTCCTGGGGGTCAGTAAATACAGGAACTTTATTATGAACACTTCGACAGTTTATTGATAAAATTACGACAGTCGAGGTGTCTTTATTCAGAACGCCATTTGACTTTTCTTGCTGCATATCGATTAGCGAGTGTTCATCGGAGCAACTTAAACCACCATCTAGCCTAAAGAAACCTCATGTGGACTCCACAAGTACTCTGCTACCTGAGTAGCTGCTTCCTTTGTGCAGGTGCACCCCACACCTATCCAGGGGAGTCCTACAAATCCCCATACGACAACGTAGGCCTAGAAATCTGCAGCCAAGACTGTCACACAGTCGATGAAGCCTCTGGTTGAGACCACCCATTCGGCTCCAAACTAGACACCAATCAGCTCTGCGAACGATGCTGCAAACTGCGAGCGCTCCTTGCACCCTGCGTGTGAGGCCAGCAGTCTTCACCACCTCCATCACCTACCTATGTGATCTGATGATGGCTTCAGAACCCATGTGACAGGCGTCGTTGGTGCCGACGACAGCCACAACTCGTGGACGATTGCACCCCGCCCACTCGATAGCTGCAGGAAACGCCGCCTCCACATCTCGGTTGAGGCCTCCCGGCAGTCATACCGAGTGCAAATACGCCTTTAAATCCAATGAGGATGTGTACAGCGTTACAAGATGAAATGGCAGGCCGTGGAACATGCCATAGATCAGTCAACACCTAGTGCCCATAAAACAGAGATCAGCAAGGATTACGTCACCGACTGTGTGACAAACTAAATATTTGTAGGGAAGAAAACTGATTGTAAGCTGAAATTAATGGAAAATACAGGTTGCAATTTGAACAATATTATGGAAAGGACAGATTGATGATGATGTTTGCTTTTCTGGGGCGCTCAACTGTGCGGTCATCAGCGCCCACACAGAGTCCAATTTTTACACAGTCCAATCAAGCCACTGTCACCAATAATGATGATGATGATAATGGTGATGATGATATGATGAGGACAACAGAAACACCCAGTCCCCAGGCAGAGAAAATCCCCAACCCGGGACGCCATGATCCAGAGGTAGCAACGCTAGCCACTAGACCACGAGCTACGGACAAAGGACAGATTGTTACTTACCGTAGAATTGACACACTGTGGACAGGCATGACAAAGAGACTGTTACATATAAGCTTTCAGCCAAAGCGTTCTTCATAAAAGAAAAATGTACACACGTTTCCATAAGCAAGCACACCTCACAAACACGTGACCACTATTTCTGGCCACTCCCGCCAGAGCCGCCTGAGATAGCGGTCATGAATGTGTGTGATGTATGCTTTCTTATGTGAATGTATGAGCAGTAGTAAATACTCAAGCTTCCAAGCCATTGTGTCAGTCTTCGCGCTGCAGCACACTAACTACGAGGCTGAGTCTGTGATGCATTGCTACCTTTCGCCAAGATGATTGCTCCTTCTGAGACTGCGACCTGTCTGGTCTAACGTACTCTGTGACTGTGAACTGCCGACCTCAACTTCACAACCACTGATGAGAAGCCTTGGAGCTTCATACTTACAGCTTGCTGATTTGCACTGGTGGTGTTTAATGCACCGTCCATCTCTTGCAGTTCTCTAGAGGTGCACTGACGATTGCTACCCCTGTCAAGGGCCTACACTGTGGACCATCTCCGCACCACGCACAGCCACTGAGAGGTTACCTGAGCACACACCCTTCAACGTCAACGAGAGTGCTGTGAGAGTTTGCAGTCGCAGACCTGGTTAGCCTCGCCTGTCTGATGGGCTACGCCGTTTGCCACCGAGGTCTGCCATCCGCCCAAGACCATGATTACATCAACCAAGCACAGGGAGAAATGTCTGCCAGAGTTCACTGAGCCAGCGTCACAAAGTTCTGATGCTGTGCATGGTAACGCCCCCAGTCAGAGATGGATACACGACTGTAAACTTTAATGAATAAATGCTTGTGCCACTAATGTTGTATCATTAAAACTCTTAGTGTGTCAACTGGGCGGCTCCACTGCTGTCCACGCTCTGTCGTCCTTACGGCAACAGAGGACTCAACCAGGCTCCTACAGTACTTTGAAGGTGTAACCTGCTGGTGGTATTTATTTTCTGCTATTTTTGTTTTTCATATTACGTGAGCTAACCATCAGCACTGTTACGAAAAGGATAGATTGCTACTCACCATGAAGATGACACGTTGAGTTGCAGACAGGTACGACGAAAAGACTGTTACATATAAGTTTACAGCCAGAGCCGAAACAAGTGCAGCCTGCATTGTTGCCAAATTTCCTCCCCCTCTCCCAGCCTGGTACAGGGTTATAGTGGTGGATGTGGCAATGTCGCAATTTTCTTACGCAAAGTAATCTGTTTAATTATGGAAATTAGTCTTTCCCTACCCCTTCCTCCTCCCCAACGGACAGAGAGGAGTTTAAGTGTATTACCTGTAAGCATATAGCCGAGGACTGTGTGTATGGCCTCCTACGTGAGGAATGGAAGGAATTGATAATGAACGAGCATAGGGGGAATACTTCTCAGCAATTAATCGTGGGGTGGGCTGATGATGCATTTCACATAGAAACTATTGCCTGTCATGGAGTTGGTTGTGCTTCTGAAATGGCTGGTCAATCCACAGCGCAGGAGACGACTTCACGCACCCACCAACATCCCTTTTTTACCAACCGTGTGTGTCTCACTGTTTGATGACGGAGTTCACTACAGACGCTTGCCGCTGCATTGCTGTATGCCCTGCTCGACAAACACCCTGCAGCCCTGGTGCTCGAAATTCAAATAAACGGTGCTCTCTTTATATCCCGACAAAAAAAATGGTTCAAATGGCTCTGAGCACTATGCGACTTAACTTCTGAGGTCATCAGTCGCCTAGAACTTAGAACTAATTAAACCTAACTAACCTAAGGACACCACACACATCCATGTCCGCGGCAGGATTCGAACCTGCGACCGTAGTGGTCGCTCGGTTCCAGACTGTAGCGCCTAGAACCGCACGGCCACTCCGGCCGGCCTATATCCCGACAACTTCATCCTATTCCAGTGCACCCAATAGGTCTCCTTGGTATAGTTGCTGAGTAACTTGTGCACTGATGCGTAGTAAGAAGGGACAGGGCAGCAAATCATCACTGTTGTGTAGGAAGGCCAATAAACGCTACCACAGCTGATGGAAAATACTTCACTGTTCTAATTACACTTCGAAATTGTCGTGAAAAAAAAAAAAACCAGCACTCACAAACAACGAGTCATAATGCAACACACATACTGCGAATCGAGAAAAAACATTGTAATAAAACAACTACCACAAAAGCTGACCCCAAAAGGTTGCACCAGGTACGATGGGCAGCAGCTGCACATGTGTTCACCTCGATGTGCGGTCACAGACGAGCCAGCTTAGAACTAGTCTTATCTCCCGCCCTCCCACCGCTCATTCCTCCCTCTCCTCACTCTAGACAGGGATTCTTCTATTCTGTCACTGATGGCACACAAGGACATCCATCTAGTGGCAGTGATACACTGTTACTGGCGTACGGAAATCAGTCACAGATGGACAAAGAACTCAAGAAAAGGATGCTTCCTGCAAGCCGTCAAACGTACGGTATTTCTTGGAAAGACTGGCCCCGTTGGAACAACAGCGTCACAGATGAAGAACTGAACGGTCAACTGGAGCGTGCTTTCAAACGTTCTGGATGTGTCGGCACTCGGGTATATAAAATCTGGGTCATGTAGGAAAAACACTGCCTAAATGAGATACACTCTGATCTTTATATTAGTCATCTCACCATGCGCCGATGCAATCGCTGTGCCCCATGATTGGTGGAAAGTAGTGTCCGCCGCTGCATTTGCTTATGACCCGTATTATACTCGCGTTTATTCTATCTCTTCATGTAAACCATCGGAAAGCTGTCCGGTAGGAGTTTCAGACGCTCCACTGATCCAAGTAACACCTTCATGTATGAGATATACTGCTCGCCTCACAGAATGTCGCCTTTATGAACATACACCTAAGTAAAATGCTTGTTGACAACGCTCTAGGTACATCTATGGGTGGTTGAAGCCTGCTCCAGAAAGTGTACACACACACACACACACACACACACACACACACACACAACCATTGAGGGATGTTGGTGTTGAAAGAGTGGCATTCCTGCTGTACAGACGCAGGGTGAATAGAGGCTGGAGGAATTTTACAGAACTCACTTGCTCCTCGTGAAGTAACCCATTGCGTGTTTGCTTAAAATGTTGCTGTTCTTAACAGCTCAACTGCTGTCATGTCAGCTTAATTAATTTTAAAAAAAGTAACTGAATAGACAAAAACAGTCGTTTGCTGCATGAAGTATTACCATCGTGTATTCTCTAGGTGTGATTCTTATGCCTGTTGCAACGAATATTGTACCAACAGACCTCACCTCACATCGTCTAAAAGGTGTAGTCTTAAGCTTTCAAAACAAATACTGTGACGGCAACAGTGCAAACAGCGGATGCAATACTAAAATCAATTAAATCTCCAGCTAAATAAGTATGAACTGACTCTTGTGGTGTGAAGTTACGCTTGCTTGAATGAATACTGAACCGAGAACATTGAATCTTGCGTTGAATATACTACATAATAAGCAGTTAACACCGTCCAACAGTCCTTAAACACATTCAACTAGCATTTCCCAAACATTGTGGTGAGTAGAAATCTTCGCCAATAACGTAAAGCTGGTAGGACCAAACAATAACACGATATCCAACATTCCGAGATGGATAGACGTGTTTGTCTTGTGAGTGGTGGTATTGCATCTTAGGAGAAGAGAGACGTAATTAAAAAAAATTATACGGTAGCAACTTCTATATTATTCTGCGTGTGAACACCAGCCTTGGTTCTACAGGAAGACGAAACAAAAAAGCAGGTGCGAGAATCGCTGTGTCGATTTTCACGGTAAAACTGTACGTGGTTTTACAAATCACTTACAACCCTGTGGGCAAGTCATCATGTAATAAAAAATCGGGATGGTGGATGCCTTTGTTACGATCCTGCACCAAGTGGCGTCCTGATTTCTGGTGACACAATCCTGCACTTCTCACCGAGTGGTTAATATGTGATTAAAGTGATCACAACCAATGTGCAGTGGAAGCCGTAGTTTTTTTTTAATTAATCATAGAAAACAATACCGACCTCGATACTGTACTTGTAAGTACAGTACTGTACTGTACTGTATTGTAGTGTACTTACAAGTGCAGTATCGAGGTCGGTATTGTTTTCTATGATTAATTTAGAAAAAAAAACTACGGCTTCCACTGCACATTGGTTGTGATCACATTAACCGCATATTAACCACTCGGTGAGAAGTGCAGGATTGTGTCACCAGAAACCAGGACGCCACTTGGTGCAGGATCGTAACAAAGTCATCCAACTTACCGAATTTTTATTACGTGATGACTTGCCCACAGGGTTGTAAGTGAGTCACTAGAATCTTATCTCGTCTGCAAAGCTTTTTACATGAAAACTCGAAGACATGGAGGGAAATGATAGTTACCTGATGCAGCGAGGGGAGGGGAGGGGGGAGGTCGGTAGGTGGAAAATAGTTGCGGAGAGCTGGCAGCGCACTTTTGTGTCCTAACGGAGCTCTGTTACGACGGTGGTTTCCTTTGATGCTAAGCGAATACCGGAAACCATAATTGAAATCGGTCTTCAGAACCACCCCACCCTACGGTGATGGTGGTTTCACAGGCCCCTAGAAAGAACAATCGCGAACACATTCAAACAACGATATTTCCATTCTTCAAAGGTATTCTTGCAGCTGCAGCGGAAGAATAGTGGGACTGCGGCTTGCCGAAAATGGGGCAGATTAAACACAAACCGTCTCAACCAAACAGCAGCGTCGGCTTGTTAGAAAACAAAATGCTTTCTTTCTTCAAATCCGTTCAGGGATCTGAGAAAAGTTGTAAATCCGACTGAAGTCGACAACAACAGAGTCTCCTGGGAAAATTTCCAGAATTTCACGTATTTTCACATGGTTTGCCTGAATATCATATCATTTACGTGATTGTTCTCGAAATCAGTCACATAACAGTATGCCACCGATTGCCTGCACAGTATAATTCAGAAGATAAATATTGGAAGTTATATCTCTAGAGAGCCGATACCTTAGCGAGGTCATTACGTCACACGTGCTGCAAACCACTGAATAAATAGAAACTTGTATCCTCTGCGAAGATTTTTACGTGAAAACTCGAAACTAGAGAAAACTGATAGTTCCACTCGTATTTTTTAACGAATACTTTACAAAGTCAACTAAGGTTCTAATACTCGTAATCGTATATGTTTCTCATGTTTCAGGAATGAGGAAATGTCTCTTCCACCGGTGACTCGTCACCCTGCTGTAAACAACTCATTGCAATCGATGTTCTCGCAGCCAAACAAACACGGGAAATGTGTAGAGTGGCAGTGTACCTCACAAAATCCGAAGAAGTATTATTAAATACTATTCGATCTTTTACATACTTAGCACACCAAATTCTATGGATAACATATCCATACTGTTAAAATTTCAAATCAATAACTTCAATACTTATGGAGATACAAATTTTTACCTAAACACATAATAACCGTGCTGGCATTGTGAAACAGAGTTAGGGACATGTAATGCATTCATGTATAGTATCAAGTGAAACTACAACCAAGACGACAGGTTCATATAATCTAATTTTCTGGACTTTAGTTTCATTACTACAAATTTCTGACGTAAGTACTTTGGAAATTACTGTTTCATCGTGTTTTGGTTGTGTGAGTGTTTTGAAGAGGCTGAGGAAGTGAATGGAGGGCATACGTAAAGAGAGAATGTGACATTTTATTAAAACTATGTAAATGTAGGCCTGAGAAAATAGTTGTGCAGCAGTATCTCCGAGTGAGCTTGATTTTGTAAAAGGCAGCGAGAAGGGGCGTTGAGTAATAAAATTATTAGTAATCCATTTTGTGGAAAGCAATCATATTTTGTTTTCATTAATTTTTTAATTTCTTAAAAGACATCATAGTCGCCGTTGACTGTATAAAATATTTATTGTTACTATTGCAGTTTCGGCCTTATGGCCAGTTTCAAGTAACACTGCAAAGTTACATTCTGTCAGAATATAAAACTATCTGACATGAGTACGTGTCGTCGCCAAAATGCAGCTTTTTGACTGTGAGAAATCGTATTACGATGTAATAAGTGTCGTACTCATCAGATCTTGTGGGACTCTCACAGTCAAAAAGCTGCATTTTGACGACGACATTACTTGTAGTAATCTGATTTTCTGACATTAAAAATATAAAAAAAGTATAGAAGTCTTCGAGATGATCTGATTCGTGCTTAACATGCTAGCCAACAGGAATTCAGCATTTCCCGCGCGTTTGTATCTCCGATCTGTGGGTCGAGATAGTCTGTCTTAAACGAGGCTGATCAAATTTGTACTAAAATGAAGAAATCCATGCGTTTGATCGGTTCCCGTGTCGTTAACGAAAAGGGACTACAGTATTTGGTATTTGTAAAAGTTTGAGCTTTATGAGTAGTTTATTTTCTCAGATAATCCAGTATGAATCTTTCATGTCGTATACAAACTCCGCGTGGCCTGTTTCGTGCAGATTACGAGAGATTATGGCGAGCACTTTTGTACACGAAGGCTACTGAACGACTGACTGTATTAACTCTCAAGTAGTTGTGGGTCAGCGACAGTTCAGGACGCTCAAAATAAAACATGGTAGGACAAAATATCTTCTGACCGTTTAGGGGAGGGGGGGGGGGGGGGGGAACCTATAACTGAAACAATCAGGAACATTGCATAAATGATGTCGGGATATTAAATACGGACTTGATAGCCATTTTCTGTGTTTTAAAGACAATATACCAACTTGAAGGAAATTTTAAACATTTTTTTCCAACGAGTCATGCAAGAATCCCGACCGCTAGGTAGTTTTATTAACCTTCAGCAATGGACTGGAATTACGTGGCCTTTGCGTGGTAGGTATTTAGTCGAAATTTCTTCAATGCCACTTTTGTCGGCTAAAGCAGTACGTAGTATCGCAGACAACCTGAAACCTATCTAAGACAGGTGGACTGATAAAGAAAGAGAGAGAGAGAAAGGGGGGAGGGGACTCGTCTCAAGTAGGAACGAAACTACACTACTGGCCATTAAAATTGCTACACCACGAAGATGACGTGCTACAGACGCGAAATTTAACCGGCAGGAAGAAGATGCTGTGATATGCAAATTATTAGCTTTTCAGAGCATTCACACAAAGTTGACGCCGCCGGTGGCGACACCTACAACGTGCTGACATGAGGAAAGTTTCCAGCCGATTTCTTATACACAAACAGCAGTTGACCGGCGTAGCCTGGTGAAACGTTGTTGTGATGTCTCGTGTAAGGAGGAGAAATGCGTACCATCACGTTTCCGACTTTGATAAAGGTCGGATTGTAACCTAACAAGATTGCGGTTTATCGTATCGCGACATTACTGCTCGCGTTGGTCGAGATCCAATGAGTGTTAGCAGAATATGGAAATTCTGGGTACAGGAGGATAATACGGAACGCCGTGCTGGATCCCAACGGCCTCGTATCAGTAGCAGTAGAGATGACAGGCATCTTATCCGCATGGCTGTAACGGATCGTGCAGCCACGTCTCGATCCCTGAGTCAACAGATGGGGACTTTTGCAAGACAACAACCATCTGCACGAACAGTTCAAAAAATGGTTCAAATGGCTCTGAGCACTATGGGACTTAACATTTGTGGTCATCAGTCCCCTAGAACTTAGAACTACTTAAACCTAACTAACCTAAGAACATAACACACATCCATGCCCGAGGCAGGATTGGAACCTGCGACCGTAGCAGTCGCGCGGTTCCGGACTGTGCGCCTAGAACCGCTAGACCACCGCAGCCGGCCGAACAGTTCGACGACGTTTCCAGCAGCATGGACTATCAGCTCGGAGACCATGGCTGCGGTTGTCCTTCACGCTGCATCACAGACAGGAGCGCCTGCGATGGTGTACTCAACAACGAACCTGGGTGCACGAATGGCAAAGCGTCATTTTTTCGGATGAATCCAGATTCTGTTTACAGCATCATGATGGTCGCATCCGTGTTTGACGACACCGCGATGAACGCACATTGGAAGCGTGTATTCGTCATCGCCATACTGGCGTATCACCCGGCGTGATGGTAGGGGAGCCATTGGTTACACGTCTCGGTCACCTCTTGTTCGCACTGACGACACTTTGACCAGTGGACGTTACATTTCAGATGTGTTACGACCCGTGGCTCTACCCTTCATTCCATCCCTGTGAAACCCTAGATTTCAGCAGCATAATGCACGACTGCATGTTGCAGGTCCTGTACGGGCCTCTCTGGATACAGAAAAGGTTCGACTGCTGCCCTGGCCAGCAAATTCTCCAGATCTCTCACCAATTGAAAACGTCTGGTCAATGGTGGCCGTGCAACTGGCTCGTCACAATACGCCAGTCACTAGTGATGATGAACTGTGGTATCGTGTTGAAGCTGCATGGACAGCTGTACCTGTACACGCTATCCAAGCTCTGTTTGACTCGATGCCCAGGCGTATCAAGGCCGTTTTTACGCCAGAGGTGGTTGTTCTGGGTACTGATTTATCAGGATCTATGCACCCAAATTGCGTGAAAATGTAATCACATGTCAGTTCTAGTATAATATATTTGGCCAATGAATACCCTATTATCATCTGCATTTCTTCTTGGTGTAGCAATTTTAATGGCGAGTAGTATAGGTAGTCGTGTCTGAATGACATTCGACGATGAGCGAAGTATCGGAAACACCTCTTCATGAGCACTGCAGATCTGGAAATATCAATGTCTCACGTAAAACTATATCCTCCTATGACTGGGCATAATTTTTTCGATGTTAAATCTTTGACGCCCCTACGAATGGAAATGCGTTGAAGTCGCAGTTATCGACGCCAGATCAATACCTCTTTTACAACCAGACACAATCTGTACACTTCCCAGCCACATCACGCATTACACTTCTCACATTGCTCCAAGTTCCTTTACCGTTAGCGACGGGTGTTTTTCCGAATACGTCTTGAAAACATTGAGAGGTTATCAGTTTTTACCTGTCACTGCTACGGTCGCAGGTTCGAATCCTGCCTCGGGCATGGATGTGTGTGCTGTCGTTAGGTTAGTTAGGTTTAAGTAGTTCTAAGTTCTAGGGGACTGATGACCACAGCAGTTGAGTCCCATAGTGCTCAGAGCCATTTGAACCATTTATCAGTTTTTACCACTCTTTAACAGTGTTCCTCTTCTATGTTTCACTAAAGAACACGACGCAGTTTCAGCCATTTTCTCTATACTCATGGGAAACGCGAACGAGTGACAAGTAGGGGGTGTGGAGACCTCCCAACATTTTCTTCAGTACTCACAACGCGAGAGGTTCTTTGCACCTTCCGGATGTTTGTTCAGAATGACGTTATGACGTTCATAACTGAACTCCTGTACAAGGAGATCACCACTTGAAAACTAAGGAATGCAGAAGTGCATTGTCGAAGGCTTCTTTTCCTCCACACATTCCAATTATTCTCAAGCTTTCAATACAGGATGTCACTTCAATAGACATTAAAAAGAAATTAACGTGGCGTGGAATTGAATCCAGGACCTTACGTAAACAAGTCAGTTGCTATTTCAAGTAGGCCACGTAACTATGTAGATTCGTGATATTTCTATAATGATACTGCACCATCTTCCCTAAATTTATTGTCCGCAGCTCGTGGTCGTGCGGTAGCGTTCTCGCTTCCCGCGCCCGAGTTCCCGGGTTCGATTCCCGGCGGGGTCAGGGATTTTCTCTGCCTCGTGATGACTGGGTGTTGTTTGATGTCCTTAGGTTAGTTAGGTTTACGTAGTTCTAAGCTTTATGGGACTGATTACCATAGATGTTAAGTCCCATAGTGCTCAGAGCCATTTGAACCATTTTGAACCTGAATTTATTAAATAGAAGGTGAGAACTGAAGCATTTCGGTATTTCATGTTCGAAGGAGAAAATGAGAGATTATTTACAAACCAAGCAGACACGTACCGATTAGCTGTTTCGTCGTGCACAGAACTGTTCAAAGAAAGCGACTGTACACTGAGATTGGAACCTAGAAACACATTTAGCATATTGAGCAGCAAAACCATTGATGTCTGTTAATCATTTAGAATGTCCTCGAGTTTCATTAGTGCTAATGTAACACAAAGTATGCAGCTCATAATTAAGGTCCTCTTCCAACGGTGTAACAACACCCGCGAACACGTCCTACGACCGCTGACCAATCGCCGCCCATGTTTTTGCTTACATTTGGTTCGTTCTTACGAAGAATAGAGTACACTTTTTTTATGCTCTAACTGCACACAAAGCATATCAATATCCCGTATCTTCGTTGGATATTCACTTACACAGAAACTTTTCAGAAACTATGTCACAGTTCATCATTGTATATCACTTACGGTTCGTTCATTCGTATTACATCTGTTGTGACTTGGCAAGACAGCCAAGTCACAATGAGAGGAAGCCGAAAGGCACACGCTTAAGCTCACGCAGATTGGCGTGAGGTCTGGAACAGTTAAGGGAATTAATAGTAGCAAATAAAGTACGTAGTTGATGTAATACTTAACTTTAATCCACAATTGTAGAACATCTCTCTTGACGGTACATGTTATAACCACAATATAAAATAATATCAAATGCTATGGCGCCTTGCTAGGTCGTAGCAAATGACGTAGCTGTAGGCTATGCTAACTATCGTCTCGGCAAATGAGAACGTAGTTGTCAGTGATCCATCTCTGGCTAAGTCGGCTGTACAACTGGGGGCGAGTGCCAGGACGACTCTCTAGACCTGCCGTGTGGTGGCGCTCGGTCTGCAATCACTGACAGTGGCGACACGCGGGTCCGGCGTATACTAATGGACCGCGGCCGATTTAAAGGCTACCACCTAGCAAGTGTGGTGTCTGGCGGTGACACCACAACATCCATGGATTTCAAGTGTTTTTGGCAAGGTGAAGATATATGAGACCTTTATGGAATAGTACGGGGTGTTCAAAAAGTCTCTCCACAGTGCCGTAATCATTGTCAGCCGCGCGTGCCGCATGCCACAGAGAATATACCGAAATGAAACGCAGCGAGTGTCGTCGTAACTCCCGTCTGCTTCACGCCTGCTGTGCAGCGAGCTACCTTAATTTAAGTATTAACTGTATTTTTCTTACTTGTCACTTCTTCTTCCGTGTGTTTTTGCTTTTAGGAAGCTTTAATTGTCGAGTGCTAGTAATAGTGTTCCATAGATTTCGTGTTTGTTTCGAATACAGTCATAGAGAGTCCCTTTAGTCAACCATAGTGCCAGTAGTGCTAGTGTTTGTTTTCAATACAGTCCAGAGACAGGTAGTGCTATTTTCATTGTTTTCTACAAGAAGTGGCTAGCAACCACAGTTTAGTCAACAATCAGCCACCTTTAGTGAATTAGCAGTCTAGTTAAAAGTTGATTAACTCTCTACACTAAATTGATTTCTTAGGATGGATAGGATGTGTGACTGCTGTGTACGGACGCAGGAGGAGCTGGCCACTGTTCGCGAACAGCTGAACGTGTTGATGGCCGCGGTCAGCCGTCTTCAGGCTGCTGCCTCGGAGTGTAGAGGCAGTGGGGAGTCTGGTGCGTCGCATGGTACACCCCAGGTGTTGCATGCTTCACCCACTGTCCCTGCTGTCGAGACATCTTCGCGGGTACCGGGCGCGGTTGGGCCACCATCTCCCCAAGGGGAGTGGCGGGATCAGCGGCGTTCGCGGCGCACGAGGCGGAGGGTAAATAAGGAGGCTGGCAGTGTGGCATCGCCCGCTCTGCCTGTGAGTGGACATGTGGCCGCTCCTTCAGCAAGGTCCGAGCAGGCACACGGGGGGAGGGGTTTATTAGTTATTGGGAGCTCCAACGTTAGGCAGGTGATGGAGCCTCTTAGGGAAATAGGGAAAGGTCGGGGAAGAAGGCCAGTGTTCACTCTGTCTGCTTGCCGGGGGGTCTCATCCGAGATGTGGAGGAGGCTCTGCCGGCGGCGATAGCACTGGGTGCACCCGACTGCAAATTGTTGCTCATGTCGGCACCAATGACTCCTGCCGTCTGGGTTCAGAGGTCATCCTCAGTTCGTACAGGCGGTTGGCGGAATTGGTGAAGGCGGAAAGCCTCGCTCGCGGGGTGGAATCAGAGCTAACTATTTGTAGTATCGTTCCCAGAACCGATCGCGGTCCTCTGGTTTGGAGCCGAGTGGAAGGCTTAAACCAGAAGCTCAGATGATTCTGCGGAGATCTGGGGTGCAAATTTCTCGACCTCCGCTATCGAGTGGAAAAATGTAGGGTCACGCTGAATAGGTCAGGCGTGCACTACACGCCGGAAGCGGCTACAAGGATGGCGGAGTACGTGTGGAGTGCACATGGGGGTTTTTTAGGTTAGAGAATTCCATCCATAGGCCCGACAAGACGCCTCCTGAGACGCGGCCAGGTAGGAGTAGGCAAAATGCAACAGGGAATAACAATATTAATGTGCTAATAGTAAACTGCAGGAGCGTCTATAGAAAGGTCCCAGAACTGCTCTCATTAATAAACGGTCACAACGCCCATATAGTACTAGGGACATAAAGTTGGCTGAAACCAGACGTAAACAGTAATGAAATCCTAAACTCAGATTGGAATGTATACCGCAGAGACAGGATGGACAGTGAAGGGGGAGGCGTGTTTATAGCGATAAGAAGAGCAATAGTATCGATGGAAATTGACGAAGATCCAAAAGTGTGAAATAATTTGGGTGAAGGTCACGGTTAAAGCAGGCTCAGACATGGTAATTGGATGTCTCTATAGGCCCCCTGGCTCAGCAGCTGTTGTGGCTGAGCACCTGCAGGATAATTTGGAAAATATTTCGAGTAGATTTCCCCACCATGTTATAGTTCTGGGTGGAATTTTAATTTGCCGGATATAGACTGGGAGACTCAAACGTTCATAACGGGTGGCAGGGACAAAGAATCCAGTGAAATTTTTTAAAGTGCTTTATCTGAAAACTACCTTGAGCAGTTAAACAGAGAACCGACTCGTGGCGATAACATATTAGACCGTCTGGTGACAAACAGACCAGAACAATTTGAAACAGTTAACGCAGAACAGGGAATCTGCGATCATAAAGCAGTTACTGCAAAGATGATTTCAGCCATAAATAGAAATATTAAAAAAGGTAGGAAGATTTTTCTGTTTAGCAAAAGTGACAAAAAGCAGATTACAGAGTACCTGACAGCTCAACACAAAAGTACAGATAGTGTTGAGGATCAGTGGACAAAGTTCAAAACCATCGTACAATATGCGTTAGATGAGTACGTGCCAAGCAAGATCGTAAGAGATGGAAAAGAGCCACCGTGGTACAACAACGGAGTTAGAAAACTGCTGCGGAAGCAAAGGGAACTTCACAGGAAACATAATCATAGCCAAAGCCTTGCAGACAAACAAAAATTCCGCGAAGCGAAATGTAGTGTGAGGAGGGCTATGCGAGAGGCGTTCAATGAATTCGAAAGTAAAGTTCTATGTACTGACTTGGCAGGTGGAACAAAACAGAATGTCCAGACACTCTGTGACCAAAATGGTACTGAAACAGAGGATGACAGACTAAAGGCCGAAATACTAAATGTCTTTTTACAAAGCTGTTTCACAGGGGAAGACTGCACTGATATCGAAATAGACGGCAGAGGGATAGAGAAACAATTGAAATCGCTCAAAAGAGGAACGGCCGCTGGACCTGATGGGATACCAGTTCGATTTTACACAGAGTACGCGAAGGAACTTGCCCCCCTTTTTGCAGCGGTGTACCGTAGGTCCCTAGAAGAGCGTAGCGTTCCAAAGGATTGGAAAAGGGCACAGGTCATCCCCATTTTCAAGAAGGGACGTCGAACAGATGAGCAGAACTATAGACCTATATCTCTAACGTCGATCAGTTGTAGAATTTTGGAACACGTATTATGTTCGAGCATAATGACTTTTCTGGAGACTATAAATCTACTCTGTAGGAATCAGCATGGGTTTCCAAAAAGACGGTCGTGTGAAACCCAGCTCGCGCTATTCGTCCACGAGACTCAGAGGGCCATAGACACGGGTTCACAGGTAGATGCCGTGTTTCTTGACTTCCGCAAGGCGATCGATACAGCTCCCCACAGTCGTTTAATGAACAAAGTAAGAGCATATGGACTATCAGACCAATTGTGTGATTGGATTGAAGAGTTCCTAGATAACACAACGCAGCATGTCATTCTCAATGGAGAGAAGTCTTCCGAAGTAAGAGTGATTTCAGGTGTGCCGCAGGGGAGTATCATAGGACCGTTGCTATTCACAATATACATAAATGACCTTGTGGATGACATCGGAAGTTCACTGAGGCTTTTTGCAGATGATGCTGTGGTGTGTCGAGAGATTGAAAAATGGAAAATTGTACTGAAATGCAGGAGGATCTGCAGCGAATTGACGCATGGTGCAGGGAATGGCAATTCAATCTCAATGTAGACAAGTGTAATGTGCTGCGAATACATAGAAAGATAGATCCCTTATCATTTAGCTACAAAATAGCAGGTCAGCAGCTGGAAGCAGTTAATTTCATAAATTATCTGGGAGTACGCATTAGAAGTGATTTAAAATGGAATGATCATATAAAGTTGATCGTCGGTAAAGCAGATGCCAGACTGAGATTCATTGGAAGAATCCTAAGGAAATGCAATCCGAAAACAAAGGAAGTAGGTTACAGTTCGCTTGTTCGCCCACTGCTTGAATACTGCTCAGCAGTGTGGGATCCGTACCAGATAGAGTTGATAGAAGATATAGAGAAGATCCAACGGAGAGCAGCGCGCTTCGTTACAGGATCATTTAGTAATCGCGAAAGCGTTACGGAGATGATAGATAAACTCCAGTGGAAGACTCTGCAGGAGAGACGCTCAGTAGCTCGGTACGGGCTTTTGTTAAAGTTTCGAGAACATACCTTCACCGAAGAGTCAAGCAGTATATTGCTCCCTCTTACGTATATCTCGCGAAGAGACCATAAGGATAAAATCAGAGAGATTAGAGCCCACACAGAAGCATACCGACAGTCTTCCTTTCCACGAACAATACGAGACTGGAATAGAAGGGGGAACCGATAGAGGTACTCAAGGTACACTCCGCCACACACCGTCAGGTGGCTTGCGGATTATGGGTGTAGATGTAGATGTAGATGAAGTACAAGTTATTAATTTATTGACTATTCATCTTTACTTACAAATTTTCACATAAAATGTTTAAAGTGTCCCCCCTCCCCCTGTTGTTGAATACACAATTCAATTCGTCTAATCATGTTTCCAAACACAAGCTGTAACATTTCTTCTGTAACAGAAGCAGTGAAAGTGGATATTGCAGTTTTCAATTCATCGATGGATTTTGGACGGTTTTATAGACAGTTGCTTTCGCTGCACCCCAGAAGAAAAAGTCAGATGCTGTTAGGTCAGGCGATCGTGGAGGCCAAAGTCCCTGTGTATTTATTTGTGGAAAATTCTTTTTGTAATTAGGTGTGTATCACAACACCTCAGCATGATGCGAAGAATGGAAGTGCTTGCCACATGAAAACGTAAGTAAAAAGGAATATAGGCGCGAAAACATCACGACAAAGTAAATTACATTCCAGAAGATAGGTTAACTCCCAGCAAAAAACTTTCTCATTAACATCGTTTGGTTGCAGATGACAAGCTTCCTGTAGTAATTAACGCACAAGGGATCCAGAAAATTCATGCACACTAAATGTAAAGGTATTTACAAAAAGAAACATCTGTTGTTTGAACTAAAGATGCACATAATTGTATAATCATTTAACAAAAATGTTCACATTGCAGAATAAATAAACACGAAAACCCACTGATGATGGCACAGTGTTTCCGAAACATATTTGGGTACTGAGACAAAACGGTGCGTTGCATAACTGGCGGACCTCACATCCAACAATTTTCAACTGCAAACACGGCCAACACAAGGAGCTGCAAATCGAAATGATCAATATTAGCGTAGAGTGTTCAACCAAAACTACGGGCGGAAACTTGGAAAAAAAAGAGAGAGGAAAACACGCCCAAAGCCGATAAGAACACATACTTGTAACTCGTGCGGAGCAAGGACGTCTATTCTCATTCAGAGGCGGCTTATATGCCTAATACTAAATGATAGTCCGCAGCTCCTGGTCTCGCGGTAGTGTTCTCGCTTCCCGAGCACGGGGTCCCGGGCTCGATTCCCGGCGGGGTCAGGGATTTTCACCTGCCTCGAGATGATCATCATCATTCATCCCAATTACGGTCGGAGTTAGGTAACGGCAAACCACCTCCACTAGTACCTTGCTAGTACGACGGTGCGGGTCTCCCTCTCTGTCAAGGATTCAAAATGGTTCAAATGGCTCTGAGCACTATGGGACTTAACATCTGAGGTCATCACTCCCCTAGAACTTAGAACTACTTAAACCTAACTAACCTAAGGACATCACACACATCCATGCCCGAGGATGGATTCGAACCTGCGACTGTAGCGGTCGCACGGTTCTAGACTGAAGCGCCTAGAACCGCTCGGCCACCAGCTGTCAAGGAGTATGGGACTTCATCATCATCATTATCATTACTAAATAATAAATCATTGAGAGCTATAATTTACGAAGTTTACTGGTCAATCTGTTGTGAAATGTATGTTGATGTAGATGTCAAGACTTTAGTGTCTCTCGCAGTGGCCCCGTGGCGATTGTATGGTTTATAACCGATGGCAATAGATATCTCCCTCCGTCATCTCAATATATCGCCACCATCCTTCGTCCTCCGGACGCCGCAAATGCACACAGCTACGTTCAAAGCAGATTGACACCCTGTCAGCAAAAAAAGTCAATTGTTCGACTCTTTTTTTAAAACAAAAAATAATGTCTTTGGCTCATTCAACGCAGTTTTCTTGGAATCGTTAACAAAAATGATTACATATATATTTTTACTACATATTGTACTGTTTGCATATTATTTAGGCCTTTAAGGAAACGAATCATAAAAATAAGAAAGTAAATAATAGGTTGGTACCACTGCCGTGTAGCGGGAAGCCAGCGGAAGGATGAGCATTGCCAACAATCAGCAGCTCGTCGATTAGTGTTGTGATGACTGTTAGAAATAAGCGTTGTCATTCCGGCTCCCGCCGAGTGCGAAATGTGCGCTGTAATTCGCTACCTAAAAGCTAAGGCCATGGACGCCGCTGTGATTCATCGCGAAATTGTTTCAGTTCATGGAGAGGACGTAATGTCAAGGCAGCATTTGACGAAATGGGTACGGAATTTCAATTTTGGAAGGATGGAAATTCACGATGAAGACTGAATATTGTGACTGATGATGTGGTGCAGAAAACTGAAGAACATCATCTTTCTGATCACCGTTCAGCGGTTGACGACCTGCATGTAGTTTGTTCAAACCTTTTTACGAACTGTTGCTCATGAAATCGCAACTGATAGACTAAACTACCGTAAGTTGTGTGCGTGATGGGTGCCCAACATGCTTACGGACGCACACAAAATGAACGGAGTCAGTGTCACTCGCGAATTTCTTTACTGTTTTGAGACTGAAAGCGAGACTTTTCTCAATTTACAGTTTCAGGAGATGAGACTTGTGTTTACCACCATACTCCACAGAGCAAACGCCAATCGAAGCAGTAGCGCCATACTCATTCCCCTTCACCCAAAAAATTCAAAACTCAGCAAACAACAAGGAAAATCATGGTGTCAGTGTTTCGGGACAGAAAAGGGGTTCTCGTAGTTGATTTTTTGGATGGAGGTAAAACAATAAATGCTGCAAGATATTGTGAGATCATGAATAAATTTCGCAGAGCCATACAAGACAAACGTCGCGGGATGGTGACAATGGGAGTCTGTCTCCTTCATGTCAGCGAGCGTCCGCACACCGCTCATGCAATACAAGAGTTGTTGACATCGTTTGGTTGGGATGTTTTAAGCCACCCCTCTCACAGCCACGAGCTCGCGCCTAGTGACTATGATCCGTTCAGTAAATTGAAGGAACAGCTTCGGTGGAAAACAGTTTTCCGACGAGGACGAGGTGAAAGTCGATGTGAAGAAGTGGCTGAAAAAGGCGGCGGGAGGCGTCTATAAAACAGGGATAAAAAACTCGTCCCACGGACGAGAAAATGTATTGAGGTAAATGGTGATTATGTGGAAAAATAGCCTTGCTTTCCGAATTAGCCTCGTAGTTTCCCACACCAGCAACATGTGCCACTACTTCTTACGTTTACAGAGCACTGGCGTATGCAGCGTGTTTCACAACTGCATCGACAGATTTCGAGAGGATGTGGAAGTTGTCTTGAGCAACAAATGAGGATAGGAACCGTCATGCAACGGTGCTACACGGTGTCGAAGTGGGCGCCGGCGCCTGCTGCTGCCCTCCCTCCCGGCAGAGTCTGTGGCCGGCCGTTATACGAGGTGTGTTTTTTTAAGTTGGTACCGTTATGAAATTAAAAAAAAGACGTGCTAAGATATCTCAATAATTTTATTTTTGCAGGAAAGCCTGTACCTTAATCTACTTTGCTACATAATTTCCGTCAATATTGAGGCACTTGTTATAACGTTGTACCAGTTTTTGTTTACCCTCCTCATAGAAGTCTGCCGCCTGACTTGTTAACCACTGCATCACCACTGTTTTGACTTCGTCATCGTCTTGAAGACGCTGACCGCCCAAGTGTTTCTTCAAGTGCAGGAACAGATGGTAGTCACTGGGCGCAAGATTGGGACTGTACGGAGAATGATCTAGAGTTTTCCATCGAAAAGATGTAATGAGTTCTTTGGTCTGATTCGCCACATGCGGACGGGCATTGACTTGCAGCAAAACGATGCCCTGGCTCAGCTTCCATGGACTGTTGCTTTGATTCTGGTGCGACGTAGGCCACCTATGTTTCATCGCCCGTAACAATTTGGATTAAGAAATCATCATCGTCGTTGTGGTACCGCTCAGGGAAGGTCAATGCACTGTCTAAACGTTTGGTTTTGTGCATATCCGTCAACATTTTCGGTACCCAACGTGCGCACAATTTTCGGTAATTCAAGTGCTCGGTCACAATGTCATACAAAACACTGCGAGAAACATTAGGAAAGTCATTCCGCAAGGAGTAAATCGTAAAGCGTCTGTTTTCTCTCACCTTATTGTCCACTTCCTGCACCAAACTTTCATTAAAGACCGAACGACGCCCACTCCGTTGTTCATCATGCACATTTGTGCGGCCATCTTTAAATGCTCTCACCCACTTTCTTACCATTCCATCACTCATAATGTTTTCTCCGTAAGCTGCACAGATCTCACGATGAATATCGATCACTTTTAAGAAATAACAGCCCGTGCTTCACAATTGGCGGGACTCACGATTATCGGAGGTTCAAATGGCTCTGAGCGCTATGGGACTGAACTTCTGAGGTCATCAGTCGCCTAGAACTTAGAACTAGTTAAACCTAACTAACCTAAGGACATCACACACATCCATGCCCGAGGCAGGATTCGAACCTGCGACCGTAGCAGTCGCGCGGTTCCAGACTGCAGCGCCAGAACCGCACATCAGCCGGCCGATTATCGGAGGCATCTTAAACATTCAGTACCCAACGTGAACAAGGAAAAATCAGACTATAATAGCGTCAGTGCGTAGATTAAGGTACAGGCTTTCGTGTAAAAATAAAATTATTGAGATATCTTAGCACGTCTTTTTTAATTACAAAACGGTACTTACTTAAAAAAACACGCCTCGTGGCTGGAGCGGCGAAGAGGAACGGAGAACGAATGCAGTGGAAGCACAGCACCTCATTCGCAGTTAATCGCGTGTTAGTGCGGCGCATCGAGGAGACGTTCACGTGGGCCGAGTGCCTCGAGGTGAATTTCGCGTATGGTGGGGAGAGATGCAACGGGCACGCAACGCTACTTACCTGTGGGCAACGATACCACAGTAGACGTCAGCCGCACCGCTCACGTTTGCGGCCATCCATCGGCGTCTGGTTGTAACGGCTTCAGAGGGCATCGACACGACAGAGGTGGCACACCCACACCATGATTTGCAGAGGACCAACTAGAGAGGTCCGACGCAGGCGCATCCGCAAACACCCGCTCTGAGGGGCGGGCGATGCAAAGCTCGCGCTCAGCGGTTTGGAGGGTACTGCATGAGGAGACAAGGCACCGCCTCCATCTTCAGAACAAACAGGCGCTGCTGGCCTACGATTTTGCTCTGCGTGTGGAATTCGGGCAACGGTTCCTGCAGCGTTGAGCCAGGCAGTCGTATTACGCTGCGGACATGTTGTTCGCTCATGAGGGTGTGTTCAACGCCTACGAATGTCATGGGTGGGTGGAGGCGAACCCCCACGTCACGTACAAAAGAGCTGAGCAGAAGAAGTTTATGCTTGTGTGGTCCAAGATTACTCGACTGTCCCCTACAGACTCCCTCCTCGCCCCATAGGCAACAGAAATGCAGCGTTCATCCCGGAAGTGCAGCTGGAATTACTGGCGGAGATGCCATTTGCAGTCCGTCGGCGTATGTGGTTCCAGCACAGTAGGGCACCCACAAACATTAGTCGAGCTTGCCAGAATCCAGTTCAGACGGATGTTTGCGGATTGCTGGATTGGCCCCGTAACGTGGCCGCCTTGGTCGGCTGGACTTCTTCCTGTGAGATCATCTGAAGAATGTGGTGTACCGAACCACGGTGAAGTCAGTGGAGGACCGTGTGGCCAGGTTACATGCAGCGTGCGAGGTCTTTCGTAGCATCCCCGGTGTCTTTGAGCGAGTGGGGGCAGCCAGTGATAAGCAGATGTCAGTATTCCTACGACGCTGGAGGCAAATATTTTGAGTACCTGGTACAGTTTCATTTAATCCGTAAGTGGTGAAAGGATTGTTGTGGGCAGTACCAACAATCTGATAAACTACTTCGAAAAAGTGAAGAGAAAAGCCTTGATCGCAGTGGAACATGGGGGTAGTTTTTAACGTTTCTTTCATATGTTGTTTACTTTGTACAATAGTTTTACTTCCTGTATCAACGGAATAACTGGTAAAGTACATTCCTTCGATGGTTGTCTGAAGCCTGCCACCGTGTCTACGTGATGGTTCCTCCCCGTTTTCTTGAAATCTTGGTTCCTGTCCTTTAAATTCAATAAAGGCGCTGAGACGCCCTGCTACACCCGCAGGACAGGACAGGTAGTTTAAGCTGTGGAAAGGGGCCAAAGAAACGGCTGTCAATTACACTCGAACATACAACCTTTTATTTGATCAAACATTACAAGAGCCAAGAAATTAAAAAAAAAAAAACAGCTTTAGTTTTGAACTTAATTAGCGGGTGAATACGCCGTACAATCTCATGCCTTAAGGGCAAGACCACTTTAATTTCAAATGGCTGAAAGCCAATAACTTAAAGCTCAACGAAAACAGAAACTGACACTTTAAGAGCAAAACAGCTGAAATTCAAAATCGGCTGAGGGCGCAACACTTATGACTCAATAACATTAATTTTAAAAGTGCCAAAGGCTTTATGTAAAACAATTCTTAGGGTGAAGGCCCAAACCATCTGACGCCATAAGGGCAAAACAACCTTAATCTAACAATTGGCTAGAAGCCATACACGTACAAACAACAAGGACAAAGAAGAAAAGGCAATACACCCAAGTGCGCTAGAAGTTCTGAGGGTCTGCCTGGAATTCAAACACTAAGGCTCGCTTAGGTGAGACAGGCAGTCGGCCCAACCATTGTCGATCTGACGACAACTCAACCGACAGACAGTCAATGAACCCACCGATAAGATAACCTCCGCTTCACCCGACCAGCACATACAGGGAGTTCAATGGATCAGTGTAGAAGGTATTGGCGCCCACAACCAATTATACATTGAGCTGTCAAACTACACACCGTACCGAGCAGCGACCACACGATGAGGAAAATACACTGCCTGAATTTACGTCAATGGCCAGGTCAGGTAACCGGAACGTTAACGGCCACAAGGCAGATGATTCCGCTGGTGCACTTCAATTCAAATAACCAAGTCCAGTTAAACTCCATTTGAGGGTGGCTAAAATTTGCCAACTTGAAAACACACGTTGTTGCTCGTGGGAATATCCCAACAGCCGACAACGAACACAATGTGAACAGTCGTGACTTGCTGGTAGATTAAGTCAAAACTCAACTTTCATGTCCAGGATCGGTGAGCCGTGGACGTTGTAGGAATGGGAACAGCAACGCAGATTCCGCCACCGCATAGAGGCCAACAGCAGGCCCAGCCAAATTACGCACCGCAGAGATTTCGTCGCTGCTCCACGCCAACCGATCAACTCTTCCAGGCCAGGAAATGGTGAAAGGAGCAAATATACGTCGGTCGATGAGACGAACAAGTGAACGACCAACCAACGGTCGTCCCGCTCCAATCTACCTCCGTCGGACGGTTTGTAAGTAGGCTGTTTAGGTTTTTATATTGGTAACGCCACGTAGCGCTCTGTATGAAAATCACTGGATGTGCTGTGTGCAGTCTGTGGCTGGTTGGCATTGTTGTAATATGCTATTGTAGTGTTGGGCAGTTGGCTGTTAACAGCGCGTAGCGTTGCGCAGTTGGAGGTGAGCCGCCAGCAGTGGTGGATGTGGGGAGAGAGATGGCGGAGTTTTGAGAGCGGATGATCTGGACGTGTGTGCATCAGAGACAGTAAATTTGTAAGACTGGATGTCATGAGCTGATATATATATATATATATATATATATATATATATATATATATATATTATGACTTCTGAACACTATTAAGGTAAATACATTGTTTTTTCTTTATCAAAATCTCTCATTTGCTAACTATGCCTATCAGTAGTTAGTGACTTCAGTAGTTAGAATCTTTTATTTAGTTGGCTGTAGTGGCGCTCGCTGTGTTGCAGGAGTTCGAGTAACGAAGATTTTTGTGAGGTAAATGATTCATGAAAGGTATAGGTTATTGTTAGTCAGGGCCATTCTTTTGTAGGGATCATTAAAAGTCTGACTGCATTGCGTGAAAAATATTGTGTGAGTTCAGTGTTGATAAGAATAAGTAAAGAGAGAAATGTCTGAGTATGTTCAGTTCTGCTCAGCTGTTTGAAAATCAAATAATGTAAGAGGTTTTCCAGCACAGTAATTCATAAATATTTGTAAGGGGACGTTTCACGTTCATGTGTGTCGCCAGCGGTGGGCGAGCAATTGGTCAGCACCTCACCGGCGCTCCGTCCCCGACTCCTCTGCTGCTGCGTCCCGACTGCACTGCTGGTCCGTCCCGAACTGACTGGCAGACACACGACGATCCGGAAATACTATTGGTCGCTCCAGCGATGGTACAACAGTGCACTTATCGATACGCGCTGCTACTGCCACTCACAGGTAAGTAAGGCAGGAAGTTAGTGACGCCAGTAAATGGAATAAGAAAAGAGGCGGCAGTACCGTAATAGAAGTTGACAATGAATAAATGGCATGAACAGGAGCCGTGCACGGAATGTCTGCCGTTATTCATGTACCGTGGCCGATTGCCGCGCATTCTAGCGGAGTAGAGGACGGGCAGTGACTGCCGCGTAAGCCAACTGTTGCCCCCCGTAATTTCGACGCTGTCGTTTCTGTCTGTTACGTGTTGTATTCTATGCCGCAACACATCGGAAATTCTATAGTGTGTCCTGGGAGGCAATACACTGTGGACAGAAGCCCACGTTCGACATCGTCAGACAGCACGGCAACAGAGGATCGCCATGGTAGGAGGAAAGGTCTGTCTACGTAGCAGGTAGCTCCATCAGCTCCATTGGCAATCACGAGAAACAGCTGCGATCACCGAATACCGTAAACCACAGGCGTCGACTTGCCAGCAGTGTGTTCGCACACAACGCCACGCCTGCTGCCAGGGGGCAGGCCTAGCGCCAGGCGCCAGAGCCTGTAACGTAACTTCGGCGCTCCGTAGCGTCATTGGATGGCGTTTCCGGACGTGGGTTCCTATCCTCGTTTTGTTCCTCAAGACGCCTTCTACATTTCTCCGAAGTTTGTCCGTGTTCTGAAACGTCCTGTATACTGAGATACAAGAAAAGTGTTGCATTGCCAGAAAAAAAATAGTACACCCTTTTAGAGATTTCCGATCCACTCAAGATTTATTGCTGCTGCATACGTGCTTATGGAGTACATGAAACGATTACATATATAGACCAACAGCACAAGCGGTTCTGAGGTACCAGCTAACGACGTATGCAGAAACACGCATATCAGTACGAGTGTAGTCTCCACAGGCGGCAATGCAGGCGCTGACTCTGGCGTCCAGTAGATCATACAGATGGCGAATACTTCCCGGGATACGTAATACCACGCCTGATTGAGCTGTTCACGTAATTCTGTAACAGTTGTTGGCTGACGAGTCGCACGAGTCACTTCTCGCCCCAATGTATACCAGATGCGCTGAATTGGAAACGAGTCCGGAGATCGAGCTGTCCAGGGATGTTGCTGCACGTCTTGCAGAGTATGCGGAGTTTAACGGGCAGTGTGAGTGAGCGAGCAGTATCCTGTTGGTACGACATGTCACCTTCCTGCTGGGAGAACGCCGAAAGAACAGGTCTAGTAATATTCCGCAAGTACCGAGCGCTAGTTAGTGTCCCCTCCGGAACCACCAAAGATGGAGGAGAGTTGTAGCTTACCGCTCCTCAGACGGAAGGCCTGGGGTGGGACCACTGTGTCCCAACAAGTCTCTGTTGTATGTGTTAGCGACCATCACGTGCGTGCTGGCAGAATCTGCTTTCATTGCTGAAGACCATGGCGCCTCATTCCATCTTCCAAGTGAAGCTCTGACAGCGCCAGTCGTATAGTGAATGTCGATGCTATAGCGTTAGTGGAAGATGGGCTAGAGCTATGCGTGCCCGTAGTCCCATTGGTAATAATCGCTTAGCAACAGTTCGTGTTGACACGTCTGGGTTCAGAAGCCCTCCTCTTATCTGTGCTGTGGTAGCTGTAAGATCTTCCACTGCTGGCCTTACAATACGACGATCCCGGCGGGCGTCTGTGCTGCTTGAAGGTCCAGAAACTCATCTACAGGTGTGAGAATGTTCACGTGATCACTCACAACAGCATCATTGCACAACTGATACAGCAAGTCCAAACTCTGAGGCAGCTCTCTGAAAGGACTATCCCGGCACTCGGAAGTCCAGAATTTTACCCCTTTCGAATTCGCTTAGTTGGCTGTAGGAAGCACGAGAGCATCTCCGTGGCATGTTGCCCGCTTGCTTGACACATTTGCACCACACCCAGCTTTCTTGGTGTGAACATTCGTTATTAAAGGGTAAGAACAGGTGGCTCACTGGTAGCTGTGCTACTGCACTATTGGTCAGCGTACGTCGTTTGGTGAGTACTCAATATTGTAGAACACTCAGTATAATGTCGTTTATTGAAACTAAACTACACTTCTCGAACAATCACTATATACACTCAAAAAATCTTGTAGACGACCATTCATCAAGAGCGTCAGTGAGGTCCGTTAGAGCTGGTCCTAGCTCAGCCAAGAACTGGCTGTGCTGCTGCTGCGCTGGCCTCATAAAGCCAGCGGAAGCCGGTGGAGTACTCCAACTTTCCCTGTATCTCTGAGGCGACCTCTACAGAAAAAGGTTCGCATTAGTCTCTAGCAAGTTCTGCTTGTTTTGAAGAATTGTTCTCCTCTTGGTTGCGCCTGCAAGTGCTTGTGTATGTTATATGGTACATAGGGGTGTCTTGAGTGTAGTCTGCCTGGCAGGGGCCGTCTGTGGCAGACGTAACAACGTTGAAACCATTATGAGTGCGTGTATTATTCCGCGGGTGGCATATGCCATCGTCGGACCAAAATCGACATCCTCTTTCTAGGTGTACTAACTTTTTTCGGACAGTATATTTAAGAAAATGAGAAACAATAGGGAGAAAATTGCGTTGTTGCAACCTCGACTTCACTGCGTCATTGCAGATGCGAAAGCGAGTTGATAGTACCAAGACAAGTACCCTCCACGACAAGCCGTATTGCTTGCAGAGTACAGATACAGACGCAGATGTTGACGTATAAGAGCGCACCTCGTGCAGCTGCCGACCGCCGTGGACACATGTGCGGACTGCCTTCTTGCGACACAGCTTCCAGAGAACTGCGCTCGCTCACACCTGTTCCTCAACAGCGCACAGTCACTGTCCTCTGCAGTCTGCGGTCTGGAGCGCGGGCTATCTCAGTTCGGCTTCAGCCGCAGCCGCAGCCGCCTTATGGAGAAGGCAGACTCACTGCCGGCCAAACCGCAGCCTCGACCTCGTCCCTGCCTCTCCCGCTGCAGTGCCTCTGCCTTGCCTGCTTGGGTAGCATTCATCTCACGCTAGGTGAGGAGCGCCCTACGTCATAGTGACGTAACGCTACGTCATCGTGACGTAAATAAACCTAAATCGACTTCATGAGTACGTGTATCGATCTTCGAAGTTGTACCACAGAGGTTGCACGGTAAGGTGAAAGCTAAATGTAAATACACGTGTACAAACGAAGTGACAGCAGTTATGTGGTATGCTGATCCTAGTTGAATTACTTATTAAGCTGTAATCTCAAGAGTTTTCGATGTTCTTGTGTGTTTCTTAATGTAATGAATGTCTGAACGAAGGAACCAAAACAACAACGAAAGTCAAAAATAGCTTCTAATCATTTCTTTTAAAAAATCCGATTAATTGTGCGTAAATCATGTGGATAGAAACGTGAAATAGAGAGAATCGTATTTTTATAAAAGCCAATGGATTATACATAATTCTTCTGGAAAGAAACGTTAAACTGAGAAATTAATGTGTTTCCAAAGATAATTCCGAATGTTGCTGAAATTTTAATTTTGCCTTCATGTTGTAGATCAGCACAGACACTTTTGCTCTTCAGAAATAAGTTATTGCTGATGATTATAATGTACTGACTTGTTATAACATACGTCATTATTTTTTTCATATGTTGTATACTGTGGAAAAACAATGACATGCAAGTCACATTTACCAGAATTTTAAGCAACTGAAAGCAGTGAGTGCTGTTGCCATTTTCAGTTACTTTTTGTATGACTCTTAGGCAATATGGAAGTAGATACAGCAATCATCCCAAACTCCCTCGAAATTAGTACCATGTCTATTGAGAGAATAAACAAACACATTATTCCACCATCGCTTACGAAACATCGCTTAGTGCTGCCAAAACTGTGGGCTGTTGTGGCTATTTTGTCAAGTAGCTCACCCATTGTGACAGCCTGTGTTCCAACATCATTTGGCAACTACTGGGAGACTTACTTTTTTTTATAGTTGATACTGCTTGCATATTAAAATGTGAGTAACAATTATAGACGAAATATCATTGTTTTTTGACAGTATACAGCGTATAAAGAAAAATAATGACATGTGTTGTAAACAGGTTACATTATACATTATAATCATCAGCAATAATTTATTTCTGTAGAGCAAAATTTTCTGAGTTGATTTGCAACATGAAGGCAAATTAAAATTCCAGCACCATCCGAATTATCTTTGGAACCACATTAATTTCTCGGTTTAACGTTTCTGCCCAGAAGACTTATGTGCAGTCCATTGTCTTATATATAAATACGAAACACTTTATTTTCTCCCTATTTCACATGTCTGTCCACATGATTTACGCACAATTAATCTGATTTTTTTAAAAAAATGACTAGACGCTATTCTTCACTTTCGTTATTGTTTTGGTTCTTTCGTTCAGACATTCATTACATTAAGAAACACTCAAGATCATCGAAAACTGTTGAGATTACAGCTTAATAAGTAATCCAACTAGGATGAGCATACCACATAACTGCTGTCACTTCGTTTGTACACGTGTATTTTCTTTTAGTTTTCACGTTACCGTGCAACCTCTGTTGTACAACTGCAAAAAGATCGATATACGTACTCATGAAGTCGATTTCGGTTTATATACGCCAGGATGACGTAGCGTTACGTCACTATGACGTAGGGCTCTCCTCAGCTAGCGTGAGATGAATGCTACCCTGCCTGCTAGTTCCTACTAACCCACTGCCGGCCACAGCAGCTGTGTGCCGACACCACGGAGCAGCAGCTCTCTGGCCCAGCTGACGGCAGTGGGGCGCCGTGTGAGCTCACACCGCCACCCTTCGTGCTCAGAGTCGCAGCTCTGCTAATGCTGTCAGTGAAACTTTCGACAGAAATAAGAACCACCCTCGACTTTCACCACATTGGGTGCTATATACAGTCTGAATTCACATTTAGTGTGCAGAAAGTTGTGTTCGTCAACCCAACCCACGTAGCTTTCGCACCTTTTGCTACTCCAGTGTGCGGTGGGGCGCGTTAGGCTCTCACTGTCCTTTAAACAATGCCCACCTACCTGGAAAGGCTTCAGGCTTTCTGCCCACACTCTGCGACTGAAGATACTGGTTTATCTACCAAAAGCACCCTTTGACGGAAATTCGACTAAATACCTACCAGGCAAGACCACGTAACTCCTGTCTATAGGCAGTAGCTAAGGCTTAGTTAAACTTACGAGCGTTCGGGATACTTGAATGACTAGTTTGAAAAAAATGTCTAAAATTTCCTTTCAGTTGGTTTATTGTCTTTAAAACACAGAAAATGGCTATCAAGTCAGTAATTAATATCCCGACATCAATTATGCTATATTACTGACTGTCTCTATTACAAGTTCACACCCGAAAGCAGCCAGAAGATATTTAGTCCGACGCGATGTTTTGAACGTCCTACATAGTCACTGACCCACGACTACTTGCGAGTTAACACATTCAGTCGTCAGTAGGCTCCTTGTAAAGACGAGATCACCACAATTACTCGTAATCTGCACGAAACACACCATTCAGAGTTCATGTACGACATGAAATGTTCACACGTGAATATCTCCCACTCAAAAATCTCATACTTTCACAAAATACTTAATACTATAGTCGCTTTTCGTCAATGACACGAGAACCAATCAAAATGCGCGAATTTCTTCATTTTGGTACAAATTTGATCAGCGCGGTTTAGATAGGTGTCTACCAGAGGACAGCTTCTGACCGACTATCTCGACTCATAGATCTGGTGCACAAAGCCCTACTCAAACGCGCGGGAAATGCTGAATTTCTGTTGGCTAGTATGTTAAGCAGCCAATCAGATCATCTAGAACACTTCTATACTCGCGGTATTTCTAACGTCAGCCAATGAGATTACCACAAGTTCTTTACTACTGGTTTTAGTGGCAACGCATTTTACAGACAGTACCCACATACGCCACTGACTGTAAGTGCAAAACTGTATCATTTGTGAGATATGACGTCATAAACATTGAGATGCGAGAAAAACTAGGGTTTCTTAAAACGGAGTGCGAACTACCCAGACTAATTAACTCGTGTTTGATTACAGGTGTAGTTAGCGACTTCTAACAAAATATTAACATGATTTCAAATCTTTTCTAAACTTCTTCTCGCTTACAGCACCCACAAAATAATGAAAGGAAAACAGTTTATCACTTACTGAATATACGTTGTCCATGTGTAAAACTTCAGCATCAAGCACGATGATCTCAATATGTGATTTCTTTCCCACTAACTTTATACGCTACCCACTTCACAGACAATTTTGACATCCGCATTAGTACATAGGTGAATATTCCGAAACTAATAAAACCAACATAATTTGTCTTTTGCTCTTCAACTGCAGAGGTTTTTACACGCTTATTGTCGAGGATTTAACTCATATTCAAACTAATCTGACATTTGGAGCTGTTTTATCCGTGGGAGTCCGATTTTTTAAAGACTCATGAAACATTAATGACCCGTCGAGACCTATACCTTTTTAGACGTACACTAATGTCGAATAGGTGAACATAATCACGAAAAGTGGAAAGAGGGTACGTGACAGTCAACATTTCTCCAGATATGCATTCTGTGCGGGGAAGCAGTCCTACTCAGTCCCGCCAGTAGACCTATGAGCAAAAGGTAGCGGAAAGCAGCTAACTCTGAGTCTATCCCTGCCAATACTGCACATTTCCCAATAACAGTGTGCGACATATTTCTCTTGAATTATCCCACTTTTTGTCAGTCAAAGATATATTCCAAGCTCTTCATCTGCAACGACCCGTTGCTTCAGATGACCTAAAATATTACATAATGAAATTTGGTCTGATGTAACGTAACTGCCACGTTTGGCCACTACATAAAATTCCTTGAAATTACCCGTCCAAATCGATCTTTTTACTTGTATTTTCTTTAGCGGATTTCCTCGTTTTGCTCAAGCTTTCGTGTTTGGTTTTTTTTTCAGAAATTATTCCAAGCTTTACTGGCGTGTATCAGTAGTCAACCACCTTTTATTCGCAGTGACGCAATAGGTAGTATGGGGCACAGATTGCATGAACTCAAAAATGGCTCTGAGCACTATGGGACTCAACTGCTGTGGTCATCAGTCCCCTAGAACTTAGAACTACTTAAACCTAACTAACCTAAGGACAGCACACAACACCCAGCCATCACGAGGCAGAGAAAATCCCTGACCCCGCCGGGAATCGAACCCGGGAACCCGGGCGTGGGAAGCAAGAACGCTACCGCACGACCACGAGAGATTGCATGAACTACTCCTGAAAAGCCTGGATCAGTGATCATCTCAGTTTAGATGCTGTTTTAGAAAAAACTTTTAGCCGTCCGGGGTGGCCGAGCGGTTCTAGGCGCTACAGTCCGGAACCGCGCGACCGCTACGTTCGCAGGTTCGAACCCTGCCTCGGACATGGATATGTGTGATGTCCTTAGGTTAGTTAGGTTTAAGTAGTTCTAAGTTCTAGGGGACTGATGACCTCAAAAATTAAGTCGCATAGTGCTCAGAGCCATTTTTAGAAAAAACTTTTAAAGTCGTAGGCCTGCAGCCTTGCAAGCAGCCGAGGTAAGTTCATCCACGGTGTTGTGAATTTGGGATTCTGCATTATTAATGCTATTTCAGAGATACATAGATACATCTCAAGTGTATATTTTTACCACCACAGGGTAATTATTGCGTTTAGCGCCATTCTCAAATGTACTCGGTTGTTCGACTCCATGAATACGAGACACGGGATTTCCAGGCAGAAGACAGTTACGTAAACGACACTAATCATGCAATCTAGCATATAATCGGCATACGTCGTGTAAGCTTTAGTTCTATGAAATGAAGCACAGAATATCTCTCGTGCTGCTGAACAAACAGTCAAATACACGTCGAAGTTCCCGTGACAATGAATATGAGGGAATAACCATCTTACAACTGGACAGATAGCTTCCCCTAAATACATGACTTAAGCGACACAAATAGCTGCCTCGACATAGGTTTCTAAACAAGGTGAGTATCGGACACTCATAGCTGTGTGTGTGTGTGTGTCAAAGAGAGAGAGAGAGAGAGAGAGAGAGAGAGAGAGAAATGGTTCAAATGGCTCTGAGCACTATGCGACTCAACTTCTGAGGTCATCAGTCGCCTATAACTTAGAACTAATTAAACCTAACTAACCTAAGGACATCACACACATCCATGCCCGAGGCAGGATTCTAACCTGCGACCGTAGCGGTCGCTCAGATCCAGACTGTAGCGCCTAGAACCGCACGGCCACTCCGACTGGCTGTGCGAGAGAGAGAGAGAGAGAATGCGTGTGCGTATGTGTGTGTGTGTGTGTGTGTGTGTGTGTGTGTGTGTGTGTGTGTGTGTGTGTGTGTGTGTCTGTGTGCGTGTGTGTGTGTGAGAGAGAGAGAATGCGTTTGTGTATGTGTATATTCCGCTTACGTCAGCTTTTAGATAGAGACTTTGATTCTGGAATCGGCCCCCCGTGAAGTTGGCAGTAAGTGAAAGAGTGGAATGCTCATCACAAATGAATGTCGATTTAGTCTGCAGATTTATTCTTATCGGCCATTAATACCTAAGAGTATGGTGACTGCTGCGGACTACAAGAACATCGTGGGAAGTAATCGGTTGTCGTGATGACGGGGTGCAGGTCTTTGCGGATGCAATATTCGATGATCAGACAGGTACTGTCAACGTCCAGACATGCAGAGGCACGATACTCTCAAACATCATCGACACCTTTTCAGAAATTCAGTTTCTAAATGAAATACTATTGAATCCAGAGCACAGTCAAGGATCCATAGCAGAGCAGTCGATCGATATCTGATCGATTATTTGGTGACTGAATACTTTGTGTTTCTAAGTACTAAACTTCAAACATTAAAATTTCGTTCTAACTTGACGCTTACACATCCGACTGTTGTAGGGGTATTATAGCGAGATTGGACTGTTGGATCGCCTACATGCATGGGAAAAGCGTGACATCTCTCTTTCTTCCGTTACCCGGAAGGCCCTCGTCACACGCCATGTATATATATATATATATATATATATATATATATATATATATATATATATATATATATCATCCCGTCAGCTCATACTTGCTTTGACGGTAAAAATGAGGTAAAATTTTATCATGCTTTTCAGTTTTATCTGTGAATGAGTAACGAATTTACCTTTGAAGATCAAAAACTGTATTCCAAAGGTTTTTTTTTAGTTTTTAATACGGTGTCACGGGATATGTAGTGCAAAATATTAGGACTGCGCGTAGAAATCGTGCTCTGTGGACGCCACAGCAGAGTAGACTGTACAGGGCACTCTACGTTACTCAGAAGAGGGTAACACAGTGGCCAAAAACAGTAAGTATACACTCTTTCACCAGAATTCAGCGGGAGAATGAGCAGCAGAATCTTTGAACTAACGGCACGAAGAAAGTGAAATTTTTTGAAGAACGTATGAAAGAGGAAAATGACGTTTTAGAAATAACGTAAGAATGTTCATGAAAGGAATGTAGATGAACTTTGTAGTTTTATGTGGGAAAAATAGTAACGGTAAAGACTACAATGTTCAAATAATGTAATTAGCAAATTTACGTTCTAGAAGATTTGTGTGTTTAGTTTAGCTGCAAGAGTAACATTTCGGTTTGATATTTTACTGAAAATAAAAGTCCTGCACTTGCAACAACTTGGTAAGCAAACTGCAATCTGTTATTCATTTTTCCTGTTCTTGCTCAAGGCATTGGTTGGTCAAATAGAAATCTTACTCAGCAGTCAAGTACAATGCGAAAAGGTGGGCTGCAAAAGGAGGAAACGAGTAAGTATCAGTGTGCGCTTTAAAGAGGCAGAAAGGTCGATTGCAATGTTGGCACATTATGTAGCAGATTGCGTAACAGCAGCGCCAGATGTCATGAGCACTGATAACACTGTCACAGGTGGTAGGCCTGCTAGAATGGCGCCTGTGACAGAATATTTGTGGGATATTATTTCGTAAACAGTCCTGAGAAAGTGCATCTTTACAGCTAGTGGCTGAGTTTGCTTATGATAATAGCATTACGATAACACCTTAATATTTCATCCAGATACATGTATTTAGATGTAGTAAGCCCAGACTGTCCAACTTTCAGCTGAACTGAGTAACTGTTCAACGGATCGAGCCATACATTTTCTGGAGTCGAAAAGACAGACAATACGAATGGAAGGACTTTTGATCATTACAAGTAACTGAAACAGAATACCAGAAGAGACCCGAAGGTGAAAAAGGCCAAAGGCAAACAAGTATCGGCGTTCTTTGTGGAAGTTGTGCATGTGTCGAAGCAGGGTGGTTGGCAAAGGCTGGAGAAATAGCTTAGAAGTTTTTCCTGCGACAACTTATTTTTATTAGTACGTCCTTGTGTTATATTCAGTGGATTCCTTCCTATGTAGTGTATGTGTATGCTGTGAGTAATTATTGTCATTTGTGTTGTTAGAAGCATTCAGTTTTCATCTGTGATTTGTGCACTAAAATATACCCTAAAACAAGTGACGGACAGATTAAGGGCTTTCTGGTCAAGTGGGCAGAAGAACAATGGCAGGAGATGGAAAGGGAAAGGTAAGGGGACAGGCAGGAGAGAGAGAGAGAGAGAGAGAGAGAGAGAGAGAGAGAGAGAGAGAGAGGAAACAAGGGTGACAGGATTTCTCAAAAATTTTCAGAAAACATTTGATGAATTAAGGGAAACAATGAACAAAAGTATGAATCACCAGTTAATGGCTATAGATAAGAAAGTAGTTACAATGAATGCTTCCGTAGAACATCTGATTGTCAAAGAACAAGAGGACAAGGATGCGATAAGAAGCTTACAAAAAGAAACAGAAATATTTAAAAGGGAAAATCAAGGTATCAGAAGTGGATTCGAGGCTTTAAGTCAAAAGGTAAATAAAAATATTGCTGAAGTGCAAACTTGGGTCATTTGACTGTGATAATGTCAGCATCACAGTGATGAATTGTGCTGTGATGTGAAAAAATTGGTAGGATGGCTAAAAATACTGATACTCTACCGCTATATAGCAATTTGTAATGTGAATGTAGACTAATGGGACAGCCGGGAGAGGATACTAGTGTCAGTCAGAGGGCGTAGCGGGTAGTCCTAATCACGGCAGTGACTCACAAGAACAATTTGAGAGCCAGCCGAAGTGGCCGTGCGGTAAAAGGCGCTGCAGTCTGGAACCGAGAGACCGCTACGGTCGCAGGTTCGAATCCTGCGTCGGGCAAGGATGTGTGTGATGTCCTTAGGTTAGTTAGGTTTAACTAGTTCTAAGTTCTAGGGGACTAATGACCTAAGACGTTGAGTCCCATAGTGCTCAGAGCCATTTGAACCATTTTTTTGAACAATTTGAGACGGAGTTTGAAACAAAATTTTGGTCATCAGGGGCACAGGATGGTTTAAGACTGCAGCTATTAGGACATAGGGTTTATGATTAATCATGGGTGGATACAGGAGTTTTGTGGAATGGTATACAAAACTAGTGAAATATCTAGATGAAAGAATTGCTAAATCACATTTAATTATTGAAATACTAATTAGTCGATTACGAAGAGCAACAAAAGAAAAACTGGTAGATAGAGCGCTTAGCAGTCCAACGCCGTAACCACTTTACCACGACGCTATTTCTCAGCCCGCTTGCTCTATATTGCAGTTGTTTTCCATGGACCGTTCACTGTTTCTATTTTGCCTCTCTTTTTCGCAGTTCAGTACTCCTTCTTTCTGTTTTCGTGCTTGGTCAGTGTTCCGTTGTCAACGGGCTGTCCACTGGCCGCTCTTACCACTAACTTCTGTTGGAAGGGGGGGGGGGGGGAGGGAGGGGTGCTATGGTTAGCAAAACGCAAGGGTGGCATGCAAACACGGAGGGACAACGAATGTGGCCGGACCACTAGGTAAGAATTGTTGCACATGATCCAGCAAACCGTGAGGCACCCTCTGAGAGGAAAGACACAGTGTACCAATCGACATTCGTACGATGACAGGAGCAAGGCCTGTCGAGGGGCACTTTGTTGGAAGAAAAAAGGAGAAAGAATGTGACGGTCAGTGTCCGGCTGCTGTTGAAGGACAAGTTCATGAGAAAGCATTAAATTTATTAATTGATTCGGGATCTGATTTACGTCTGATTGGTAAAACTTGGCGAAATGGAGTAAACGACAGGAAGGAGGCAAAATCTTTGGCAGTTAAAAGATTATGCTATTTTCTCGAATACTGACACTTTTGAGACCATGACTGTGTGCGAAATACACGTTGATATTTGAAAAGAAGGAAACAGCAATCAGCCACTGTTAATATTGCTACTTATTCAGATAAATAGCGCCGTTGACGGTTTCGAAGTGGCAGGTCCATCTTCAGACGGCTGTTCACGTTTGGATACGCATTTGTAGATGTTTACATTGGCTTTCTGCTCTTTATACCACGTTGCGATGAACGTTCGTTGGGGTTGTGGTACCCTGCAGCAAAAAACGATCTGAGAAATGGCCTGTCAAACTGTAATTGTACCTAAGAACTATTGTACACAATGTAAAGAAAACCTAAGAACTATTGTACACAATGTAAAGAAAACTTTGAAGGAGAACTCTTTTAGTTCTAGGTTAGTTACGGAGAAAATCTCGCATCATTATGTTGCAATGTTTGCTACTTGTGTTTACAAAATAATGAACAGCATACTCTTCACTATTCTGTGAACTCGAGTAGTAAACGTCACAACATAATGACGCGAGATTTTCGAAACTAAGAGATTTGTTTACATTGTGTTCAGTTGTTATTAGATAGTTACAGTTAAACAGACCGTTTCACAAGTCTGTTTTGCTGTTGGGCACCAGAGTCCCGAGGAACTTTAACCACAAAGGGTATAAAGACCCGAAAGCTGACGTAAAAATAAACAAATTTGCATCAAGCGTAAACAGCCGTCATGAGATGAATCTGTCGCTTCGAAATCGGTAACGGCGCAATTTTGTGAATAAGGATATATATTAACAGTGGCTGGTTGCTGTTCTCTTCTTTGGAAGAAGCAACCTGTAATAAAAGGAATAAGCTGACAAGGAATAATGGGAAGGCGAAGTAACGGTCTGGAGGCATTGGCTGCTGCGAGATTTTCGGTAGATGGCGTAGAGTTCCTGCATCCAATGTGCGTAGTATCCGATTTAGGTGTACGGCTTCTGCTGGGTGTAAATCGGTTGAAAAAAAAGTTCAGCATATTATCTAGCAGTCAGGAGATACGTCCAATGTACAGGGCGAAACCTAAGAAGAGTAAATTAGAAAGTGAACCAGCATCAGGTGAAACCATGGGCTTATACAACATCAGTGATTTGAGACAGTAACTAGTAGTTGATTAAGGTAGTCGATGAAGTCGGTCAAGAAGGCTAGGAGAGTATTCTTACTAAAAAGAGCAGATAAGCAGTTGTTAGTATCCCACTTAGTAAATGAATCGACTTATTTACTTCCGGTATGATGGACGTGGGAGAATTATGGGCAAATTTTAAACACGTAAATCTCGCAATGGACAAGTATGTGCCGAAAAAGCGGGTTACGGACGGAAAAGACCCACCGTGGTTTAACAGCGCAATTCGGAGAATGCTCAGGAAGCAAAGGCAGTTGCACTCACGGTACAAGAAAGATCTGGAGAATGAGGACAGGCAAAAGTTAGTAGAGATTCGTGCTGCTGTAAAAAGAGCGATGCGCGAAGCTTTCAACCACTACCAGCGTCATACCTTAGCAAAAGATCTTGCTGAAAACCGAAGGAAATTTTGGTCTTACGTAAAATCGGTAAGCGGGCCGAAGGCTTCTATCCAGTCACTCACTGACCAGTCTGGCCTGGCAAAGGAAGACAGCAATACGAAAGCTGAAATTTTAAATTTAGCACATGAGAAATCTTTCACGCAGGAGGATAGTACAAACATACCGCCGTTAGAGTCTCGTTCAGATTCTCGTATGGAGGACATAGTGATAGACATCCCTGGGGTAGTGAAGCAGCTGAATGGGTTGAAAATAAATAAATCGCCAAGTCCTGATGGGATTCCAATTCGGTTTTACAGCATTGGCTCCTTACTTAGCTTGCATTTATCACGAATCTCTTGCCCAACGTAAAGTCCCGAGCGACTGGAAAAAAGCGCAGTTAACGCCTGTATGTAAGAAGGGTAGAAGGACGGATACTCAAAATTACAGACCAATATCCTCAACATCGGTTTGTTGCAGGATTCTCGAACATATTCTCAGTTCGAATGTAATTAATTTCCTTGAGACAGGGAAGTTGCTGTCCATGCATCAGCACCGCTTTAGAAAGCATCGCTCCTGCGAAACGCAACTCGCCCTACTTTCACATGATATCTTGCGAACGATGGATGAAGGGTATCAGACGGATGCCACATTCCTTGACTTCCGGAAAGCGTTTGACTCGGCGCCCCACTGCAGACTCCTAAGGTACGAGCATATGGGATTGGTACCCAAATATGTGAGTGGCTCGAAGACTTCTTAGGTAATAGAACCCAGTACGTTGTCCTCGATGGTGAGTGTCCATCGGAGGTGAGGGTATCATCTGGAGTGCCCCAGGGAATTGTGGTAGGTCCGCTGTTGTTTTCTATCTACATAAATGATCTTCTGGATAGGGTGGATAGCAATGTGCGGCTGTTTGCTGATGATGCTGTTGTGTACGGGAAGGTGTCGTCGTTGACTGACTGTAGGAGGATACAAGATGACTTGGACAGGATTTGTGATTGGTGTAAAGAATGGCAGCTAACTCTAAATATAGATAAATGTAAATTAATGCAGATGAATAGGAAAAAGAATCCCGTAATGTTTGAATACTCCATTAGTAGTGTAGCGCTTGACACAGTTACGCCGATTAAATATTTGGGCGTAACATTGCAGAGCGATATGAAGTGGGACAAGCATGTAATGGCAGTTGTGGGGAAGGCGGATAGTCGTCTTCGGTTCATTGGTAGAATTTTGGTAAGATGTGGTTCATCTGTAAAGGAGACCGCTTATAAAACACTAATACGACTTATTCTTGAGTACTGCTCCAGCGTTTGGGATCCCTATCAGGCCGGATTGAAGGAGGACATAGAAGCAATTCAGAGGCGGGCTGCTAGATTTGTTACTGGTAGGTTTGATCATCGCACGAGTGTTACGGAAATGCTTCAGGAACTCGGGTGGGAGTCTCTAGAGGAAAGGAGGCGTTCTTTTCGTGAATCGCTACTGAGGAAATTTAGAGAACCAGCATTTGAGACTGACTGCAGTACAATTTTACTGCCGCCAACTTATATTTCGCGGAATGACCACAAAGATAAGATAAGAGAGATTAGGGCTCGTACAGAGGCATACAGGCAGTCATTTTTCCCTCGTCCTGTTTGGGAGTGGAACAGGGAGAGAAGATGCTAGTTGTGGTACGAGGTACCCTCCGCCACGCACCGTGTGGTGGATTGCGGAGTATGTATGTAGATGTAGATGTAGAAGTGCAAGAAGCAGATGTACAAGACCAGTGGTTCCTAGGAAGAGGTGAACAAACACCGTCCTACATATATATTCGTATAAAAAGTAGATCACTCTTACAAACAAGCTTTACAGAGCTGTTACGTTGCCCTTACCTGTTTGGTCCGACCGTTTGCTAACTCTCAACACAGGTAACCTTTCTTTTGTGGTGCCTTCGATTATGCAAATACTCCTACCTGAGAAACATATTATCTTGGGGAAAAACACTACGAGTGATTACAAACTGAGAGGGGCTCTATGAAAATTACAACCATTCAAAAATATTTATGTATGTAATAAATAAAATTACCCAATTTAGTTTCCTCTCCGGTCTCCGGAACACAAAGAAAAACGCTATGCAGACTTTTTTATGCGTAAATTAGTCGATCGTTTGCTAAGCAAAGTAAGAATCAAATTTAATTGCCTTTGTATCTGCGTCACATAATTACTTTAGAATCTGGTCACGTTTGTGTATCACAATCCGTACAAACTGCCACACTGACACCACTAGATAAAGGACACAACCGAACCGATGTGGTGATATCTGATATTGCCTGAAACCATGTTACAACCCAAAAGAAATTTATTAACGAACTCAGGCATCATCTGCAGAGAAAACAGCGACCGTTAGAAATTAAAATTGTGGCTCAGTCACAAGTCGCATACAACTTTCCTTCTTTTACTTGTATCACTCGGCAGGCACGAGCACCTTCGGAAATTTAATAGCCACGGACCACACGTTGAAGATATCTGACCACATGTTCATTTAACGTGTGGCCCTTGGCTACTAAATTTCTGAAGGTGCCCGTGCCTGCCGAGTGATACAAGTCAAAGGAGGAAAGTTGTATGCGACTTGTGGCTGAGCCGCCATTAATTTGATCAACACTGGTAACAGTACCAAAGTATCCCTACTGTGAGCCGTTGTGGATGTAATACTTACTACTATAAAATTTCTGCTTGTGCCTCCCAACATACGGTGAACGGCAGTCAGTCAGCCCATGTAGTCGCTGTGTGTATCGACACATATGTTGACAGAAGAACGCGATAAGTTGTTAAGTAACCACTACAGGCGTACAACACAGGTGGTGGTGCAGTTGGAGGTTGTTTGCCTTTGGATCCTTCAGAAGGCTCGTAAAAGTACGTCGCTTCTATCAGAACAGCTCCGGTATTTGATGTGAAAAGATTATGTTGTTTGTCTCACTGCATATTTTCAGGAGAATAGCAAGTGTCCTTTGCAGAGAAGACAAAGTATTCGAAAACTTTCAATTTCCTCCTCTTATGTAGCTTGCGTTATTTTTTGACGTTCTGTCTGAGTTCCGCTTTATGATCTCTATTTTTACTCATTCGACTGTGTATATAGAACCTAAAACAAAACACGGGTTGTCCCTCTTAAGCGCCCTAAGCACGTACCGATCGACCGACCAACCAATAAATCGATCAATTTACGTGCAGTATACACTCGTCCCCACCAGCTTCGCTTGGCGATTGGAGCGTCGCCCTGTTCATATCGTTGTTTGCGAACTGTTTATAGAAGTTCATTGAGGTTAGGTTCGACGGGATGCCGCTGAAGCAGAATGGTTCAAATGGCTCTGAGCACTATGTGACTCAACTGCTGAGGTCATTAGTCCCCTAGAACTTAGAACGAGTTAAACCTAACTAACCCAAGGACATCACAAACATGGATGCCCGAGGCAGGATTCGAACCTGCGACCGTAGCGGTCTTGCGGTTCCAGACTGCAGCGCCTTTAACCGCACGGCCACTTCGGCCGGCCCGCTGAAGCAAAAACAGGGAAATGCCTTCGCTGTTTTGGAGGTTACAACGCTAAGAAAAACCGAGAGAAATCTGTGAGCATAGAACTGGCTTATGCAAAGGAAGAAATTCACCTACCCTCCTTTACTGAACGGAATGGAAGGGGATGATTTTGGCAATTCTCTTAATATACATGTAGCATGATTTTCGGAGCTGCTCAATTTAATGAAACAAGGTCATAGTATTACCAAACATTTCATCTACATCGATACTCTGCAAACCACCATGAGGTGCAAGGAGAGGGTACTTCCCATTTACCAGTTCTTAGGGTTTCTTACTGTTCCATTCACGTATGTAGCGCGGGAGGAATGACGGTCTGGATGTCTCTGTGAGTGCAGCAATTGTTCTAGTCTTACCATCACAATCCCTGTGGGAGCGATAAGTTAGAGGGTTGTAATATATCACTAGAGTAATCATTTAAAGCCGGTTCTTTGAAACTTTGTTAATAGACTTTCTCGTGACAGTTTACGTCTGTCTCCAAGATTCTGCCAGTTCACTTTCTCCAGTATCTCTGTGACACTCTCCCATGGAGTAAACAAACCTGTGACCGTTGGTGTTGCCCTCCTCTCTATACGTTAAGCATCCCCTGTTGGTCCTTCGTGGTACGGGTCCCACATACTTGAGCAAATATTCTTGGATGGGTTCCATGAGTATTTGTAAGCAATCTCTTTTGTAGGTAGATTGCACTTGCCCAGTATTCTACAAATAAACCCAAGCCTACCACCTGATTTACCCTCGACTCAACCTATGTGATCATTCCATTTCATATCTGTACAAAGTGTTTCACCCAGATATTTGTATGACTTGCCCGATTACAATTGATTTCTCGTTTCGTGAAGTGCAAAATTTTACATTTCTGAACATTTACAGCAGGTTGCCAATCTCTGCAACATGTTGAAATATTGTCAAGTTCTGACTGAATATTTACGCAGCTTCTCTCAGATAGTACACCAGATAACTGCATCATCTGCAGAGAGCCTGATTTTACTATTAATATTGTCTGCAAGGTGATTAATTATGACACTGTTGTCTGCTATTCATTATAATTAGATTGCTCAACAACGTTTCTACTGTAGGAAAGTACATAACTTCTTTAATTCTCTTTTATATGCCGTTCGCATCTTATCTACTTTACGCCTCAAAATCAGAATATGAGGAACAAATGATTAATTTGGTTCTCGGGGTATAAATGAGGTCAGCAGTTTAGCCGACTCATAAAATAATAGTACGGCACTTGCTCCAAATCCAGTAACCTGACAAATAAATTTAAAAATCGTATTTTGAGAACATTTTAAAACCATACGTTGCTGATAACAAGTTTTGTCTGATATTGGATTCCTTCGGTGGACAAACTGATTCTGTCATGTATTGGTATGTTTATAGATGGCAAGGATCAACCGACTTGCACAGCAGTAGTAACATCGCCAAACTGCGCACCCGTGTGCCATCCGTGTAATGCTTATTTTTATCACCAAGTTAAAAAGTTTATTTCGAGGCTTCAAAATTGCAGCCTGCTTCTGGAAAACCAGCGAGAATTGAACAACCACTCATATTCAATAACGGTTCACAACATAATTTATCAACATTCAAAACCGATTATTCAAGCACTGTTACCGTATGCATGGTATGCATCACAATTAATTACCGAAAAAGAAATATTTTAAAATGTAAACCAGGTCTGTTTCCCGAGAAATTTATTTTCCTACCTTGTTATTTCTTATTGATTTACTTACATTATCAACTGTCCTATACGTACCAATTTCGAAAAGGAAGAAAAAAAACAAATAAAGGAGGGAATGCACTTGGCAATGGAACACAGGCCCACTGCTCCCCATCGAGATGCCTTCGTCGCTACGGCGGCGACGTTTTCGTTGCATGGCGTTTATCTTATGGGTACACAAGAGGCAGTCAAAAGAATTTCTTTCCTCGATTTCTAGGAAAATATGCGTTTGCGGATGACGTACATCATGATGAAAAATGCTTAATTTTCAGCTATCTTTCGTGCACATAAATTTTGAGTCGCCAGAGCTTCATGACCTTTATTTATGATTTTCCCATGTTATGATTATCTCAGATATGTTAAGATCATTCATTTTAGATTGTGCACAAGCGAGCTGCTAAATGTGAGCCGAATGTGTTGCCTGGCTATAATCTTGTCCTCGTTAATTCATATCGATAAAATAAATATTGCAATAGACCAATTTGGGAGCGCTCTATCGAAAGGGCACAAACATACAGTTTTAAATATAATTTTGTTTGTAACAGGTGACAAATTCTGCGCTTTGCGTCGACACGCGTCTCATGGAAGACGTGATCAGAACAGTCTTCACTTGTGCTGACTCCAGATAAACGTTGCAAAAAGGAAACTGCAAATATCTGCCGTAAAACCAGAGAAAATGCGCCTTACTTCTCATATGTGCACCACCCAACATACACTCAAATATAAACAAATAAATAAATATAATAAAATAAAATACACTCCTGGAAATTGAAATAAGAACACCGTGAATTCATTGTCCCAGGAAGGGGAAACTTTATTGACACATTCCTGGGGTCAGATACATCACATGATCACACTGACAGAACCACAGGCACATAGACACAGGCAACAGAGCATGCACAATGTCGGCACTAGTACAGTGTATATCCACCTTTCGCAGCAATGCAGGCTGCTATTCTCCCATGGAGACGATCGTAGAGATGCTGGATGTAATCCTGTGGAACGGCTTGCCATGCCATTTCCACCTGGCGCTCAGTTGGACCAGCGTTCGTGCTGGACGTGCAGACCGCGTGAGACGACGCTTCATCCAGTCCCAAACATGCTCAATGGGGGACAGATCCGGAGATCTTGCTGGCCAGGGTAGTTGACTTACACCTTCTAGAGCACGTTGGGTGGCACGGGATACATGCGGACGTGCATTGTCCTGTTGGAACAGCAAGTTCCCTTGCCGGTCTGGGAATGGTAGAACGATGGGTTCGATGACGGTTTGGATGTACCGTGCACTATTCAGTGTCCCCTCGACAATCACCAGTGGTGTACGGCCAGTGTAGGAGATCGCTCCCCACACCATGATGCCGGGTGTTGGCCCTGTGTGCCTCGGTCGTATGCAGTCCTGATTGTGGCGCTCACCTGCACGGCGCCAAACACGCATACGACCATCATTGGCACCAAGGCAGAAGCGACTCTCATCGCTGAAGACGACACGTCTCCATTCGTCCCTCCATTCACGCCTGTCGCCACACCACTGGAGGCGGGCTGCACGATGTTGGGGCGTGAGAGGAAGACGGCCTAACGGTGTGCGGGACCGTAGCCCAGCTTCATGGAGACGGTTGCGAATGGTCCTCGCCGATACCCCAGGAGCAACAGTGTCCCTAATATGCTGGGAAGTGGCGGTGCGGTCCCCTACGGCACTGCGTAGGATCCTACGGTCTTGGCGTGCATCCGTGCGTCGCTGCGGTCCGGTCCCAGGTCGACGGGCACGTGCACCTTCCGCCGACCACTGGCGACAACATCGATGTACTGTGGAGACCTCACGCCCCACGTGTTGAGCAATTCGGCGGTACGTCCACCCGGCCTCCCGCATGCCCACTATACGCCCTCGCTCAAAGTCCGTCAACTGCACATACGGTTCACGTCCACGCTGTCGCGGCATGCTACCAGTGTTAAAGACTGCGATGGAGCTCCGTATGCCACGGCAAACTGGCTGACACTGACGGCGGCGGTGCACAAATGCTGCGCAGCTAGCGCCATTCGACGGCCAACACCGCGGTTCCTGGTGTGTCCGCTGTGCCGTGCGTGTGATCATTGCTTGTACAGCCCTCTCGCAGTGTCCGGAGCAAGTATGGTGGGTCTGACACACCGGTGTCAATGTGTTCTTTTTTCCATTTCCAGGAGTGTAAAATAAACGACGACCTCTAAGGAATTATCCGAACAGGACGGAAATCGGTAGATGTGATTTACATATACAGCCAAACAAATGGTTACAATTTCAGAAAAATCGGAGGGTTTATTCAAGAGAAAGAGCTTCACAAATTGAGCAAGTCAGCAGCGTGATGGTCCACTGAAAGACGTCCATCTACCTTGCACTTCTTTCACTTATTTACGATTTACAATACTGTAGTCATATTATCATCATTGCTAATACGGCAATAGCAAGCCTGATATTCTGCTGATTTATTTCAGTATGGCAGCATATTGAAACTGGAGAGAGGATTGGAACAAGGTACTTTTATTTTATTTCCGTATTCAGCAGTCTCCATCAGCTAGCATGTTGGCTTTCCTTTTCCCGCGCTGACCTTTTAGCTGGGAAGCATGGACCCGTAGTTTGAATGACTTGGAGAAGCCAAAGTAGTCCTTCTTCTTATTCTTCTAACTAGAAGTACCAACCTAAAACTTAGTTTCTCCTGCATGTTTTGCTCTGGAAAGAGGCTGCACTGACGACTCCCTGACTAAATTCTATCCAATCACGAGTAGTTCCGCCAAGTCAGGAATGTCTCCTTGAACGGCAGCTAGTTCGGCGACAGATCCTACCCCCTGATTGGCCGGTGAAAAGTGCGCCGATTCCCACCCCCACAAGACCCGGCTGCGCTGGAGCAACGGCCGGTAATCGGTTAGCAGTAGTGAGGCGAGATCTAGAAGAAGACGGTTTCAAGCTGGTAAGCATGCGTGCTCTTGCTAGGTTCAGAAGTGGATTGGGTCGCGAATACATATTAAAGTGTTAGGTGATCCTTAATTTCGGGAGGATTTGCGCCTCATTGCTTTTATTTCTTCCTCATTTTTCTATTTTGTTTTTGGACTTGGCGTCAGAGCCCAGTCGGTTGCAGTATGCAAAACATACGTGGGACTGTCAGTCAGCACGCTCGGTATAATTCAACCACCTCGTAACCACTTCGCCTTCAGCGAATGTCTTTCCTTCTCCAATACTCCGTGATATTAGTGAACATTTCATTACCGCCTTTTGTGTGTTAGGTTTTCCCTTCTTTGTCGCACGCGTGTGAACACGTGGCGAGTAGCTCTTCACACGATATCTAAATTAAACCAGAAGTAGCGTGGCCCGCGTTTCTTGATATTCGTATTCGTAAATCAGTGTTGCAGAATGGGTTTTATGAATTTTATTAGTTTACGCACGGGAGGCCGCTTTAATAACGTGCATCCACAAGTAGTTCATAGTTTGCCTTTTCAATATATTTATGTATTAGATATTGGATCCCGTCTCTTACCTTTCAGAAATTATTAGAGTAAGTTCTTTTCTGGACGGTGGGCTCCCACCTTTCTTTGTCCATTTCGAACGCTGGTATTGTGGGTGACTGCTGAATTTAGGCCATATCCCCCTATGCCCCCCCCCCCCCCCCAGTCTAGTATTAACATCCATAGGTAACAAGGTATGTATACTCAATAATTATACTCGTACTTCGTTTGTACAAGTGTAATTTCGATTTATAGTAAACTGTTGTGCCTTTTTATCTGAGTTTCAATGAAAAGTATTAACCCCATTTATAGAGGCATCAAGGAAATGCTACCATTGAAAGGCCTCCTACTGAAAATGCTCCTCTTAAGATGATAAAATTAATTGTAAATTCAATGAGTAGTTTTTGTTTAACCGTGGTGGATATTTTTTATGCAATCAGATAGACGATCCTTGCGCCAGGCTCTAATCGTTTCTGATGCGCCGACGACTCTTATATTTGGTGATCTGTATGAAATTCAACCCCAGTCCTCCACTCTAGATAAACGAAAGTCACATTGATAGGGCAGTTGTGAGCAAAATCCACATCATGTGCTGAAGGGGGAGGCCCTGCCAATACCGACTCATTTTAATGGGCATGGCACCTCTTTTACCATCTCTCGCCCTTATGCAAGGAGTTTGCTTGACATTGATTGATAGAATTGTTGGGTGTCCTTCTGAGGGATGTTGCACCAGAAGACGTGTCTCAAGACGCCACAGACTGTGGTGGCATACCAACCAGACTGTTCCTAACCATACGGTCCGACAACCAGGGATTACGGTCTGAGGTGCCATTTCTTTTCATAGGAGGACCCCTTTGGTTTGCGGCATCCTTACAGCTCAACGGTACGTCGACGACTTTCTACCCCCCATTTTGCTGCCCTTCATCGCAAGTCATCCTGGTCTTACTTTCTAGCAAGATAATGCCTGTCCGAAGACGGCGAGTATCTACAGCTTCCCTTCGTGCTTGCCAGACCCTACCTCGGCCAGCAAGGTCCTTGGAACTCTCCCCACTTGAGAGAATTTGGAGCATTGTGGGCAGGGACCTCCTACCATCTCGGGATTTTGACGATCTAACAAGTCACTTGGACAGAATTTGCCACCATATCCCTCATGAGGACATCCAGCAACTCTCTCAGTCAATGCAAGTCGAATAACACCTTGCACAACGGCCAGAGGTCGGCCGGCGTGTTACTGACGTCCTCAATATGTGAAGCTCTTTCTTTTGAAAACATCATCCAATTTTTCTGAAACTGTAGCCATTTGTTTGTCTGTACATCATGATTTCCGTCCTATTCGGATAATCCCTCCGTTATATATGACACAATTTCAGAGACCTACAGACATGTTTTTATGTATATAAACTAAAGAGACAAATGAAAATTTGTACCAAACCCGTGAATCGAACCCGGGTCTCCAGTTTACTAGGCAGGTGCATTAGTCACCAAGCTACATCGGCACAGCAGTTCACACAACTACGTGGATTATCGCGGCACACCTCCCTCCTCAATCCAAATTCTCACTGTCACCACAGTCTACTTTAAATTCCCCCTTACACACGGACAGAATTGCCGGTGCTCTTCGTGTTCTGGAATAGCACCTCAGCCCCGAACGTAAATGGGGGATCCAGCCTAAAACTCAGATGCTGGTACTTATACAAATGAAATGACACAGAGACTGTACTGGTCTGACAGAGACATGATTGTATCTATATAGACTAAAGAGACAAATGAAAATTTGCACCAAGGCCAGAAATCGAACGCAGGTCTCCCATTTACAAAGGCAGGTGCAGGGATTACCTTCACATGGCACCCTCCTCGATACAAATCGTCACTGCCGCCATAGCCTGTTACAGCATTCGATGCTGAGGTGCTGTTCCAGAACATGGAGAGCGTCGGCAATTCTGTTTGTGTGTGACGCGGAATTTAGAGTAGACTGGGACGGCAGTGAGAATTTGGATCACGGAGGCGTGCCAGGGTAATCGGTGCAGTTGTCTGAACCACTGTGCCAAGTGGCTAACGCACGTGCGTTAGTAAGCAGCAGACCCGTGTTCGATTCCTGGCCGTGGTACAAATTTTCCCTCACTCCTTCAGTCTATATACATAAAATCTATATGTATAAAAGTCTAAAAAAGTAGGAAGTCAGAGCCAGCACAGTTTTGATATGAACTTTGTATGCAAATTAATTAGCTAATCAATTATTATTTCACCAAACCGCCACACCCCCACTCATCCACCACCAGATGACACTTTTTTTCCCCCAGCCAGCACGTTAGTCCCCGGGTCCTCCCCCTCCCCTCGCATCACCCCTTGCCCACCTATCCTACTGGCAGGGATTTCGAATTTTAGTGGCTTTTTAGAATTTAATGGGAAAATTCAAAAACTGGTGGGAATTGCTTAAAATGGCGGGAATTCCTTTTACCTAAGGCTGTTCTGACGTCCCACCCAACCCCCCACCCGGGAATTGCCCAAAAATTCGAAATGGCGGATGTCTTTCCCGGGACTTGAACCCTCGTCCTTCTGGGCAGAAAGCCCAAGTACATCGCCCTACACAGGCGAACGGTCAGCCTCTGTCCAGCTGCTGACGAGCTGCATTAGGTTAGCGTACCTTATTTATTTGTTCTAACTGAAGTAAAGATCGATTCTAATTACATATTAATCATAAAGATCGTTCCTAATTAACATCTGTATGAATAATGCTACACAAGAAGCACCTAAAATCGCAATAGAACTAAAAAATTGACGATGTCATACAATTGGTGTTATCCTCTTGCAAAAACTTCACAGTACCACTCGAAACTAGTAGCAGATGTAATCAAAATAAATAGTAACTCTACATAGGACGATTCCTTTACCTACAAGTAGAAATAAATCTTTCTGCTCCACTTGGAGTGGAAGGAACTATCTTTCTTTGGCGGCAAATGTGCTCAAATGATGAGATGTTGGTGTTGAGCAGAGAGGAGTTTAATAAGTGTGTAATCTGTAAGCATACAGTAGGAGCTGTGTCAATGGCCTCCTACATGAGGAATGTAAGGAGGTGATAATGGACGAGCATAGGTGAGTACTTTCCAGCAAATAATGGTGATGCAGCGGGATGACTAAAGATGCATTTCACAACTCATAGAGACCATTTCCTGTGCTGGAGCTGATTCTGTTTCTAAAATGGTCGCCCAGTTCACAGTGCAGGAGACAACTTCACGCATCCACTGTGATCGCTATTTACGAACCATGTGTGTCTCACTGTTTGACGTTGGAGTTCCCTACAGACGCTTCCCGCTGCATTGCTGTATGCCCTACTCGACAAACACCCTGCAGCCCTGGTGCTCAAAATTCAAACAAGCAGTGCTCTCTTTATTTCTCGAGAACTTCATCGTATTCCACTGTTCCCGAGACATCACCTTGGTGTAGCTGCTGAGTAACTTATATGTTGATACATCGTAAGAAGTGATACGGCAGCAAACCGTCACTGAAGTGTAGGAAGGCCAATACGCACAACCACAACTGATTGAAAATGCCTCACTATTCTAATTACACATCAAAATTGTCTTGAAAAAACCAGCACTCGTAAACAATGGTCATAATACAAAACATATACCGGGGACCGAGGAAAATAATTATAATGACACAGCTACCAGAGAAACCGACCCCAGAAGATGGTACCAGGAGAGAGGGGTGTGAGCTGCACGTGTGCTCTCTTTGGTATGCGGTCACGAACTAACCAGCTTAGAGCCAGTCTTACGTCCCCTCCTACCACACCCCATCCCTCCCACCCCTCGCTGTACAAAGCTGCTCTAACCTGTCGCTAATTGTTCACAAAGAGATCGAAACCAACTTGGTGCGGCAGCTGAGTAACTTGAACTCTGATACATAGTAAGAAGGGATGGGGCAGGAAACATCACTGAAGTGTAGGAAGGCCAATACACGCTACCACAACTGATTGAAAATGCTTCACTGTTATAATTACACATCAATATTGTTGTGAAAAAACCAGCACTTATAAATACTGGGTAATAACACAGCTACCACAAAAATCGACCCCAAAAGATCCTACCAGGGGAGAGGGGTGGCAGCTGCACGTGTGTTCTCTTTGGTATAGGGTTACGAACTAACCAGCTTAGGGCCAGTCTTACGTCCCCTCCTATCACACCTATCTGTACAAAGCTGCTATAACCTGCCCCATCCCTTCTTACTATGTATCAGAGTTCAAGTTACTCAGCAGCCGCACCAAGTTGGTGTCGAGGGGGCAGTGGAACAGGCCAAAGTTGGAAAGAAATTAGAGATAACCATTTATTTGAATTTCTAGCACCAGAGCTGCACTGTGATTGTAGAGAAATGCAGCGAGATGCGTCTGTAGCGAACTTCGACGTCAAAGATCGCGTACAACAACACAATGGCAAGTTAAATGTTTATCCTTTTCTGTGTTTTCCTCTTAGTATATTTGTTAAATTTTGTGCGAGTTTTTCCGTTTAAGAGTTTTAATCTCGTGTTTTTGCAGGTGCAAATTCATTTAGTCTGTAGCGTAATGGTTGCTCACTGAACAGCCAGCTACCTAGATCTATAAAGCATCAGAATACATTGGTGACACATCAGGAGGGTTGCGAGTTCCACATCTGGGGCTCTGTCTGCTTTTACGTTTACTTCTTCAGTTAGCCTTGTCAGGATGGGTAGGATGTGAGCATTCTGCGTGCGGACGCAGGAGCTGCTGGCCTGTTTGTGGACAGTTGAATGTGCTTTTGGCTATGGTCAGTCACCATCAGGCCGCTGCCTCGAGGTGCAGCGTTGGCGGAGAATCTGGCGCACCGCATGGGTCACATGAGGTGTCGCTTGTTTTACCTACGGGCTCTGCTTCTGAGGCACCTCCATGTGCAACCTACGCTATGGATCCGGCCTCGCAGCAGGGTGGGTGGCGGTTGGGTACACGTTCGCGTCACTTGAGGCGGAGGGCCCAAGTGGAGACTGGCCGCTTTGCCTCGCCCATTCAACCTGTGAGTGTGCCGATGGCGCCTCCGTCTGCAGGGTCCGAGTAGGTAGGCTGATAGCGAACAGAGCTGATAAGGAAATCAGTCTGCACTTCGTGTGTCTGCCAGAAGTCCTCATCCGAGATGTGGAGGCGGTCTTGCCGATGGTTATCGAGCATGCAGGGTGCAGTTCCCTACAAATTGGGGCTCATGTCGGCACCGACGACGCCTGTAGAATGTGTTCTGAGGTGATCCTCAGTTCGTACAGGTTGCTGGCGGAGGTGGTGAAGACTGCTGGCCTGACATGCCGGGTGCAAGCAGAGCTCGCCGTTTGCAGCATCGTTCCCAGAGTTGATCTGGGTCCTTGTTTGCAGCCGAGTGGAGGGTCTCAACCAAAGGCTTTTGTCATCTCAGAGTAATAGTAATATAATTTTTTGTGATGTAGCCATACGCTAAATAAATAAATCACTTTTGACTGAAAAATTTTACCTGGCTCGTTCGATAACGCGGTACGTCTTCACGTCACGGAGTACTGAACTAGGCAGCTCGCCCGCGAAGGGCGCATTTCCGCCGGGGATCCACTGCCTCCGGCGAAATTCGTTACGTTATCTGATTCATTTGTTTCGAAATTTATTTTTTGGAAGCAGTACTGCATATATGAAACGTCAGTATGAGTGGGCATTTCAGTATGATAACCATGGTTATTTTACAATTTATTGATAGTTTATACATTACCTGAAGTTATGCGTATTGCCGCCAATTTTACAGTGAAGCACCAAAGAAACTCATTTAGGCATCAATTTTACACTGAAGCAATAGAGAAACCCATTTAGGTTCAAAATTGTTCAAATGGCTCTGAGCACAATGCGACTTAACTTCTGAGGTCATCAGTCGCCTAGAACTTAGAACTAATTAAACTTAACTAACCTAAGGACAACACACACATCCATGCCCGAGGCAGGATTCGAACCTGCGACCGTAGCGGTCGCTCGGTTTCAGACTGTAGCGCCTAGAACCGCACGGCTACTTCGGCCGGCAAACCCATTTAGGCATGCCTATGAAATGCAGAGATACGTAAACAGGCGGAATACGGCGCTGCAGTCCTCACTGCCTATATAAGACAACAAGCGTCTGGCGCAGTTGTTAGACCGGTTATTGCTGCTACAATGGCAGGTTATCAAGGTTTATGTGAGTTTGAACGTGGTGTTATAGTCGGCGCACGAGAGATGGGACACAGCATCTCCGAAGTTGCGATGAAGTGGGATTTTCCCGTACGACCATTTCATTAGTGTACCGTGAATATCAGAAATACGGTAAAACATCAAATCTCCGACATCGCTGCGGCCGGAGGAAGATCCTACAAGAACGGCACCAATGACGACTAAATAGAATCGTTAGACGTGAAGTAAGTGCAAACCTTCCGCAAATTGCTGCACATTTCAAGGCTGGGTCATCGACAAGCATCAGCGTGCGAACCATTCAACGAAACATCATCGATATGGGCTTTCGGAGCCGAAGGTCCACTCGTGTAACCTTGATGACTATACGACACAAAGCTTTACGTCTCGCCTAGGGACGTCAACACCGCCGTTGGACTGTTCATGACTGGAAACATGTTGCCTGGTCGGACGAGTCTCGTTTAAAATTGTATCGAGTAGATGGACGTGTACGGGTTTGGAGACAACCTCACGAACCCATGGACCTTATATGTCAGCAGGGGACTGTTCAAAGTGGTGCTGGAGGCTCTGTAATGGCGAGGGGCGTGTGCAGTTGGAGTGATATGGGACTCCTGATATGTCTAGATACGACTCTGACACGTGACACGTACGTTAGCATCCTGTCTGATCACCTGCATCCATTCATGTGCGTTGTGCATTTCGACGGAGTTAGGCAATTCCAGCAGGACGATGTTGCACCCCACACATCCTGAATTGCTACAGAGTGGCCCCAGGAACACTCTTCTGAGTTTAAACACTTCCGCTGGCCACCAGATTCCCCAGACATGAACATTATTGAGCATATCTGTGATGCCTTGCAGCGTGGTGTTCAGAAGAGATCTCCACCCCCTCGTACGCTTACGGATTTATGGACAGCCCTGCAGGATTCATGGTGTCAATTCCTTCCAGCATTACTTCAGACGTTAGTGGAGGCCATGCCACGTCGTGTTGCGGCACTTACGCATGCTGACGGGGGCCCTATCTGATATTAAGCAGGTGTACCAGTTCTTTGGCTCTTCAGTGGATATCGGAGTCTGTACGGTCTGGCTCAGCTCGCGAGCAGAGTCTCCGGCAGATAGAAACTTTCCCGCACTCGATGTCCGGTGTCTTGAGAGTCTGTCAGCGGGTAACCTGCATGTCTCCTCTGGTACGTATAGCAGTGAATGTAACCCTGTGCCGATGCTAAATTACGCCAGTCAGCGTGACCGACCGCAGGAGGCCGCTTCAGCTTATTGTGTCCGCCAGGGCGTGGCGCGATCGCAGCCGCTGCCTGGATCCGGCATACCGAACCCGTGACTAACGGGAAGCCACGGCTTTTTGTGTTCTCTCGTTGCAACAATCGCCGCCACCCGCTTTCGCTGAGGCGTCCGCTTTCCAGTTTGCTCTCTTTTCCCTTCTTTTCTCACCGAGAGGCGCCACACCCACAGTACACCGCTCAAGGACACCACATAAAGAAATTTTACTGACAGTGCGTGTACAGTGTATACTGTATTCATCACAAGAACAAACCCGATGTGGACATTACACCATGTATTCTTCCGCGTTTGCTGGAAGGTCGTTGGACTTCGTCTACATGGAGCGGAAGTCAAGTTGTTTCGAATTCAGTCAAGTACGTTACGCGCACATGGACTGAGCGATAATACGAGACTACAGACCTACCGGCGCATTTAACTTGGACAGGAGTGGCCAGCCAGCTGGCCAGCTGGTCCATCCAACCTGCAGTGATGTGAGGAGTTGCAGTTACGACCTAAAAAAGAGACGAGCATACAAACAATGTAGCTTCGTCTGTCTAAAGAGAATGAAATATTCGGCAAAACTTCAACAACACCACATTCCTCTTGGCGAAACATACGAAAAGCGTATCACGCTCTCGTTCTTAGCTATCGACAACGGTGACGAATATTTCTAACTTAAAAACAGGATAGTATTTCTGCCCGGGATATGTGTGACGCAAAAGCGTAATGTAGGAATTTCAGTTATAGTTAAATATTGCAGCCACTGAAGGCATCAACTTACCATCAATCGCCTGGTAATCTCTCAATTCCTTCCACATCCAAATCCGAGAAAAACATTTCAGTACTGGAACTGCCATGTGCTACATTTATAATGAGTCGATGAACAACAGAATACAAGAAGCCAACCAAGCGCGACACTTTCTCCTCTTCTTTCACGGCGCGTCGTTCTGTATCCCGTCAGCGTTCGACGGTGACTTGTAACAAAGCTTTATGTGTAAGTTCCATTTGCCTCGTGATGACTCGGTGTTGTGTGATGTCCTTAGGTTAGTTAGGTTTAAGTAGTTCTAAGTTCTAGGGGACTGATGACCATAGATGTTAAGTCCCATAGTAAAAAACCAGAAATATATATATATATATATATATATATATATATATATATATATATATATAAAGTTCCATTACGTCTGGCGGTTTAAACCGCCTTGTTATTTCTAGCGACAAACCCCTGAATTTGACTGCAGCTCTGTTGGCTTCATATTGCGGTGGTGCGGTGGCAGCGGTAAAAATGCGGCATACATCTGACTGGTGTGCTGAATGCTGTGAAAATGATTGTTCTCCGTGTTCCCACGACGCATATCACTCTGGCTCGTGTGATACCACATCTGTGCTATTATGCCACAGAATGCTTGACGTACTCCAAATAAAGAGGATTTAATTTTCATATTTGTCCTAAAAATTTAATGTTTAATATTTCTTACTTTAAACAGCCTTTATTAACAATTTTTGATAACATATCGATGATTAAGAATTTATATTTGCAGTGAGAGCTGGAATTTTGCGTGCGATGTATAACTGGAAACAAGAAGACGTGCGTTTTCAATTAAAATAATATGTGTTAAGTAGCATATATTTGATGAATATACCATGTAGAAGATGTATGGATTCCATATTTAACGAAAAAAAGAACAACCAAAGCTATATTTTAACCCACGATAAAGATATTAATTCGGGTTACCATTCTATTACGCTACTTATTCAGCTATGTATCCTGTACTCAAAAATTCGGCAACTTTCGCAAATACAGTCCCTCAAGAAAGTTCAAAGGTGATTTTCTCTGAAAATTTGTGAAGATTGCTCAACACTTTTGACGATGGTCCACGCACGTTTTACTATGAACCAGGAAGCACGGTCAGACATTTTCGCACTACGTATTAATAGCATGACAATCAGAGCACAACAGTACACAGACTGCGACTGTCCACGATTTTTGAAATAAAGACTACATTTCTAAAAGAAAAAAGTTGATGGCTGCCATGCATTAGAATATCTTAAAGTTCCATTTACCGTAACATAGTAATAAGATACGTAAAAAATAACTAGGTCCTACTCTCAAGAACGTAACAACACCAGTGGATAGGCGCTACGGCTGCTTACAAGTCATCGTGTTCGTGTTTGTTTACTTCAGGTTTATTCATATGATGAACAAAATATAATAGCTGACTCCGTTCCAAGCGATCCTTCAGCCGAGCAAAGCAGCATGGGCAAAATCTCAGTATCGCTGCAGTAAATGAAAGTGCTGCTGAAAACAGACCAAGCTCCACAACTGCTGAAACCATGGGAGCCTTGAAAAAGGTGGAAGCTAAAAAGAAGCTTTTCAGTTGATAAACAGAACATTGCATAAGAACTATGATGTGGTGGGGAGGAAATGGTCATCTCAGGTTAGTTACAGCCTGTGATCCTGAAGTATTTCTGCGATGCTTCAACATCCGATCACCTGGGTTTGATGAAGACTAGACAGACTCAAACATACGTATCACTGGGCAGGTCTCTACCGATCCGTCGAACACCTTGTGAGTCACTGTGAGGAATGGAAACACATGGCGCAGTTACCTCTGGAGCATCTGGTACCAATTCGCTCGAAACAGAGCCATTCCATCGAAACAGAATAGACCTCATTGGGAGGTTTCCAAAGCTGACAAATGGGAATCGATGGTCATTATTCTCCACTGATTGCCTCACCTGTTACGCCATCACAAAAGCCGTGCAGACTGCCAAAGCTTCGAAATTTCCAAGGTTCCTTGTAGAAGACGTCGTTGTGAAGCAAAGTGACTCTGGTGGTTGAAACGTTTTCCAGTTGAAACTTTTATCAGAGATAACTTTACTTTGCGGCATCAACGAAAGATAGGGACTGCCTGGCACTCGTAGACGAATGGCCTCGCAGAAAGCTTTAATAAAATGCTGGCAAAGATGCTCTCAATTTACGTTGATGTTCAACACAGAGATTTGGCTAGAATACTGCCTCTTGTGACATTCGCATTGTAGTTGGTCTGGGGTGCACACTATGGAGAGATGGAAGAGTGATTCTTCTAGTTTTCAGGATGGCGAGGATTCCCCCACCGTGAAGGTTGTGAGTTCGACTATTTGGCAAGGGCTGTAGACGTCCGTCGTGGTCTGAGGATGAACACAGCAATACAGACGCTGTGCATGTAAACCCCTTATTGCTCCAACAGACTGCGGCAGTGGCATGCCCTCGTCTGACAGTAGCTGCTGCCCAGTAGTGCCATAGTCACGTAAGGTCGGTACACGTCGCTAGCGCTGTTTCAGCTACGGCCGCCTACGTTGTCGCTTCTCTGCTTGCGAGGCGGCCATGTTCCGCCCACTTGAGGCGAGTGTTGGGCGCTGGCGGTTGCCCAGCGGCTTGGTGTGTAGCAGCGCATCAGCTCCACCCTCAGCCCATCTGGTGGCGGCCTGTAGCACAGGGAGGACGTAGGAGTCCTCGCGGCTGCAGCCACCAATATAGCACACCACGATTCGAAGCTCAGGTGTGGTGACGTCACAGCCTCGCCAGATGGCCATCTTTAAAACAAGAAAAAAAAAGTATGAAATTACAATGAAATGAATACTCCTAGCTGCATGCAGGCGTTGATATAAGTCAACGGGGACAGTTGAAAATTGAAAATGTATGTCCCAACCGGAACTCGAACTCGGGATGTACTGCTTACATGGCATACACCACAGTCCCCAAGTTGACCCTAGGGTCGTCTCACAAACCTCTTGTATTTCGAATCTTTTTAAGTTCATAAAATACATAATTGTGTAGATCACACAGCGCGCTGTCGGGCAACTATTGTGCCAAAGACAAGTCGCTGCAGTCGCGCTACCCTCTGTGTCCTCAGTGTCTCAGATGGATAGAGCGGTCGACCTCATCTAGCCCATTTCCGTACATTTTTTAATCAACGTAGAACTGCATCGTATGTAAATAATTGAACCTTGGGTTGGGTTGTTTGGAGGAACAGACCAAACAGCGAGGTCATTGGTCTCATCGGTTTAGGGAAAGACGGGGAAGGAAGTTTCAAGTGCCCTTTCAGAGAAACCATCCCGGCATTTGCCTGGAGCATCAGGGAAATAACGGAAAACCTAAATCAGGATGGCCGGACGTGGGATTGAACCGTCGTCCTCCCGAATTAGAGTCCAATGTGCTAACCATTGCGCCACATCACTCGGTAATTCAACCTTGCATTACAGTTTTAATGAGGATGATGATGATGATGTTTGGTTTGTGGGGCGCTCAACTGCGTGGTTATCAGCGCCCGTACAATTACCCAATCTTTGCTCAGTCCAATGTCGCCACTTTCCTGGATGATGATGAAATGATGAGGACAACACAAACACCCAGTCATCTCGAGGCAGGTGAAAATCCCAGACCCCGCCGGGAATCGAACCCGGTTTTAATGAGGACATAAGACTTAAGTGATTATGAGGGTCGATGGTTGCTGTAGTTAGTTTTATCTTGATGATAACATTCTTTCACTTGCTTTCAATAAAACATTCTTTTTCCTGTTTAAAATTTCTGTATGTGGTTCAAAATGGCTCTGAGCACTATGGGACTTAACATCTATGGTCATCAGTCCCCTGGAACTTAGAACTACTTAAACCTAACTAACCTAAGGACATCACACAACACCCAGTCATCACGACGCAGAGAAAATCCCTGACCCCGCCGGGAATCGAACCCGGGAACCCGGGCGCGGGAAGCGAGAACGCTACCGCACTTCTGTATGTGGTGGTGGTGGTGGTGGTGGTGGTGGTTAGTGTTTAACGTCCCGTCGACAACGAGGTCATTAGAGACGGAGCGCAAGCTCGGGGTTAGGGAAGGATTGGGAAGGGAATCGGCCGTGCCCTTTCAAAGGAACCATCCCGGCATTTGCCTGAAACGATTTAGGGAAATCACGGAAAACCTAAATCAGGATGGCTGGAGACGGGATTGAACCGTCGTCCTCCCGAATGCGAGTCCAGTGTGCTAACCACTGCGCCACCTCGCTCGGTTCTGTATGTGGGAACAGTTTCTGAACTCCCAGTTCTGCGTTCTGACACAGGTGGACTTTTATAACACTCTTTTGGCAAGGGACCTCCGAGTGGGAAACAAAGAGTCTGGCGCTCACTGGACCATTCCTAAGACGCTTATAGCGGAAAAAAGTGGACCTTCGATCCCAGTTTTGGCGAAATTCGGTCCGCACAATAGCTTACCCGAGCAAGAAGGCACCACGAGGCGAGCCATCCCCATTAGCCAGAGCAAAAGTGCGGCGGGAGGCAGCTGACCTCGGAGCAAACAGACCTTCTGCTGGAAGGCAGCAGGACGCCATTCCTAGTCAAAGCAATGTAGCCTCGAGAATACTGCACAGGATTCAGACTCAGAGTTTTCCGTGGGAACGTAGACCCTTAAAATGATCACTCCCTCTTTCCACAAATGTTACGAGCAGGGCCAACAACCGCCTCATCTTGGGAATGGGTCCAGCCAGTCGCTGCTTCGTGCAAAACTTGCTGATTGGTTAGTCCACAATTACAATTCAGGTGGGGGGGGGGGCTAAAGTTCATTATAATTCGCTGTAATTGGATGATCGTTTCAGGGTTGCCATATGGTTGGCCTCGAGAGAGGGACGTGAGCGCTGCTCCAAGTAGAGATGGGAAGCCAGAGCAGCGAGTACTAAGCAGTCTTATTCCAGGACGGCAATTGACTTGGCCATTCGTGTTGTCATTTTTAAAGTTTTCCTTTAAGAACTGTATCTGCTACAACGGAGCACGGAGCCTGTGAGCTGTCCCGCCCACGCCTGATGCGACACCCCGGCGGAGTTCAGAGACGCCACGCATGCAGCGATCCAATGGTGGTGAGACGGCGTTGCGGTGCGAGAGGCTGACGCAGAAGCGTGGAAAAGTTTACAGAGGGATCTTTTGACAGAACGGTTAAAATCACTGGGATTCCTAGTATCTATGTAGCGTGCCAGTTCAGAGACACAGAATGAACATTCTGAGAGTAACGCCTCAAACAGTCACTCATTTTATTAATTAATGGTGGAGATAGTATCGAAGTTATTGATGTGTCTTTTCCCGTAGCATCCCAGCTGTGGGTTTTCTCCACTGATTTTGGTTCATACTCAGTTGTCAATTTATAAAAGTTATTTTTGTACCATTTGTTTAATGACTGTGATTTGGTTATTAATTCTCCAGCAACTTTCACTGGTGGCGACCCTGTATTATTCTGCATTAATTCATTTTAGTTTCACTGTCAAATCATTAATTTGACTTATTGTCTTATGGAATAAATTATCTCTCGCCATATCTATGATTTTCATCCCGTAGTGCAAGGGAAACCGTTTAACTGCCAGGTTGGCCAAGAGCGCTACTGCGCTGCTTCTTAGGCTCGGGTAGGCGCGACGGACCCGAGTCGTATCCGCCCGCCGGATTAACGACAAGGGCCAGTGTGCCGGCCAGCCTGGATGTGGATTTTTGGCGATTTTGCACATCCCCTTAAGTGAATCCCGAGCTGTTCCCCACGTCCTGACTCAGTTACACGGCTCGCAGACATTGGCAACACGTTCGCACAATTTCATGGTTCACACTAGACGCAGACAGCTGGGGTACACTGATTCCGTCCTGGAGGGGTACGGGGTGGCGGCAGGAAGGGCATCCGGTCAGCCTTCGCATTAACTATGCCAAACCCGATTGTAACAGTACCGACCATGCGCAAACTGTGGGTCAAAGGCTCAAGCACAAGAAGAAGTGGAAGGGAAACCTTTTTACATTGATTGCAACAGGGTTTTTCAACATAAGCTAGCGATTATGGCCACGATTAAATCTAGTGGGACACCAGGCTTTTCCTTTACGCATACAACTGTTGCACTGAGATGATTGCTAGTTTCATGGGGGCTCCACGCAGCGCTTTATCTGGCACGCCAGAAAAAAAAAAAAAAAAAACAGAGATTACTTTGTCAGCCCAGGAAGCAGTCGTAGAGCTGATGTTTAGTTCGAAATCGACCAGCTTCTTGCAATCCTCCTCGGTACGTTGCTGCTAATCGCCCCCTATGGCTTTCATTTACTACTTCATTGCGAGCACTTGCTAGCCGCATCAAATATTGACATTTCCGTTGGTAAACAAATAGGTCATTGTCTTCAGATAATGTACTAAGTTCTTGTCTTAGTCAATAAACAAACTAAAATGTTCCTAGATCTGGGTCTTAACGACTATCCTGGTAAAAGTTCACAATGGTTCTTTATTCCTTTCAGTAGGGTACACCAGGAACAAAAATTACACAGAAACTTCTTCCGCTCCTCCTCTCATCCTGCTGGGTGACGCATACACTAACAATATGGACTCTGGCTAGCGTCCAAAACTTGTACAGAAAACAAACAATCTACACGGATAGTACTATAAACGAAACTTCACTTCGGATCGTCGTCTACTTCGCAGGCACACCGACGAGGGCTACTGAGGGACTGCAGTGCAACCAGCCCATGAGGTGAGCAGCCCTCGCCGACAGGAACTGCCCGCTGTTCTCGCTCGCACATAAGGAGGTTTGAAACCTCGGCTGGTTGTGAAGTTCTAGCGCTTCTCCTTCAGTCTTCATAGGGTGTGGGCGAAATTTCATGGGGGTGCTGTAGTTGTACTTGGTGTTGTGCTGTTTCTTTTTTTTTTTTTTTTTTTTTTTTTTTTAAAGGTGAAAGAATAGTTAGAGAGATAGTAGAAGGAGCAGGAAAACGAACTGCCCGATTGGCTGGCCGGCGTGTTATTTAATAATGACAAATGAAAGTGTAGTAGAAGAGACAGTGAGAGAGTGAGGAAAACGAACAGCCCATTGACTAGCCGGTAATTTACAGTTAAATGACAGAGTAAAGGAAAGGAGCAGGGACAGTAAGACATGAATGAAAACGAATGGCCATTGTCCTGGCCTCATCTTCGTGGCGGCGTCGGTGACGGCGGTGGCAGTCATTCATAAGATGAGGGGATGAAGTGAGGGGGGAAAGGGGGAAGAGAAAGGGGGGCGTGAGGGGCGGTGGGGTGGCGTGAGAGGCGTTGAGTGAGGTGTGTGGACGTCATGACGTGGTGATGAGATGAAGCGATGATATAGAAGGGATGAAGTGACATGAAAGTGACTAGTGAATGGGGAGTCATGGGGGGCGGAAGAGGACGTCAGGTGAGCGGGTGGTGGCTAGGCGGTGGACACGGGTGCCCAGGGAAAGGATTAGGGGATTGAAAGAGTGGCGGGTTTGCTGGTAGAAGGAAGCAGCTGCGGAAAGGATGCAGGAGTGAAGGAGTGGCACCTCGGCCAGGATGTGGAGTTCTTGGGTAGGGAAGTCGAAAGAGAGGTGGAGGGCATGCCGGAGAGCGTGATTTTGGACGGTTTGGAGTCGACGGAGGTGGGTGGGGGCAGCGTTACCCCACACCACCGCCGCGTATACAAGGATGGGACGAACAAGGGAGGTGTACAGTCTGACAGCAAGGTGTGTAGGGAGAGAAGAGGTGGGATTGATGAGATGGTAGAGCAGGCATAGCCGACCTATCGCCTTTCGACGCACGTCGTCAATGTGGGGGCGCCAAGTGAGGCGTTGGTCCAGGGTAACGCCCAAGTACTTCGCAGTACGAGTCCAAGGGACTGGGGTACCGAGAGAAAAGTGCAGTGTCATCTGCGTAACTGCCCGCTGTGGTCGTTGCGTCTGCTTAAATATCTGTTCTTCCGGGAAGAGATGTGCTGCGCTCTCGGCACACGTGTCCAGCAGGGGCGTGGCCAGGCGGCACTGACTGCCCGGGTACGAACGCTCAGTGTGGGCAGCCTGTGGCCGAACCGGGCGCTATGGCGAGGGGAAGGGAGGGGAAGGACCACTCGTGCTGCAGTAGCGACCGCTTGTGTCCACAGGCTGGAGCCCCATACTCCCACCAGTTTTTGGAACTACGATCACATCAACTTAGTTACACTCTACACGTACACTGATGAGCCAAAACATGATGACCATCCACTTAATAGCTTCTCTGTCCGTCTTTGGAACGAAATGTCTACACACAGGTCTTCTAATTAGCGTAAGTAACAGGCCGCTGATTTACCCTACGCGGTAATGGCGCCCGATAGCGACCCAGGTAGACTCCATAGAATTTACACCAGTCAGGCCCAGACATCAATGCGAATTCAGTATAATGCTCCACAAACCACTGCTGCCCATTTCTGGTTCCGAGATGCGAAAAATTATACTGCTGAAAGATGACGTTGCTGTCGGAATAGACGTCAAGTATGAAGCCATGCAGGTGGTTGGCAGTTGTCAGCGTGTCTTCGATTACAGCCATAGGTCCCATGTAAGCGCATAATACTGCTCCCATCAGCCTGCGTCCGTGACACTCCGCAGGTTTCGAGTCACCGTTCAACTCGATGATGGCGTTAGTGGGGACGACCATCGACCTAATGAAGCAACAATGTGATTCACCCAAACACGGTCGAATCCCGATGGTCCCGTGCCCACTGCAACCGAAAATGACTATTTCGTTGGGTCAACATGTGAACACGTGGAGGTGGCTCTGCTGCGCAGCTCCATGTTCAACAATGCACAATGAACGGGGTGCTCCGAAACAATTGTGCGTGCACCAGCATTGTTCTCTTTCGACAGACGTGCTACCGATCACCTTGTATCCTACTTTACAGAGCAGACAAGTCTCCGAACCCCACGTTCTGGGAAGAGTCGAGGACGTACAACCATTTAGTGCCTAGTGGTAGTTTCACTGTTCTTCTACCTCTTTCCGTAGATGCTCACGGCGGTAACGCGTGAACACTCGACCAGCTTAGGCGTTTTCTAGGTACTCGAGCACACGCTCTGCGTAATAATAGTCTGCCCTTTGTCAAAGTAGCTTATCTCAATGGATTTCCTTATTTATAGCCCACGTCTTCGCTAGGGTGACCCCCGTCCGTGTCTGCTCCGCTCATATGCTTTTGTTACCACGTCACGCTTCCGGCCGGCCGGTGTGGCCGAGCGGTTCTAGGCGCTGCAGTCTGGAACCGCGAGACCACTACGGTCGCAGGTTCGAATCCTGCCTCGGGCTTGGCTGTGTGTGTTGTCCTTAGGTTGGTTAGATTTAACTAGTTCTAAGTTCTATGGATGTTAAGTCTCATAGTGCTCAGAGCCATTTGAACTTACGTCACGCTCCCGCAGCGCCACCAGGGGGCATCCGACGTCACGGCGGGCAGTGGTCGTAATGTTCCGGCTTACCAGTGTGTACTCCTGGGTGGTACTTTCTAATAGTGACATCGTCTTGTTCAGTAAGAGAAAATTGCTTGCTTTATGAAATAACGAAAATTTGGAATCAGTTTGGACTTTCATAGGGAAACTAACTACCAAGTTTTGTAATGGTGGTAATGAGGAATCACGTAGCTGTTTTTTTATAATATTATTTACTATATTTATTCAAATGCATATACCTATGTGAATTTGACCATCTACGAAATTAGAAATCTAGCGGGAACAAAACTGTCTCTGAATTATTCCCTGCTACCGTAATCATAGCGAATCCTCTCGTTTAGAATCAAGTCTGCTTCGTCTGTTCGTCCGGAAATTCCTTTTGCCAGTTGCATTTGGGACTGGTACACAATACAATCTTCTAACTAAATTAGGTAGCCTGGAAAAGAGAGTATAGTGTTACGTTTCACCTCTCAAACCGATGATCGTCGTCATCACTATCTATTCGGGTTAAATAAAAGTCGACATCATCGACAGATTGAGTACGGCACGGCTCACAGTCTAGTCGCTCTGAAAGCAGTGACTTTATTTTTTGCCCGCTGAGCGCAGGTGGCATCCACTCAACGCCCCTGAATAAATATTTACAGATATCACAAAAATAGGACATGATACTACTACGACGTATTAATTTTTTCGCTTATCAGGAACTGATATGTCATAACATACAGGGTTATTACAAATGATTGAAGCGATTTCACAGCTCTAGAATAACTTTATTATTTGAGATATTTTCACAATGCTTTGCACACACATACAAAAACTCAAAAAGTTTTTTTTAGGCATTCACAAATGTTCGATATGTGCCCCTTTAGTGATTCGGCAGACATCAAGCCGATAATCATGTTCCTCCCTCACTCGGCGCAGCATGTCCCCATCGATGAGTTCGAAAGCATCGTTGATGTGAGCTCGCAGTTCTGGCACGTTTCTTGGTAGAGGAGGTTTAAACACAGAATCTTTCACATAACCCCACAGAAAGAAATCGCATGGGGCTAAGTCGGGAGAGCGTGGAGGCCATGACATGAATTGCTGATCATGATCTCCACCACGACCGATCCGTCGTTTTTCCTATCTCCTGTTTAAGAAATGCCGAACATCATGTTGGAAGTGCGGTGGAGCACCATCCTGTTGAAAGATGAAGTCGGCGCTGTCGGTCTCCAGTTGTGGCCAATTTTCCAGCATGTCCAGATACACGTTTCCTGTAGCGTTTTTTTCGCAGAAGAAAAAGGGGTCGTAAACTTTAAACCGTGAGATTGCACAAAACACGTTAACTTTTGGTGAATTGCGAATTTGCTGCACGAATGCGTGAGGATTCTCTACCACCTAGATTCGCACATTGTGTCTGTTCACTTCACCATTAAGAAAAAATGTTGCTTCATCACTGAAAACAAGTTTCGCACTGAACGCATCCTCTTCCATGAGCTGTTGCAACAGCGCCGAAAATTCAAAGCGTTTGACTTTGTCATCGGGTGTCAGGGCTTGTAGCAATTGTAAACGGTAAGGCTTCTGCTTTAACCTTTTCCGTAAGATTTTCCAAACCGTCGGCTGTGGTACGTTTAGCTCCCTGCTTGCTTTATTCGTCGATTTCCGCGGGCTACGCGTGAAACTTGCCCGCACGCGTTCAACCGTTTCTTCGCTCACTGCAGGCCGACCCGTTGATTTCCCCTTACAGAGGCATCCAGAAGCTTTAAACTGCGCATACCATCGCCGAATGGAGTTAGCAGTTGGTGGATCTTTGTTGAACTTCGTCCTGAAGTGTCGTTGCACTGTTATGACTGACTGATGTGAGTGCATTTCAAGCACGACATACGCTTTCTCGGCTACTGTCGCTATTTTGTCTCACTGCGCTCTCGAGCGCTCTGGCGGCAGAAATCTGAAGTGCGGCTTCAGTCGAACAAAACTTTATGAGTTTTTCTACGTATCTGTAGTGTGTCGTGACCATATGTTAATGAATGGAGCTACAGTGAATTTATGAAATCGCTTCAATCATTTGTAATAGCCCTGTATTTCACGCACAATATTTAACTTCTCACCTCTGTCAAAATAGACATTTTCAGTAACCTGAAGGGTGACCACAGAGTTGTTACTATTCTGCATAAGGCTCGAATTTCGAATTTCTTCTCTACGGGACAGGGACACCTCCGTTTCAGCGCTCGTATTATCTACGTTTAATGGACGATAATACGACAGTTCTGCTGCACTGCGAAAATACCGATGACACTGCAGCTGGCGATTTAGAATTAAGTGAAGTTTTCATTTGCTGGACACACAACGTTTAGTAAACAAGAAAATTGGGTGTATGGCAATTAAACGTACATCCGTATCTTCGGGCTCTGTACTACAATGACTTTCCAGTTTCCAGAAAGAGATTTTCACTCTGCAGCGGAGTGTGCTCTGATATGAAACTTCCTGGCAGATTAAAACTGTGCCCGACCGAGACTCGAACTCGGGACCTCTGCCAGGAAGTTTCACTTTCCAGTTTGTGCACCCAGTACAAAACAAACTGAATTGTTGGAAACTTCTCGCTCCCAGCATTCATGTTGCATCTTTGAATGGCTCTAAAAATGTCACGAGTTATTTTGCAGTGTTTCTGTGGTAACCAGAGACGACTCTCTCCGGAAGCATTTCCAGGACTCTATCGAAATGCCTAGATACAGATTGTAGTATTCTAAACAAGCTGCCCCACATAGTGTCCGTTACTTGCTCCAAGCTTGCCTGCATCGAATTCACGTCACTAGCTTTCTTCACGAGACGGGCTGTGTCTGCGCAGCTTAAGTCGGGGCAATGAACCGCTGCAACCACATTTATCTAATAAACGTCAACGGACATGTGTTCCAGGACTGCGTACAAAACGTGAGTAGTGCATGAGCAGCGATGAAAGAATGCAGTTCCAATGGTTCAAATGGCTCTGAGCACTATGCGACTTAACTGCTGAGGTCACCAGTCGCCTATAACTTAGAACTACTTAATCCTAACTAACCTAAGGACATCACACACATCCATGCCCGAGGCAGGATTCGAACCTGCGACCGTAGCGGTCGTGCGGTTCCAGACTGTAGCGCCTTTAACCGCTCGGCCACACCGGCCGGCAATGCAGTTCCTTTCATACATTAACGCCTCGGTTGTTGACAAATGAAATCTTATTGAAACTCAAGGCATTTACTCAAAAATTTGAATAATGTAACCTCAAGTTCTTAATACAGGGTGTTTATAAATGAATATCGGGGTTTTAACGCTTTATAATATTCATTATATTAAACTTACAGTTATATATGATATGTCAAATGAAAGAGCAACTCAAACAGTTTTAACAAGAACCTTATAAATGTTCAATGTGAGCACCATTTGTCACACGGCACACATCAATTCTATAGCCGAGTTCAACATTACGATGCATCCAATAAATAGTACTCCTGCAGCGGTTCTGCTACACACACACGAACGAGCTCTGTTTGCGCGCGCGCGCGCGCACACACACACACACACACACACACACACACACACACACACAGGTGCAAAAGATGTCAGCATGTAATTGCATCCCGACCCTCACCTAAAGTATTTCCTGGTTCCTTGCGGTACGTGGCGATAGAGCCTTAATGATTTTACCTTCATTTTAATTTTATCGTCCTCCATGATAGACGCCTTCGACATTTATTTGATTGTAATGTGGAGATGATTACCCTTTCTAAAGAAAATATGTTTCTCCATGTTTTATATAGCCCTTATGTATAACACCTATACAGGGTGTTTCAGAAGTGATGATCAATAATTCACACATGCAAAGTATGGGCTAAAGACAGCTAAGAAGCTCTAATAAACATGGCTGCACAAATCGACCGTTTTCTCTTGCGGTTCTTTAGTGTCTAGGAACGCATGGAATCTCTAGACTTTAAAGTAGATATTCGAAATATTGTCCGTACGTCTGAATACAACAGTGAACTCGTCTCTAAGATGAGTTGCGAATCCTCTCATGCTGTCGTGGGGAATTCTATAAATGCTGGAAGGCTGCTTCAATCCGCAAGCGTAATTACTGTAGACAGTTGACTTCTGTAGCGTAGATCAGGCTTTTGCCATGACCGCGCACACAGACATCCATGGGATTTAAACCTGGAGACCTTGGAAGGCATGGCACAGGTCTTCCTCCACCTACTCAATGTTGACCATCCGTCCGAGTTAGAAGCAGTCGCCCTCGTAAATGCAAATCTGCTCGAACACAGTCATGCATAAACCACGTGTTCAGGCGTTGGTTCAGTGGGACATCATCATGTAGGTCTGGAGGTACAGTCCGCAGAAACCGAATGCACTGCTATCGGTTAGTCTGTGTAGTAGGAAGTGTGGTCCTATTATGCAGTCTCTGAGAAGTCCTGCCCAGACGTTCAACACAAATGACTCTGCTGATGTCGTGGTACAACTGTTGCATTAGGTCTGACATCGGTGCAAATGTGATAGTTATGGCTGTTAAAAATACTGTCACAGGTAAATCCAGCCTCGTCTGTGAACAAAATACGGTTTACAAGTGGGGAATTGAGGGTGCACTGTCGTTGGACCCATTGGCAGAAATTCCCTCTGGAAGGGAAGTCTGCATTGTTGAGGGCTTGCACTCGCTGGAGATGAAACGGATAGAGTACTTGCCGATGTAAACTCCGCCACACACTGCTGTGACTCGGGACACACTCCTAAGTAGCAATTCTCCTTGATGAAGTACTGGGACATTCGTGTACAACGCGTAACACCCTTTCTTCAACAACGTGTGTTATGGGTCTGGGTCGGCCTTCTCGCACATGGTGTGCGAGACTCCCGGTTTCTCTCAGGCACTGATGTAACCGGCTAAATGTATTCCTGTCGGGCTGCCTGGGAAGAGGAAAATACTTCTTCATACAATCGTGCAGCGTCAAGGGCACTGCCATTCGTTTTGCCGTACATGAAGTCACTGTCAGTGTAATCTTCATTGGTGCTGTCCATGGTGCCTTCACGTTCGTAACAGATTGTGAGGCCGGTACGGCATAATGCACGGAGAAGGGGGGGGGGGGGGGGAAAGGGGGGGGGGGGAAGGGAGGTACCTGCGCATGCGTAAACGAGCAGATAGTCGACCCCAAACCTTGATATACCAACGTAAATATCGCTGTATCCAGGGGCATTTACAGTTCGTTGCTATCTCCAACTAATGCAATACCTCGGCAGTGGTTGATTTGGGGACCCATGTTTACTGGAGCTTTTTAGCTACTTTTGGCCTGTACTTTCTGTGTTTGAATTATTGACCATCACTTCTGAAACATCCTGTATAGTCTTCATTGGAGACTGCAGTAACGATCTCCTCATAGTTTACACGCAAATAACTAAATCTACTGCATGACTGTTTCCTGGGTGATGATTGTGTGGAAAGTGTGTAGTTGTACACCAGTCAGGAAATCAGCTTCTGAGACTTACGAAATATTAAAAATAGATTTTGGAAACAATTGTATTAGCCAATCAAATGTTTTTGTCTGGTTCAACAGACTTAAAAATGGCCGCGAATCATTTAAAGATGAACCACGGTCCGGCCGTCCTTCCACCCTAAAAACGAGTGAAAATGTTGTGAAAGTTCGCGACACAGTGCGCCCTGATCGTAGACTTACGATTAGGGAGATGGCTGATGAACGTAATTTAAATTTCTATGCAGTTCAGTCAATTTTAACTGAAGATGTGAACATGCGTCGAGTGTCCGCAAAATTCATTCCAGAAGTGTTGTCAAGTGACCAGAGATAATATCGACTTGAAGTGTGCCAAGAACTGATTAATCGGACTAAAAATGAGCCAGATTTGTTAAATAGGGCAATTAAAGGTGACGAATCGTGGGCATATGGATATGATACTGAAACCAAAGTGCTGTCTTCGCAGTGGAAGACTCCAGGTTCACCAATGGCGAAAAAAGCGCGGCAAAGTCGGTCGGAGGCGACGACAGTGTTGGTGATTTTTTTCGATTCTGTCGGTATTGTGCATCATGAAATTACCCCTGGAGGACAGACGAGTAACCAGGAAAACGACAAATGTGTCCTTGAGCTTTTGCACGAAAAGGTGCGTAAGAAAAGGCCTGCATTGTGGAAAGACAGGAGTTGGGTGTCACACCGTGACAACGCTCCGGCTCAGCGTGCCTTCTCAATCGTTGAGTTTTTGACCAAATTCAAAGTTCCTGTGCTTCCATAACCGCCGTATTCCCCTGATTTGGCCCCTGCGGACTTCTACCTGTTTCCTAAACTGAAATTTTCACTGAAAGGGAAGCGATTTGGCTCGACTGAAGACATCCAGGCAAATACGGAGAGCGTCCTTAACACATTTCAGGAAAAAATTCCAGGAATGTTTTCAAAAGTGGAAACACCGTTGGAGTCGGTGTGTTCAGTCAGAAGGGGACTATTCAGAAGGAGATGCATCACAGTAGCACGTAAGTACCAACATTGTACAATTACAAGCCCATTCTTAAAACTTTCCAGTCACACCTCCCATATACCGGATGTCTCTCCTAAGAGTCGCCAGACGCTTTTTCTGTTACGTTTCAGTAGTCAGTTGCAATTTAGTTCATGCAGCATATTGCTGCAGTCTGCCCAAACAAATACTACTCACCACATCTTTCCTGCAACGCTTTGTGCTGATGGAAGGTATTGGTATGTTTCTCGTTACAAATAAAATGAATTCTGAAATGGAATGTTACATGCCTATTCGACAGAACTGTACCAAATTAGGCAAGTGCGATACTCGTTTTATCGGCCGCGCGGGATTAGCCGAACGGTCTTAGGCGCTGCAGTCATGGACTGTGCGGCTGTTCTCGGCGGAGGTTCGAGTCCTCCCTCGGGCATGGGTGTGTGTGTGTGTTTGTCCTTAGGATAATTTAGGTTAAGTAGTGTGTAAGCTTAGGGACTGATGAAGTCCCATAAGATTTCACACACATTTGAACATTTTTTTTAACTCGTTTTATAGATATACACTCCTGGAAATGGAAAAAAGAACACATTGACACCGGTGTGTCAGACCCACCATACTTGCTCAGGACACTGCGAGAGAGCTGTACAAGCAATGATCACACGCACGGCACAGCGGACACACCAGGAACCGCGGTGTTGGCCGTCGAATGGCGCTAGCTGCGCAGCATTTGTGCACCGCCGCCGTCAGTGTCAGCCAGTTTGCCGTGGCACACGGAGCTCCATCGCGGTCTTTAACACTGGTAGCATGCCGCGACAGCATGGACGTGAACCGTATGTGCAGCTGACGGACTTTGAGCGAGGGCGTATAGTGGACATGCGGGAGGCCGGGTGGACGTACCGCCGAATTGCTCAACACGTGGGGCGTGAGGTCTCCACAGTACATCGATGTTGTCGCCAGTGGTCGGCGGAAGGTGCACGTGCCCGTCGACCTGGGACCGGACCGCAGCGACGCACGGATGCACGCCAAGACCGTAGGATCCTACGCAGTGCCGTAGGGGACCGCACCGCCACTTCCCAGCAAATTAGGGACACTGTTGCTCCTGGGGTATCGGCGAGGACCATTCGCAACCGTCTCCATGAAGCTGGGCTACGGTCCCGCACACCGTTAGGCCGTCTTCCGCTCACGCCCCAACATCGTGCAGCCCGCCTCCAGTGGTGTCGCGACAGGCGTGAATGGAGGGACGAATGGAGACGTGGCGTCTTCAGCGATGAGAGTCGCTTCTGCCTTGGTGCCAATGATGGTCGTATGCGTGTTTGGCGCCGTGCAGGTGAGCGCCACAATCAGGACTGCATACGACCGAGGCACACAGGGCCAACACCCGGCATCATGGTGTGGGGAGCGATCTCCTACACTGGCCGTACACCACTGTTGATCGTCGAGGGGACACTGAATAGTGCACGGTACATCCAAACCGTCATCGGACCCATCGTTCTACCATTCCTAGACCGGCAAGGGAACTTGCTGTTCCAACAGGACAATGCACGTCCGCATGTATCCCGTGCCACCCAACGTGCTCTAGAAGCTGTAAGTCAACTACCCTGGCCAGCAAGATCTTCGGATCTGTCCCCCATTGAGCATGTTTGGGACTGGATGAAGCGTCGTCTCACGCGGTCTGCACGTCCAGCACGAACGCTGGTCCAACTGAGGCGCCAGGTGGAAATGGCATGGCAAGCCGTTCCACAGGACTACATCCAGCATCTCTACGATCGTCTCCATGGGAGAATAGCAGCCTGCATTGCTGCGAAAGGTGGATATACACTGTACTAGTGCCGACATTGTGCATGCTCTGTTGCCTGTGTCTATGTGCCTGTGGTTCTGTTAGTGTGATCATGTGATGTATCTGACCCCAGGAATGTGTCAATAAAGTTTCCCCTTCCTGGGACAAAGAATTCACGGTGTTCTTATTTCAATTTCCAGGAGTGTATATTAACAGCGATGATAAAAACGGATAATAACCAGTATTCCAGTGTGACTGACCAACGTAACTAAATGTTTGTAGCTGTCAGCACAGGCTGGGGTGGAATATTGGTCATTCTTCATGTATTACTGTTCCTGTTAATAGATATCGATAAAACAGATTTCGCACTATACTAATTTGGGACCACTCTGTCGAATGAGCATTTAATATTCCGCTCTAAAAGTCCTTTTGTTTGTAACGGGAAACAAATCGACGCTTTCTGTCACGGTGGGCGTCGCGTGAAACGCGTGATGGGCAGCGTTTGTCTGGGCTGGCTCCAGCTACACACTGCAGGAACGGAAGTGCAAACATCTGTCGAAACACCAGAGAAGATGCGCCTTACGGTTCTCGGGATGGACACCCTGTATATGCTTTATACTCTAAAGGACGTAATGCTTGGTCAGTTTCACTGCCGGCCAGGGTGGCCGAGCGGTTCTAGGCGCTACAGTCTGGAACCGCGCGACCGCTACGGTCGCAGGTTCGAATCCTACCCCGGGCATGGACGTGTGTGATGTCCTTAGGTTGGTTAGGTTTAAGTAGTTCTAAGATCTAGGGGACTGATGACCTCAGAAATTAAGTCCCATAGTGCTCAGAGCCATTTGAATCAGTTTCACTCTGTGGGAAGAGTGTATTTGTTTGTTTAAAGAATGCTCAGAGTGAATCGCTAAACATTAAAACGAAAGGGTGTCTTCAGGCGCTCGCTGGCTGTCAGGTACATAGTGCTGAAGGCGGGTCTGACGAATCAGCAGCGGCAGCTCTGACCTTTGATGTGGGCTACATTTGCGTGGACCACATCTTTGGCTGTCTCCCATGACTTGCGAATGTGTGTCTCTAATGCAATGTAAGCTATGCAGAATATCCAAAACACCAACTTATATTACTTGTCCCTCATGTCCGAAGCATCATGTAAACTAATATGCATACCGTAAAACCGAAAAGTGGCTAAAATTGTGATAATTGGCTTAAAATTAGGCAAGTACTAAGCAGTAGTCTACTTTATGTAGACAAAATATATAAGGTCATTACAGCCCAGCTGGTAAGATGTTGATGATCTATCTTTCGTATGAATTCATTTGCGTATGTTACTAGCAGTATTGTAAGGGACGTAGCCTATTTTTCTGCCTTATAAACCAGCACCGCCCCAGCTGAGGTATAACTTCTACACTACCCCCGAAACGATTTCCAGTGCTGCTGTACTATTTTTTTTGCTGATATGTCCGTTGCTGATGCAATATGACCCATGTGTAGGCGAATATGACAGTTTTGTCCCGACGCCATTGTCTGGACTGTTACGTCTATTAAAGCACATACATGTGCCGTAATCATCTTCTAAATGTATTGGTTAGTCCTACTGCTTATGCTCCAAATTTCGATTATTCCTTCTCTCTCTCTCCCTCCCTCCCTCTCTCTCTAACACCAAAATGAAGAAAAAAGGCTTTCAAACACGGGCCAAAAAGCGCGTTCCTTAAGAGATATGAACATTTCTCCGCCTTCGATACTATGAAACATGTCCCTTCTAATGAAAGATCTTTGCTTTTCATAATTTGGGAGGAGATATTATGGACTTTACGACGTAGTATTGATCACAACAAGAGAAAAGTCTAATACCCTAAGAGCTATGAGCACTTATTCAGTAGAATAGATGTGTTTCACATTAGCGAAGATGAACAATGCTCATAGCTCTTAAAATACGTATTTTATGTTTGCAAATCATTTTTATCTTGTTTTGGTCAGTACTCCCTCCTCCCACAGTATGGAAAGCAAAGAACGTGCAGTAGAAGAAGTGCATTTCAGAGCACAGAAGATGAACAAGTGTTCATACCTCTTAAGGTTCCCATTTTATGACACATATTTACTAGACGCTTTACTAAAGGTCCAGGATGTGTACATATGTTTAACACATGGAAATAATAATTTTAGAGGAACTAACTTTATCCTATTGTAAGCACAGACAGACCAACTGTGCTGTTTTGATATGTGTATGTGCCGATTTCTCGGCGGCCTCTTGTAGCCTATCCGCTAGACCTAATGCTGGTGGTTCACCCTCTAGACATACCCCAGATGTAGCGCAGATGGATCCACCTCTAGAAGCAACCTTAGACGGAATGCAGTGTGGATCCGCTGCCTAACATTATCCCAGATGTAACGTACATGGATGAACCTCTTGAACCTATCGTAGACCGAACACTTGATTGAGACAGAGGTATGTAAAGAGATGCTTTGATAGCTGCAGTTGATTGCTGCTCCTGAACATTATTTCCATGTGGTAATTCATCTTGTAGCTTTGGAGTATGTGCGAAGATTTGACAGCCGTAGTTGGACTACACATCGTTTTATGGGCGTACGAGAATGTACTAATGTATGTCGTCGTTGTTAGGTAGACATGGAGTGATAATCTGTAATAATCAGTAGACCTAAAGTTGTATTTCAGATATCTAAAGTCAGCACTCCATCTCAATCGTAATTCATGTGTGTTTGAGCGTGTATAACTGTTAGCTTTGGCAATTAACATTGAGAGAAGAAGAACAACGGATCTTGTAGATACTTTGTAGATTTTCTCTCTGGTATGGCGAAGAATGCGAATCACTGTTGGATGCTTGAGAAACTTGGTAGAGTAAGCAATAATAGCAAAAATATTGTTGTACCTTTACAAATAAAATATGGGAAAATGTGAGAAATACAGAAAAATGTGGAAATGTGAGAAAATGTAGGAAAAATTTAGGATACGAAATGAGAATACAGGACATCTGCAGTTATACAGAGTGAGTAATCGAAATTTGTGACATAAGCACGAGACATGTAGGTGATGAATGACACCACATGTATATGCTTTAATAGTGTAAATGTGGGACGTTCTAGAGATATGGTCAATACTGCATCGGCAAAATGTAGCTGTGAAACTACCTAACATCAGACTGTGACATCTGTATGCAAGAGGAAGCAGTAACGTTATTTCCAACCCATAAGGGCTATGAAGCTGCTTAAAAGTTACTGCTTAGCTGATACACTGTAAGAATTGTAAGAATACAAAGCAGAAAAATAGGTTATCTCTAGTGCAAAACAGCAACCGAATGTAATAGATTCAAATGGATACATAAAAAAAATAGGTTACCTTACCCCTTAACAGGCTTGTTTGTAGTGACCTTAACATATTCTGTCTGCTCAGTGCTTGCATGATTTTAAGCCAAGAATCACATTTTTAGCCATTTTTAGTTTTACTATATAGTGGTTTACATGATACTTTAGACATGAAGGACATAGAATATACGTTGGTGTTTCGGATTTTCTACATAGTTTCCGCTGAATTTGCGATGTACATTTGCAGTTTGTCAGGAATGACCAAAGATTCTGTTTGCACGAATACTGCTCATATCACATGAATGTGCAGCAGGTCAGCAGAGCCGCTGTTGAATTGTTACAGCCACTAGGCAGTGCTAATTATGTGATGGTCAGTGAGCAACTGAGGTACGGTACGACCTTAACTTTTGACAGTAGGCACTGTGCACTTTTTTTTTTAAAAGAAAAAACACACTCTTGCTGCTAAGTAGGACTGGCCGAAGGTTAGCTGCTTTCGAATATAAAATGCATATAGTACTACTGTCACTCTGCAGTAATGCGAACACATTGTTGTTTGAGCGGTGACACCACTCTCTCGCGTTAACAACATTGTCAGTCAGATTAACATTCGTATTTTAGGTCATGACCTCCTTGTTTCCCAGTACTACATTTGGTACGTGCAGTTTATGACTTTTTTACACGAGGAAATTGTGGGCAGAATTTTCTTATAACTGCATGTGTAACCTGTAGAGTGCCCGAGGGGCCATAGTGGAGGTGACGGAGAGATGGATTGGGGCCCGTAAATTCTGAGTACAGCGACCAGGCTGTGTGAGTGATTCTAGGAAGTGGAACTCAGTGGATCATATCTGTAGTTGGACTTCTGGTCAATGTTGAGCCGGTACGGCTCGCTATTTAAATTTTTGTTTGTTTTTAAATCGCCCGCCTTCTCAGTATTCGCGGCGATGTCAATATCGAGATCGGATTGGAGTCTCTGGTCGCCGCATATGTTTGGCGACTTGGCTTCCCACGCGCCGTGAGCAGAGAGAACAAGGAAGAAGGGAGTTGCAGAGAGTTAGCTCTGGACTGCGCGTGAGGAGCGACGTGGGTGTCGGAGGACAAGGCCGCTTGGTCGGTGGACCCCGCAGAAGCAGTCGGTGGGAAACGGAACGCCGTGGGTTCGAAGATCCTAGTGTGGAGGGCCGTGTTGTCCCGATGGCGGTCATCGTGTGGTCATTCAATAGCTGAGAAGTGATTTCTTGTTTCTGCCCTTGGATTCCGACGAAGAATTACGGCAAGTTTGGTGCATGAGGTGAACATAAGAATTCTAAAAAGGTGCATGTTGGTGTATATCAGACTTGTGAGTGGTGTAAGCTTTGCGTCGGTACTGCGATCTCCAGTTAGTGCTGCTTGGGAGGAGAGCGTTGATATCGTAATTGTCGTCTACTTAGCTGCGTTAACGTAAATGACTGTTTTACATGGAAGTGGATCCAAATGGGGACCGAATCATTGCTTATCTTATTAAGAAACCTAAGTTGGCTCCCAGCGTGTTAAACTCTGTTATCTACAGTTATAATGAGTAATTTACACTCTGGTAGTGTTCACGAGTGAACTTTGGAGGTGTTTGCAGTAAGAGAAAGATTGACAGTGGAGCTTTGCAATCCGACGATTATGAATCGTGTTAACTACACTTCACTTCTAATGGTATTTTACGGTTCTACTTGACATGGCGATATCACCGATAGTATTTTCATAATTTAGCTTGGGACGGCATTCTGTGGTTTGGTGTGGCTCTCCCAAGAGTTTAAAGCCTCAAATATTTTCTTACTGCTTTGCTGAGATTGCCTTGCTGCAGTTGTTGATTTGTCTCTGGTCTACCCCACCGAACTGCTGTTTGGTGCGGTGTGGTATAGTCGAAGTGTTCAGTGGTAGCGCATCTACTCCGCCCTCCCTTGCGAGCCGCATCCACATCGACGTGTAATCCCAGTATGCAATTTGTTTAAGTTGGTTGCGCCCTGTTGAAGTTTTGCGCATCGTGGAAAATCTTTCCCGTGCCGCATGTGATTCTGAAGGAGAGCACGGTGCAAAACAGAGCATGACCACGACGAAATGAAAAGATATGTATTGTATATTTTTTAACGGATGTAGCCACTGAGCTTAGGAGTTGATTTGTGTGTTTTTTTTATTTATCTTGAAAGGAAAAGATTTACGTACCTGGTTAATTATAACAACTATGCTTAATTGTCATAATTCGTTGGGTGTAGTATGAAACACATGTAGGGAAGTTTATAGTGTAAAGTGTTTAAAAGGAAGGAAAATATTTTGTGATACGGAGCGAATCGTAGATTCTACTGGGTTTGTACGTTGATACCAATCAGATTTTATTGCATTTAAGTTGTTGATTTAATTAAAATTTTGTGATCAGTATTTTATTGCTTTTAGACATGACAGGTGATATCTAGGAAAATATTGGTACTGCCATATGGCAATTTTATTTAACCTTGCATTATGCAATTTGTATTTTTTTCCTTTGCTAAAAAAGGGATTTTGAGTTTTAACTGTTGTAAATTGATTCTGAGAGCTGTTCTTTGGTCTGTTAAAATAATGTTTCAGTAACTTTCATTAAGAAACTATATTGAGGATCTTGCTGTTCATGATAACGAATGTTCACTTACTACTTTAAAATCAAGTTAATGAAGTTGTAAAATTTTAAAGGTGAAAAGAAACTTACTAGAGAAACGGTGCCAGAAGTACTCACCGAAACCTCCACGTATTCAAGGTATTGGCCTTCGGGCGTTTGTTTTCGCCGATATCTATCCCAGCTAACGCCTGTGGGGTCAAGTTAAATGGTAGCAGAGTGTGGTTATGATCTTTCGTAACCTGGGTAGGGGGCATTATAGGACACCCTTTCTCAAAATTCTATTAAAGCTCTTGAGTTCTTGTTTTATTAGGATTTGGTTAATACGAAGGTTGTCCAGAAAGTAATTTCCCATCGGTCGCTAAATGGAAACCACAGTGAAAATCCGATGAAGTTTTGCACAGATGTGTTGGGTAGTGTCTCTAGTATGGCTGTCGATCGCATCAAGACGCTGTTTTCAGCTGTGAGCGCACTGTGAGAGAGTAAAGGTGCCTAGAACAACGATGACTCCCGCCAAGTAGGAGGGCTCGCTGATAGACTTCGCCTTAATGAATGCAACCCACCAAACACAACTGCCACGCACCTCCTTCTACATGGCATTCTCAGTCGCACTCTGCAGGGGCAATGAAGACGCTCCTGCAGCCTTTTCGATGGGATGTGTTCAGTCACCCACAACACAGCCCTAATTGGCTCGTCCTATCATCTCTGTTCACATGAAACGCTGGATACAAAGACACCACTTGGGCGCAGACCACGCGCTATAGACCAGCGTAGAGAATTACGAGAAAGCACAGACGGCTGCCTTCTATGACGATGGTGTTGGAAAATTGGTATAAATGTCTAAGTCGGAGCGGCGACTAGGTAAAGAAGTAGCTGGAAAATAAAATGTTTCTGATTTTCACTGTGGTTCCCATTTAGCGACCGGTCGGAACTTACTTTCTGGACAACCCTCGTATTAAAATTTTACGTATTTGTTTTATTAGGATTTTTACTAATATCAAATTGCTTTCATGTTATAAGACGATATGGAAGCGCGGCGTCACCCAGGTCTAGCGCTACTGAAGCGTGAACAGTTAGAATATGAAGCGCGTGTGCGCGGAAAGACGGGCGAGGGAGGCGTGCCAGAATGACGCAGGTACAGACGTCCTTGGAAAATCCGGTGGTAATTTCTCCACAAGTCATCAGAGAGGTAGGCGATGCCTTGAGTTTTGCCTTTACATCGTTGTCCTCGTTGAATCAGCAGGTTGAGTTTTTTGAGAATGTTGCAGAGACTGTTAAACAGCTTGCGCGTCTACAAGCGCATATGGCGCATTGAGAGTGGCGCATTAAAGATTTGCGTGAGATTTAGCTTACTAAATAGCAAGCGCAGGAGGCGCAGAAATTGTGGGATCAGGTTTTCGCGTTGAGGGCGATGTAGAATCAATTAGATGTTGAGCAGGTTACAAATGAGATGGGAACAAGATTCGGTTATGCAGGGCGTATAGGAGCCGGTAATAGCCACGCGGGATTAGCCGAGCGGTCTCAGGCGCTGCAGTCATGGGCTGTGCGGCTGATCCCGGCGGAGGTTCGAGTCCTCCCTCGGGCATGGGTGTGTGTGTTTGTCCTTAGGATAATTTAGGTTAAGTAGTGTGTAAGCTTAGGGACTGATGATCTTAGAAGCTAAGTCCCATAAGATTTCACACACAATAGAACATTTTTTTAAGCGGTAATACAAGGGGAAAGTAGACTGTCAGTATGCGTGGGCTCGAGCTCTGCTAAATTCGTCATCCCATGGGAATCTTGCTAAAGGGAATAAATAGATTATCAATGGAATCGATTCTGGACATTGAACAGTTGTTGTGGCTTTCTGTCAAGTTGGAATTTCATGCTGACGCCTTGAACTTGCTCTATAATCAGTTTGTCCAACTACTATACCCATTAAGCGATGGGACCCTCAGCCAAGTACCTGCTCAAAATTTGCAGGAAGGAAAGGGTTTGAGGGAGCGGGTAATTGCACGTAAGGTGTCCCCTCGTTTGTTGAATTACTTAAACGTAAGCATTATTGGCGAGTACAGGGGGAAAATGAACCCTTGACTACATTCATCGGAAGTGTGCGAACACCCTTCCTATATCGGGAGCTACAGGTGTCGGAAACACAGGTGGTCGAAACCGTTTTGGGCGGAGTTAGACCTGAAGATAGGTCGCGGATGACGTTTGCCAAGAAACCTACCTCCTTGAGCGTAATTAGCATCAGAGATTGAGAAGGTGTCGTATGCTGACAGTCAGCGGGTGAGCTCTCAAATGAGGGACAGACAACCGAATTGTGCTCTACTCCAGGGGGAGGTGGCGAGACCGACAATTCTCAATCCAAAAGTATGTTTTCGTTGTCACCAGGAAGGTCACCTTCTGCCCGACTGCCCATATGCTCAGAAGAAGGAAAATAACAGTTGACGGCGTCTGTCGGAGGGTGCAAATACGCGAGTTACGATTCACAAGCGTTTTTGCCGAATAATGGGAGTTAATGACATCCAGTTGCCTTTCGTGTGCGCCCAGCTCAATCACGAACCCGTCTGTGCTCTCGTGAATTGTGGTAGTGCCATATCAGCAGTGGATTATCAGTGGTTTTTGGGATTCCGCACATTATGTCGCTTGCGTCCCCTGTGTAAGTCGTCCTGGGTTTGTCGCTCAGTCAACGGACAAAAGTTAGAGATAGTGGAGGAGCGTTTGGCTAGTGTGGGCGTAGGAAATTTCACTTGTCCATTTCAATTCCTGGTGTTCAAGAAATGGGGCGTGGATTTACTTATGGGCTGTGATTTTATGGCTAAGGCCGGGTTAGTGTTGGATGGTCAAGAACACGTTCAATAAGTAATGCAGCGCATTTTTATCCTTGGTCAATTTCATTTCAAAAATGCGGAATTCGTTTTGGAACATGGTGGAATATTCCTGCTTCAGCCTCCAAACTTTCATGAAGTTTCGGTAGGTGGCGTCTGTAACGGAGGTCCATTCCCAGCAGAGAGCTGTCACTGAGTTTCTTTTGGCGGAAAACCAGAGCATCGCAAATATTCATAGGCGCTTGGAAAATGTCTACGGAGTCCTGGCAGTCAACAAAAGCACGGTGAGTCGTTGGGCGAGGCGTCTCTCATCACCGCAACAAACTTGGGCAGACCTGTCCGATCTCCCGCGTGCTGACCGGCCGCTCACAGCTGTGACTCCTGCAGTGTTGGAGCGTGCGGACACTCTCACTCGCGGTATCATCGGATCCCAGTCTACATCTGCATCATACTCCGCAAGCCACCTAATGGTGTGTGGCGAAGGGTACCTTCGATATCACTATATGATCCCTCCAACCCTGTTCCACTCGCGAATATTGCGTGGGAAGAATGGTTGTCGGTAAGCCTTTTTACTAATTTCTCCAACTTTCTCCTCGTGGTCAATACGCGTGATGTATGTGGGGGGGAAGTAGTATATCGTCCGACTCCTTCTGAAAAGTGCTGTCCCGAAATTTCAATACTAAATCTCTCTGTGATGTACAACGCCTCTCTTGTAACGTCTGCCAGTGAAGTTTGTTTAGCATCTCCGTAACGCCCTCTCGCCAGCTAAACGATCCCGCGACGAGACACGCCGCTCTTCGTTGCATAGTCTCTATCTCCTCTGTCAGTCCTATGTGATAGGGATCCAAGATAGATGACCAATACTCAAGAATCGGGTCAACAAGCGCCTTATAAGCCATTTATTTCGTTGATGAGTTACATTTCCTTAAGATTCTTCCAATGAATCTGAGTCTAGTGTCTGCTTTTCCCACTATCTGTTTTATATGGTCATTCCACTTAAGGTCGCTCTGGATAGTTACGCCTAGATATTTTACGGCAGACGCTGTCTCCAGCTGTTTCTCATCAGTAGTGTAGCTGTGCAGTAGTGGATTTCTTTTCCTATGTATGCACAATATGTTACATTTATTTACGTTCAGTCAACTGCCAGAGCCTGCACCATTATTCAGTTCTCTGCAGGTCGTTCTGCAAATTCTTACTATCTTCTGGTGCTGCTACTTTGGTGTAGACAACTGCATCTGCGAATAGCCTTAAAGAGCATCCGACGCTTTCTACTAGATCATTTACATATATTTTAAACAGAACTGTCCTACCACACTTCCCTGCGGTACTCCGGATATTACCTCTACATCTGTCGATTTAGTTCCGTTAAAAGCGACGTGTTGAGTTCTATCTGGAAGAAAGTCTTGAATCCAATTGCAGGTCTGCTCCTAAACTCCGTAAGCTCGTATTTGTTTTTCATTAAACGGCAGTGCGGGGCGGTGTGAAATGCCTCACTGAAATCAAGGGACACAGCATCAAGCTGAGCGCCGTTGTCCACTGTGCTGTGGATCTCATGGAGGAACAGAGCGAGCAGAGTTTCAAAGCATCTCTGTTTGCGGAATCCATGTTGATTTTCATAGAGGAGATGTTCATTTTCCAAAAAGGTCATAATTCTTGAGCATAAAACATGTTCCGTAACTCTACGAGAGATTGACGTCAACCATATAGGTCTATATTTGTTTGGATGTGTCTTACTGCCTTTCTTAAAAGTGGGAATGACCTGCGCTTTTTTTTCAGTCTTTAGGTACCTTTCGTTGCTCAAGCGGTCTACGATAAAACAGCTAGAAGTGGAGCAAGTTCTTTCGCATAACCGATATAGAATCTTATATGTATCTAATCTGGTCCTGACACCTTTCCACTACTAAGCGATTGTAGCTGCTTTTCAATTCTGCGATCGGCTATCTCAATATCTGCCATTTCGACGTTCTACGACGGTTGAAAGGAGGGACAGTGTGACGATCTTCCGCGGTGAAACAACTCCGGAAGTATTCGGCCTCCTCTGAGTTATCTTCCGTTTCGGTGACGGTGTGGTCGCTGAGAGAGTGAATAGATGATTTTGACCAACTTACTGATTTTACATACGACCAAAATCTCTTAAGGTTTTTACTCAAGTCGGTTGGCAACGTCTTACCTTCAAAATCATTGGACGCTTCTCTCATTGCTCTCCTTACGCACATTTTCGCTTCCTTCAGCTTTTGTTTGTCAACTACTTTTCCACTTCTCTTGAATCTGAGGTGAAGTGCTCTTCTTTTACGAAGCGCTTTTCTAACACTGCTATAAAACTATGGTGGATTTATCCCATCCCATAAAACCTTAAGCGGAACATAGGCCCTACTTGTCTAGGGCATATTCAACGATAGCTTTAAATTTTTTCCATTTGTTCTCCACATCTTCGTCCTCATCACAGAATATATGATGCTCACTGCTGAGATATTGTGAAATTTGTATCCTGCAGCCCTTGCTGAGCAAATATATCTTCGTACCTTTCTTGACATTCCTTGTAGAACGACATACTGGTTGGCGACGGGCGGACTTGGAACCACAACCTTCAGCCGCCGCCTCCGCCGACGCCAACAAAGCCGACGCCGGCGCCGTCGTCCCCGTCAGAACGCGACTCCGCCAGCCACTGTGTCTCCCACACAGACGAGTTGCGCCTTGCAGTCACTCACCAGTGGCGGCCTCCATCCCTTACAGATGATGTTGGCTCAGATGGCTGGCTCCTTGGAAAATCTGACATCACAAAAATTTGATTTGCTAAATATGTGTAATTATCACATGCTTCATGACTGCTTCACAAGCCGAAATTTCGACTTTGGCTAGCCGCATTTGCAGTACCGTTATAAGTGATGTGGTTAGCCCCAGATGGCGTAATCAGGTCGCCCCACTGGTATCAGACGCCTTTTGTCGCCTCTCCAATGGGGTACAGGCCCCACTCTGTTGTGAGAAAGTTCATCCGCCTTGATGACCGTTGGGATTCGCCAAATCTTCTTTCGAAATGACTGGCCATCTTCTTCCGCCCCTCGAGCTGTTGACCTTTTCACGCTACAATTTTGATTGAAAATGGTAAGGAAAAAGGATAGGATTAGGGTAGGATAGGATACAGGATATCGATAGGTCGTTGTGGGACACGCTTTGTCTGGCTCCTTCCCTTTGGCCTGTACGGCTTGGGTGACCATTCCGGTAGCTAAGCTACCGCCGGCATAGCACTCCTGATCCAGAGCACGCAAACCATCTCGCCCGCACGGACAGTGCTACGTTAAGGCTGTGTCCACTGAGGAGGGATAAAGGAATGGAATCTGCAGCGGTAGTACAGGACTGGGTGAAGTGTATAGGGTTGGTGGATGGTCACAGGTTGCCGGGCACCAAACCAAAGTTGTCTTAATAGAAAAAGAAAAAAACAGAAGAAGCGAGAGAATGAAGAGGTATTGGGAAGAAAGAAGAAGGGATGCTGAAGGGTTCTAACGAAGCAGAAGGAAAAGAAGATTAGCTAAATAATCATTTGGACGACAAAGTACGATGAGCGTTCAATAAGCAATGCAACGCATTTTTATCCTTGGCCAATTTCGGTTGTAAAAATGCGGAATTTTCTGTGCGACATGGTGGAATAGTTTCATGAAGTTCCGAGAGGTGGCAACTTTTTTCGCAGACTTCAAGATGGTGTCTGTAACAGACGTGCATTCCAAGCAGAGAGCTGTCATTGAATTTCTTTTGGCCGAAAACCAGAGCATTGCAGATATTCATAGGGGCTTCAAGAATGTCTTCGGAGTCCTGACAGTGAAGAAAAGCACAGTGAGTCGTTGTGCGACGCATCTGCCGTCATCGCAGCAAGATTGGGAAACCTGTCGGATCTCCTGCGTGCCGACCTGCCGCACAAAGCTATGGCTCATGCAGTGTTGGAACGTGGAGACATTCTCCTTGGAGGTGATCAACGGATGTCAGTGAAGCACCTCACTGCTCAGCTGGACGTAGTGGAAATTTTCTGAAGATTTCTTATTCTCCCGGTCACAAATAAATCCCAAATATTAGTTTAGGGTTTTTTCATTTTTAAAATTTTATTTAGTTTTTTTTTAAAGGGAGTAGAATCTGAAATCGGACGACTGGGAGCAGGAGCAGCACCACAGCGTATTTTAATTTTCACTGTTCTAAATATATGTTTGGTGGCTTCTATTAAATAATATACACGTTTGAATTCCACACAGCAAAATACAGTGACGTGCCTGAAGAGGCTTGGCACCGCCCTTTGATACACTTAAGACCAAAGAACATGTCTTGCATTTTCTCTAACATGTATGTTTTATATGTCAAACTCTTCAGAAAGATGTTCGCTACGAAATGAACATAATTTTCTAAAATCGATTTTTTTAAAAATTGTTGACGTTCCATCTCAAACGCTCGATGGGGGGCCGGGTGGGGGGATGGGGGTGGGGGGCGGGGCGGCGCCACTGTCGAGTTTTTCCGCCGGTTCGTAGGTCCTGGGCTAGCGATTCTGAGAGTAGTTTCGGTTTACCTGTCCCTGGGCGCCGACCACAGTGTAATTCCCCGACAGCCGTCGTTCAGCAGGGCCGGCTGGCAAATCGCCTGTGCTCGCCTGCCCGTAGCGTCACGAGAAACTACGAAAAGGAAACGTCAATTCCTCAAAAAAAAAAAAAATAAATAAATAAATAAATAAGGCGTCAGTCGCTAAGAAAGCACTACGAGCATTGAGTATGTATCTTCCTTAATTCCAGTACCCAAATCACCACTCATTATTGGCGAGGAACTACTTCTTCCCGCAGCCGTCTTCATGGCAGTCCAAAGTTCGCCGCGCAACGTGATGATTGCTGATATTGGAAATGTTTCCCAGCTTCTTATTTTTGTACGCTACTGTCTTGTAAATGAAATGCGCGAGGACTTTCTGTTTTGTAAAGCTCTGGAAGGGAGGATTACAGGCGAAGGTATTTTATTTCTTGGGAACTCCTTTTTTTAGAATGAGATTTTCACTCTGCAGCGGAGTGTGCGCTGATATGAAACTTCCTGGCAGATTAAAACTGTGTGCCCGACCGACTCGAACTCGGGACCTTTGCCTTTCGCGGGCAAGTGCTCTACCATCTGAGCTACCGAAGCACGACTCACGCCCGGTCTGCAAGGTTCGCAGGAGAGCTTCTGTAAAGTTTGGAAGGTGGGAGACGAGATACTGGCAGAAGTAAAGCTGTGAGTACCGGGCGTGAGTCGTGCTTCGGTAGCTCAGATGGTAGAGCACTTGCCCGCGAAACGCGAAGGTCCCGAGTTCGAGTCTCGGTCGGGCACACAGTTTTAATCTGCCAGGAAGTTTTCAACTCCTTTTTTTTGTTGGCAACAGTCTCTCATGGACAAACTGTGTTCGTAGATGTGCCGATGCGACGGCAGCATTTACGGGAACTAAAAAGGGGTTCAATGGCGTGTGTGCTATTTCTCCTTTTCTAAATTCACACATTGCTTGATAAATAGGGAGGCACTGGCGTATCAAGTAGTACAATCGGAAGTCAATAAAGTGCTGTAAATTTTGTGGAAGCACGAGCTTTAAACAGTAGGGTATTTCCCGTTGTTTGCGAGGAGATTGGTTCTACTCATGATTGGCATCTATTGCACACGGAGGTACCTTGGTTGTCTCGTGGTGAAGTACTTCGTTGCGTTGTGGATCTGAAGAACGAACTGCGTCTTTTTGTACTGAACAGCAGTCCTACACTCGTGGTTCTGTTTCTGGATGAAAAATGGCCAACGTTTTTCAGAACCTTCAAGACCGAAATAGTAATATCATCTTTCTAAGCGAGAATGTGCTTACGTTTAAAAAAAAATACTTGGATTTTGTGAAAAACACACATGGAGAAGAATAACTGCTAGATTTTATATTTCATGGATGATTTCGTGAAGGGTAATGAGTTGGCTGTAGGGAAAATTAGTAGAACGGGCGCAGTACATGTCGAGAAACTTCGTTAACAATTCTAGGATAAATTTCCAGAACCTTCAATTCATTATGACTGGCTCCACAACCCATTTGATACCATCATAACACACCACTAGTCAGGATATTGTCAACAGTAGAGCACAAGGAGCTAACAGAATTCTCAAGTGATAGGACATTTCGAAAATAATTTAAATGCAATGGTCTGGACAGCAGCTGGAAGGGGATCTGCGATTTGCTGTTTCAGACATGCTACCAAGACTGGATCTACTTTCTTCATAAATTCAAGCTGACGCAACACACTAAATGTGAAACTGCCAGAGAATTTCCAAATTTTAAATCGTATGCAATTTTACTTTATGATCAGTTTATAAATAACAGTTATTCGTCGTTAAATGTGGACTGTTCTTATATCATCAGTTGTGCATTGTGATATTTCAAATATTAAAACAACATAGAAGGAAACAGTCAAACATAGCTAATTTGTAAAAAAAAAAAGAAAAAAAATATGTAGTGAAAAACACATATTTGGTCAGTTCCAGTAACTGAACACACAGCCACGGTTAAAAAGGGTGACTGTACACACTTCGTTGGCGTAACGTATAGATCAGAATAAGAGAAAAAACGTTAAATAAAGTTTCGTCTGAAATTTCTTTGTTTCCGAGTTATATGATACATAATGTCATTTGTGGTAGGCATTACATCATGGACCAGTACAGACTTACGGCGTGTCGAGTTTGCCTGCAAATCGACTAATGTTGCTATGTCGACGATGCCCCTTCAGATTTCAGTAGGGAGGCAAGAGGTCGTGTAGGACCAGTTGCTTGGTCCTCCAGATCTCCAGATCTTAACCCCCTGCACCTCTGGCGCCCTCTCGGGGAGCTTGTACACGGTGTTGCAGTCGAAAATTTTTCAGGCTCTTGGAGATGTGTACCGTCTATGCAACTAACTGAAGACAGTTTATTCCCATATGCGTTTCACTTCTTTTATGTATCAAGAATTATCACGTCCGTTGCGTACATGTAGTGTTATCCATGTGAAAGTGAAAGAAATTTTTTGAAATGTTTGCGTGTCGTGTAAATGAGGCGGGATTTGGCTAACAGCCCAGTATTCACCTAGTACGATATGGAAAACCGCTTAAAAACCACACGCAAGATGGACAGACGAACTGTCCCTAGTCCCTAATCCACCGAGCAGATTCGATCCGGGCCGCCGCAGATCCCCCTCCCGAAAATGACGTAGTAACACGCGCGGCTATTCGGGCCATGCTGACCCAGCGCAAGTACGTAATAGCGAACTTTTATAAAATATAGCCACCTCGGTGTAAAATATCTTTGATGATGAAAGTTGGGAGACGTCCGTTAGTAACAATGCCAGCGTGGGACAAAGGTTCAACGGTAAGAGGACGGCGTACCTGCGCCTCCCTGTACAGCAACAATACTACCACTGCCGCTGCTGAGACTTACTTGCAGCACCGTGATAGTTTCTCAATATGAAAGTAATGAAATGTTTCATAATCCAAAGAATACGGAGTACAAAAACGGAACAAGTGGTTCGAAACATACAAGGAAACAGTTGCATCGAGGACTTGCCGCAGAAACACGGTACACGACGCGAGCAAAAAAGGAATTGCCTGAAGGGACGTGGTTGAGCAATTGGAAGTGTCAATAACTTTTTTGTGTATCATCGACAGACACTATAAATTTCTCGAAATAAGTGAATTTCTTATACGGGATATTTGTTTTCATTTGAAATAAACGCTTTATATCAGTTTTAGCGGTTAGCTCCCGCTTGTCGCTAAGAACCTTAAAGTAACCATGATGAGATGGTTAGCATAAATGGCATCTCCTAAATAGGTATCTCGCTTGCACATGCGACGTGCTACTTTCGTGAGAGCGCACTGAAATGTTTGATCGTCCATTCTCAAATAATTTTCGCAAATCTTTATGTCCTCGTAAAAGAGGGTCACGAAATGTATTTTTGTGAGAACGCCGAGCATTTCGTCTTGCTACCTACACTTTCACTCACAGTCTATTCCGTTTCCGTTTCTTATGAAGCAAATGTGCTGGTCGCCGACACTGCATTTCTTGCTGCTGCAAAGACGGTTAACTGATCGGCATTCACATCCGAACAACTATCACCAAAAATATTGCGATGTGTAATGGTATCACTAAATATTTCAATTAAAGATATTTTATAAAATTTGCGTCAGAACTCTCTGTCGTAGTTATTTTTCAGTGCAATACGGACTTAACTGTTTCCCTAGTCGGCATAAAGCTCCCTAGGTTGGAAATGTCGTGTGGCTAGGGCCTCCCGTCGGGTAGACCGATCGCCTGGTGCAGGTCTTTCGATTTGACGCCACTTTGGCGACCTGCGCGTCGATGGGGATGAAATGATGATGATTAGGACAACACAACACCCAGTCCCTGAGCGGAGAAAATCTCCGACCCAGCCTTGATACGTTGACATGCACAGAACCTATGCTGGAAGGCCTTACGTTATTGTGGAAGCGCGCAGTCCGTTTTCGAGATTCTATTTCCTTAAACTAAATTTGTTAAGCAGGGGGTCTCCGTAAACTTTAGAATGTGGTCGACTTATGAAGAAAGTGCCGTTGTAGCTTTCAAGCCAATGGGATACCGTGGCGATGTCAGTCGATAAAAAAACTTTACCTATCACAAATAATCATTTATTACTCTCCTCCTTTCTTCCTCTATACTTGTCTACTCAGCTGTGTTTCTTCATTTCAGATTTAGATATCTGTTTCATAGCCAGTTAACTCCATCTTGTAGGTCATATTGATTCGTCATTCGTCAGTGATTTTAGTTTCATATGAAACAGCTACCTGTAGAAACATCCGTCACTCGTCATTAAGTTTCCTGTAAATTATTAATGGAAAGTATTCAAGGCAACTGATAAAGGAAAAGGAGAAAAGTGTGATTCGTATACCACGAGTGTTAGGGGTAAAGTGACGACGGCAGTATGTCGTCAGTGAATTGTCTCCAAACGAGATATCGACATTAAAATGTCTACATCGATAACAGATGTTATTCAGCTTCACCTTTTGTTTGACAACTCAGGGTACGCAATAGACGTGCGTGCTCCAACACTTGAATACGCTGTTATATCTGGAGCAGAGACTTCTGAGAAATGGCCTAAAGTAGCATACTTAGTCAAATAAGCTGAAACAACGTAAGTGCATTCAGGTGAAAATGAACGTTGTTGTCGCTGTTGAAGCCTTCAGAAAGGTGACGGGTTCAATATTGCAAATTTTCCACGCGAGTCCGTCCTGTGCAAGCCTCTTCACCTCTGTGTAACTACTGCAGGCCACGTTCACATGAGTGTGTTTAGTGCAGTTAGTCCTCGGTCCTCCTCTAAACTCTGTACCTCGCTACACTTCCCTCCATTGCCATATTTAATCTCTGTAGACGGCTCAGGACGTGTCCTATCAACCTTGACCTCTAATCATGTTGAGCCATCAATTCCTCTTCTTTCCTACCCGATGCGGTGCCTCTTTATTGCTTATCTGATTTACCCACCTAATCTTCAGCGTTCTTCTGCAGCATTACATTTCGAATTCTTCTGTTTGTCGCGTTTGTATCACATTCATATAAGGCCACTCTCTAGACAAATAAACTAAAATTAACTAAACTCCGTCCGAACGGCCCTCGGAAGGCCCAACGGTACCAACCGACCGCCATGTCGTCCGCAGCCGATAAGCGTCACTGGATGCGGTTTTTTTTTTTTTTTTTGGTCATCAGTCTACTGACTGGTTTGATGTGGCCCGCCACGGATTCCTTTCCTGTGCTAACCTCTTCATCTCAGAGTAGCACTTGCAACCTACGTCCTCAAATATTTGCTTGACGTATTCCAATCTCTGTCTTCCTCTACAGTTTTTACCCTCTACAGCTCCCTCTAGTGCCATGGATGTCATTCCCTCATGTCTTAGCAGATGTCCTATCATCCTGTCCCTTCTCCTTATCAGTGTATTCCACATATTCCTTTCCTCTCCGATTCTGCGTAGAACCTCCTCATTCCTTACCTTATCAGTCCAACTAATTTTCAACATTCGTCTATAGCACCACATCGCAAATGCTTCGATTCTCTTCTGTTACGGTTTTCCCACAGTCCATGTTTCACTAACATACAATGCTGTACTCCAGACGTACATCCTCAGAAATTTCTTCCTCAAATTAAGGCCGGTATTTGATATTAGTAGACTTCTCTTGGGCAGAAATGCCTTTTTTGCCATAGCGAGTCTGCTTTTGATGTTCTCCTTGCTCCGACTGTCATTGGTTATTTTACTGCCTAGGTAGCAGAATTCCTTAACTTCATTGACTTCGTGACCATCAATCCTGATGTTAAGTTTCTCACTGTTCTCATTTCTACTACTTCTCATTACCTTCGTCTTTCTCAGATTTACTCTCAAACCATACTGTGTACTCATTATACTGTTCATTCCGTTCAGCAGATCATTTAATTCTTCTTCACTTTCACTCAGGATAGCAATGTCATCAGCGAATCGTATCATTGCTATCCTTTCACCTTGTATTTTAATTCCACTCCTGAAACTTTCTTTTACTTCCATCATTGCTTCCTCGATGTACAGATTGAAGAGTAGGGGCGAAAGGCTACAGCCTTGTCCTACACCCTTCTTTATACGAGCACTTCGTTCTTGATCGTCCACTCTTATTATTCCCTCTTGGTTGTTGTATATATTGTATAAGACCCGTCTCTCCCTGTAGCTTACCCCTACTTTTTTCAGACTCTCGAACAGCTTGCACCATTTTATATTGTCGAACGCTTTTTCCAGGTCGACAAATCCTATGAAAGTGTCTTGATTTTTCTTTAGCCTTCCTTCCACTATTAGCCGTAACGTCAGAATTGCCTCTCTCGTCCCTTTACTTTTCCTAAAGCCAAACCAATCGTCACCAAGCGCATTCTCAATTTTCTTTTCCATTCTTCTGTATATTATTCTTGTAAGCAGCTTCGATGCATGAACTGTTAAGCTGATTGTGCGATAATTCTCGCACTTGTCAGATCTTGCCGTCTTCGGAATTGTGTGGATGATGCTTTTCCGAAAGTCAGATGGTATATCGCCAGACTCATATATTCTACACACCAACGTGAATAGTCGTTTTGTTGCCACTTCCCCCAATGATTTTAGAAATTCTGATGGAATGTTATCTATCCCTTCTGCCTTATTTGACCGTAAGTCCTCCAAAGCTCTTTTAAATTCCGATTCTAATACTGGATCCCCTATCTCTTCTAAATCGACTCCTGTTTCTTCTTCTATCACATCAGACAAATCTTCACCCTCATAGAGGCTTTCAATGTATTCTTTCCACCTATCTGCTCTCTCCTCTGCATTTAACAGTGGAATTGCCGTTGCACTCTTAATGTTACCACCGTTGCTTTTAATGTCGCAAAAGATTGTTTTGACATTCCTGTATGCTGAGTCTGTCCTTCCGACAGTCATATCTTTTTCAATGTCTTCACATTTTTCCTGCAGCCATTTCGTCTTAGCTTCCCTGCACTTCCTGTTTATTTCATTCCTCAGCGACTTGTATTTCTGTATTCCTTATTTTCCCGGAACATGTTTGTACGTCCTCCTTTCATCAATCAACTGAAGTATTTCTTCTGTTACCCATGCTTTCTTCGCAGCTACCTTCTTTGTACCTATGTTTTCCTTCCCAACTTCTGTGATGGCCCTTTTTAGAGATGTCCATTCCTCTTCAACTGTACTGCCTACTGCGCTATTCCTTATTGCTGTATCTATAGCGTTAGCGAACTTCAAACGTATCTCGTCATTCCTTAGTACTTCCGTATCCCACTTCTTTGCGTATTGATTCTTCCTGACTAATGTCTTGAACTTCAGCCTACTCTTCATCACTACTATATTGTGATCTGAGTCTATATTTGCTCCTAGGTACGCCTTGCAATCCAGTATCTGATTTCGTAATCTCTGTCTGACCATGATGTAATCTAATTGAAATCTTGCCGTATCTCCCGGCCTTTTCCAAGTATACCTCCTCCCCTTGTGATTCTTGAACAGGGTATTCGCTATTACTAGCTGAAACTTGTTACAGAACTCAATTAGTCTTTCTCCTCTTTCATTCCTTGTCCCAAGGCCATATTCTCCAGTAACCTTTTCTTCTACTCCTTCCTCTACAACTGCATTCCAGTCGCCCATGACTATTAGATTTTCGTCCCCCTTTACATACTGCATTACCCTTTCAATATCCTCATAGACTTTCTCTATCTGTTCATCTTCAGCTTGCGACGTCGGCATGTATACCTGAACTATCGTTGTCGGTGTTGGTCTTCTGTCGATTCTGATTAGAACAACCCGGTCACTGAACTGTTCGCAGTAACACACCCTCTGCCCTACCTTGCTATTCATAACGAATCCTACACCTGTTATACCATTTTCTGCTGCTGTTGATATTACCCGATACTCATCTGACCAGAAATCCTTGTCTTCCTTCCACTTCACTTCACTGACCCCTACTGTATCTAGATTGAGCCTTTGCATTTCCCTTTTCAGATTTTCTAGTTTCCCTACCACGTTCAAGCTTCTGACATTCCACGCCCCGACTCGTAGAACGTTATCCTTTCGTAGATTATTCAATCTTTTTCTCATGGTAACCTCCCCCTTCGCAGTCCCCTCCCGGAGATCCGAATGGGGGACTATTCCGGAATCTTTTGCCAATGGAGAGATCATCATGACACTTCTACAATTACAGGCCACATGTCCTGTGGATACACGTTACGTGTCTTTAATGCAGTGGTTTCCATTGCCTTCTGCATCCTCATGTCGTTGATCATTGCTGATTCTTCCGCCTTTAGGGGCAATTTCCCACCCCTAGGACAAGAGAGTGCCCTGAACCTCTATCCGCTCCTCCGCCCTCTTTGACAAGGCCGTTGGCAGAATGAGGCTGACTTCTTATGCCGGAAGTCTTCGGCCGCCAATGCTGATTATTTATCAAAATTTGGGCAGTGGCGGGTATCGAACGCGGGACCGAAGACGTTTTGATTATGAATCAAAGACGCTAACCCTAGACCACGAGTACCCACCAGATGCGGTTATGGAGGGGTAAGAGACCAGCACACTGTTCATCTGGCAGCTACCCCTTGATCAGATAGTCCCTCAATTTGCCTCACAAGGTCTGAGAGCAGCCCATTTGCCAACGGCGCTCCGCCGACCCGGATGGTCACCCATCCAAGTGCTAGCCAAGCCCACAGAGCTGGACTTCAGTGTTCTGACGGGGACTGGTACCAACCACTGCGGCAAGGACTTTGGCGCTCCAGACAAATGCCTTGAGGAAATACTTCCTAACAGTTAACTCTATTTTTTAAATGATGTCCTCTGGTTTTCACCTGTTAAAATTTTATTTTACGACAGAAAATATACGAATCGGGTTTCACACGAACAACAGAGTAGGGGCAATAATAAGACACATAGGCCAGCAAACAAGACAGTGTACACAGTCAGCGGTTTGTAGAATAAAATGTGGTGAGTCGAAAATTTCTATGTGGGGAAAGCAGGTAGATGTTTCTCCACCAGATTCAGGGAGTCAGAATTTAAATCTTCATGAAGTCTACATCTACCAAACTACAGTCAGAATACCAACAGCATCGAGGTGTCTTTAAAGGCACTACGTAGGGTAGACAATGGCAGATTAACGGACGCTCTAGAAGAAACTGAAATTTACAGCGCTCTCAAAGAACAACCACAATAGATACTGAACAACCAAACAGACATCTGAATTCAAAATTTTGTCGGTTGTTTTAGACATTTGTAAGTGCCCAGTTTTAGATGTTTACAATCCAGTCAAAAACCACAATAGGTAAAATGTAAACCATAATACGTAAAATGTAATATTGTCTTATGTTGTTATCTCTGCCTAAAGCAAACCTACGAGGGGCGTTCGATAAGTAATGCAACACATTTTTTCCTCGGTCAGTTTGGGTGAAAAACATGCAGAGTTTGTTGTGGGATATTGCCTCTTCAGCAGATTTAATTTCATGAAATAAGTCGAGACCTGACATTGAGTTCCTTTCGGAGGTAAACCAGAGAATCCCAGATATTCATAGGTGCTTGCAGAGTGTCTTCGGAGACCCAGCAGTGAACAAAAGCATGGTGAGTCGTTGGTAGAGGCATCTGCCGCCATTGCAACAAGGTCCCACAATCCTTTCCGATCTCCTGTGTGCTGACTGGCCGCACACAGCTATGACTCATGCAGTGTTGGAATGTACAGACACTCTCATTGGAGGTGACCGACGGATCACAATTAAACACCTCGCTGCTCAATTGGGCGTCTCTGTTGATAGTGCCGACACACGCATTCACCAGTTGGGGTTCTCAAAGATGTGTGCCTACTAGGGCCCTCGCCGCCTAAAGGGAACCATAAAGAGCAACAAAGGATCACTTGCGCGGAACTGCTTGCACCTTACTAGGCTCGTCCGGTAAATTTTTTGTCAAACACAGGCAATGAAACACGGGGTGATCACTCTGAACCGGAAATATAACGTCAGTCCGTGAAGTAGCGCCACACCACCTCTCCTCCGAACAAAAAGATATTTGCCATACACTCAGCCGGTGACGTCATGGCGACGGCCTTATGGGACTCTGACGGTGTTGTTCTGTTTGATGTTCTCCCTCGTGGTGCGACGATCAACTCTGAAGTCAAATGTACTATCCTCAAGAAACTGAAGAAACGACTTCAGCGTGTTCGAAGCCACAAAAATGCAAACGAACTTCTCCTTTTCCATGACAGAGTAAGGCCTCATACAAGTCTGCACACCCGAGAAGAACTCTTCTTCATCCACCCTGTAGCTCGGATCTCGCACTTCCCGACTTCCATCTCTTTGGCCCAATGGACGATGCACTTCGTGTGAAGCAGTGTATGCATGATTGAGACGTTACTGATGAAGCAAGACGTTAGCTCAGACTCGACCAGTTGAGTGATACCGTGCAGGCATACAGGCCCTCGCAGTATGGTGGCATAAGGCACATTGGATGGATATTATGTTGAATATATGTTGAATATATATTAAATATACATTGAATATTATGTGGAATAAAAGGGTTTTGTAGCTTAAAGTGGGGTAATAATGTGGTGTACTGGAATCATGAATAAAACCAACCTCCTTTCACAAAAAATGTATGTTGCAGTACTTATTGACCACCCTCGTATATATCAAAATCTTGTAGGTAAGGTATATGAATGTCAGTACTCTACAAAACTGGTTGTATGTACTGTAAATATCGGTTTGAATTGTTCTCCTTGCAGCCGGCCAAGGTTGCCGAGCGGTTCTAGGCGCTTCAGTCCGGAACCGTGTGACTGCTACGGTCGCAGGTTCGAATCCTGCCTCGGGCATGGATGTGTGTGATGTCCTTAGGTTAGCTAGGTTTAAGTAGTTCTAAGTTCTAGGGAAATGCTTCATAGATGCTTCAGAATGGCTCAATGCAGAAATCGCAGTCATGAAATAAAGTTCTCAGGGCTGAAAGCAACAGAACATCTATTAAAAATTTATAGAATTGTGGACCCACGTTGCAAGAAAGTTAATCTATACTCATTGTAAACATACGCCTCTGGAGAAAATACAAGTCCTTCTAGCACTGTGTCTTGTGGCACCAGGGCATTAGTACGATGATGGCAGCATGGGTGCATTTTTTATATCAAATTGATATGCAGACTAATTAAATTAATCATTCAATTATCCCCACCCTCACCCCTGGATGTGTTGTCCCCAGCTGGCATGTGGGTTCTTTCTCCATCATATTGTTGTTTGAGATATATATGCATCATTGTTCTGGATACTGGGCACTGGAAGAGGAGGAGAACCTAGGGAGGGGAGTGCGTCGAGGATAATGACCAGGAGTTGTCACATCTATCTGATATGAACTTTTTTTTGCAGGTATGTATTATCAATATCTCGTAAGCTGATTCTGTACCGATTTTTTGTTGTTGTTGTTTCTTAAAATAAATATCTTATTGCAGACGACTTCCATGAGATTGATCAATGCCTTCTCGGTAATTCTGGTGAGGGTGAAATACCAGACTGAGTGCATGAGATGGCGGCCATTGAAGAAGTTGAAACGCAACGCCATCTCACCCTTTTGTATGAGGAAATACTGGACTGGGTGGAAAACTAACAGAAAGACCTACTGAACTCATTCCTTTGACCCACAGTGTAAAACGTGATTATAATGCAGCCACCACTGTTACAGCATAAATTATTGTTATTATTCGGGAATGCTGATGTACTCAATTATTGATATTCTTCTGCAGCATACGTTAAAAAAGTCTTGAGCTTTGTACCTAATTTTTTTCATTATTCGTCTGTTACAGAGCCGTCATCAGTACCACAACCACATTAGCTCACTGTGGCATGTGTACCTAGTAAGCTGGTTGTGGGGCACCCATCAAACCTGCATCTGAGCGGCATGCAAAAGAACAAAAAAATCGTTCAAATGGCTCTGACCACTATGGGACTTAACTTCTGAGGTCATCAGTCCCCTAGAACTTAGAACTACTTAAACCTAACTAACGTGAGGACATCACACACATCTATTCCCGAGGCAGGATTCGAACCTGCGAGCGTAGCCGTCGCGCGGGCAAAAGAACACCAACGATCTCCCACCTCCCAGTCTGGCGGTAGTGAAGGCTCCAGAATGCAGCACCACCAGCAAGCGCTGTCTCCACAGCCTGGGTCACCTCACAGCAGCTCATTGCACCGCGTTCTCCTACTCCAGCACCGACTGGTCTCCTTCGCAGGCAATGAAAGGTGTGTGTGCCTTGACACATATCTCTGACCGCAGCAGGTACCTCCTCCCCTACGTAGTCATCCACTGAGTGAACACAGTCGTCGGCTTCTCCTAGACACAGTTTTATTGATATTGGTAGTGATAATGTACCTGTGACTAGCGGTAGTGCTCTCTCCCGTCCTGATAGTGAAGGACATCAGATTAGTAGCATCATGGCCCCTTTAGAATAATCGGAGGTTGCTAGAGCCTTTGAGGGGCGTATCTCTTTTGCTCGAACTTAGAATCCGGCAGGGGGATACAGTGACCCAGCTGGGTTTCTAGAAGCGTGCTGCCTGGTGCAGGAGACAGAGCTCTTCAAAGGTCTATATGATGCGAGATTTAATGCCATTAAATGTAATGTAGTAATCTGCTGCGAGTTGACTCACCCCCCCCCCCCACCCCCCCACCCCCTTGCCCCACAAACTGCAGAGAGCAGAGTGCTCCTGAGGAGAAAAGCCTGCACTACATAATGGCGTTATATCTCGGATATCAGTTCACGCTTATGGCCTGAAGAAGAAGAAAAGCAAGCCAGATGAGCAGGACATGCATATTGTATTTGGACCACTCCATTTTTCGAAATATGCAGGTGAGCATGATTTTCATGTAAACATGCTACTCTTTTCTGGAAGTAATAATCAGCATTACGTATGGATCAAAGACATGTCGCGCCACCTTTACAGCCAGTTGTCGAAAGATGAACATAAAAAACACATATGCTTCAAGTGTCTAAATACCTTTTCCCTAAGAACAGTATTTAAAAAGGCATCTGGAAGACTGTGAATCCAAGGAACTGGTACTTGTTCTTATGCCTACAGAAGAAACAAAGTTCACTAAATTAAAAAATGCTCACCACCAGGAACAATGTTGTGGTGTGCGTACTGTAAGACCTTCGGTACACACACCATCAGATTACTTGACTTGTCGCTCTAACGAAGTAGGCGAGTGTCAGCAATATGTCTCGTGGTCTTATCGTGGCGTGTTTATCTTCTGCCGTTAGGTCAGACGATAGAAATGCCACTTGCACGCTTAGAGTAGCAGATTGACGGTGACCAACTTTAAAGAGAACTTTATTAATTTTCACACAGATTTATTAAAATAATAAAAAGTATAGACATTACGTAACTTGATTCTGGATGCTGTTTACAATTGATAATCTGAAGCTCCTTTGGTCTTGGTACGTTAACCTTATTCTCACATATCTCTGATACTTGACAAAGTGTCTATACATTTCTCTTCATGGCTATGTACAGGAATATGATAATCTTATTAGGCGCAGACTGAAACTTGACTACAGACTAATGCAGACTAATGCAGACTGACTAATCGGAGGTCTGTATACTCGTTATAATACCTCGCGCATTCAGGTATCACTGCGCAAGTGTGATCCGCGAGGAGAAAAGGTTCTACGTTAGCAGCAATCTCATTGGCTGCGTGACATATTAATACGCGCATCGGTGGAAGCAGAATTTGGTCCGTCTCTAAGAAAGCGCCATCTCGTAGTGTGGAGACGGACGAGAGCTGCGCCTGCGCTGTTGTGCTTAGTGGGGCGCGCTCTAGTGGGGAAGTTGTGTACGCGCTGACTACGCGGAACTATGTACACAAAAAATGTCTGTTTGTTGTATATGCTGACTTCGAATGTCTCCTGGGCCCTATAACCCACTGTGAAAGGAACCCCTTAGCCAGGCATACCACCTTCATGCAAAAATACATACCATATGCGACAGTGTACCAATTCTATGCTCATATGATTCAAGTCTTAACTTTTATGAATTTTATGTTGAGAATAATCCTGCAGTTCGGTTGTTCGCTGAGCCTGAAAACCTCTCATGGGATGTTGATAGGCTTTACAGCACCGACACTCCCATGACAAAATCGTTGGAAGATAAAAAAGTATACAATGATGTTGTTAGCTGTCATATTTGTGGGCTACCGTTAGATAGAAAAGCTGAAACTCCCTGTAGAGATCGTCATCTTACCGTGAAGCTCAAAATGCATGCAACTTGAAGTATAAGTTACCACGAGACATACCCGTCTTCTTCCATAATTTAAGTGGGTATGACACTCAGTTTCTAGTTGAGCAATTGGCTAATATTGCTATGAAGGAAGATCAGATCAGTGACCCACCTGAGAGTGTAGAGAACTATATTTCTTTCTCGAAAAGAATGACGCCAAAAATTACACTCTGCTTCCTTGAATCTTTATGTTTCATGCAGACTTCACTCCGGAAACTTGTCAACACTCTACCTCAGGACGATATGCACATCACCCAATCTGGATACCTCGATGAGGAAAAGTTTCAGCTTGCGACTAGGAAAGGAGTTTCCCCTTATGAGTATCTGGACAGTAAGACAAAAGAATTCGTGGTGGGCCGCATCAAATCAGTCAGAAGATTGATGATTCAAGGGAAAAAAAGGTAAAACTCTACGAAACCAGGCTACCCAACATGTCTGCATTTACCAGTACTCTCATAGGCGACGCCGCAGCTAGTGCCGATTATGAGATGCTGTGAACGTCTGGTGGGAATTCAACATTCCCAATTTGGGTGGATACACGACTGTACATGGACACTGACTTGCGCTTGCTTGTGAATGTTCTTGAAAGTGTATGCATGAGCACTTACTCTCTGGATCCGGCCTTTTAGAAGATGTCATCTGGGTTCCTCTGGGATGCAATGCTCAAGAAAACGAGGTGCTGCATCGAACTTTTGACTGATTTTGATATGCTTCTTTCCTTTGAGCACAGGATCTGTGGGGGGCTTTCCAGTGTGTCCATATACACACTAAAGCAAATAATACACGTATGGGTGCAGGATTCAAGTAATTCTCTATATTTGGATGTGAATATCTTTTATGGGTATGCCATGATGCAGCCACTTCCAGTTTCAGTGGGTGCCCAGAAACGAATTACAGGGATTAGGTGGAAGAATAATGGGTCTGTCGGCTGATTGTTGTGTAAGCCATGTGGTGGAGGCAAATCACCCTGTTAGTATGCAAGTGGCTTGCCATTATGTTCAGAGCAACAAGTTCTGCGGGGAAGTACTATCCATGACCGCTGTTGGACACAATCAGTGGTGAATAATTCATTACCGTAATCTCCAGCAGTGCCTCAGCTTAGGGATGGAGCTAGATAGAATCACCTGAGCTATCGCCTTAAAGCAGTCCCCCTGGCTGAAGGAGGGCACGTGCAAGTAGTGATTCAGAAAAATATTTTAATAAATTAATGAATAATTCCATGTTTGGTAAAACCAAGCAGAATGTGAGAAATGAACATGATATCAAACAATGGAAAACCCAGGTTGGAATGTAACAATATTAAGAAAAGTAACAATATTGGTACAATGGATGGTGCCATCCAGAGACGGGCTAAGGGTGTGTGACATGTGACATGACATGTCCTCACGGTCGAAGGCTACTTGCTGTGCCTGTATGGTGGTGTTCACGGTGGTCCACGGCAACCTCTACATGCGGCACAGCAAACTAGTTCTCGATCACAAGGTCACGAGGTATACATTGTGCCGCAATCTAAAGTCAGGTTGTCACCCCATGAGAATGAAAGAGCCATTTGTGACGACAGGATCTAAGCCTTCCTGTACCCACACTACTTACTTGAAGTGCGAGAGAGGGTGGAGGACTCAGATGGTGTGAATGAGAGAGAGAATGAGTGACTAGTTGAGTGAGAACTTGTGCTGAATACTTATCACAGCGTAAATATTGTATGTGTGTGATGTATGGTGTGCCTCAATGTGTGATTGCTTATGTGTTTGTGTGTATGCATGTGAATGTATCTGAGTGTGGGTGCCTGTGTAAATATGTATGCCTGTGTGCAAAAAAATTTCTTTTTTCTTATTAAGTAGCATATTATGCATGCATGAATAAATAAGCACCATGTGCAGGAAAAAAATATAAAATTATAAAAACGTTAAAAAGATGCAATGATATATAAAAAATTTAAAAACTGTAGAAAATTCATCAAATTTTAAAGCATTGTAAATAGAGAAAAAATACAGTTTTCAGTATTCCTCCCTTTTGTGTTTCAGTGTGCGTGTGTGATTGTGTGAGTACATGTGTAAATAGAATAGTTCATAAGTTTCCCCTACTGCTAGCTGTTCAGGTCATACTAGTTTTAAGTGTGAGTTACACCCTGTTCATTTTAGTGTGTCTACTTGGGATGAACATTTTAGAGCCACTCACTTCATTCTATTATAAAATTATTTCAGCCACTTGAAGTGGAAAATGTTTAGAGCAACATATAAATTAAGTACTCTGTTTGGGTGTAATTTCACTAGTAATAGTAATAGTGCAAGAGAAACTGTACCTCTGCAATAGCGGTAATCAGTACTGTGATGTAATGTAGAAGTTTTCACCCATTACTGTTAGTGATGTATCTGTGTTCAATCAACACTGCAATGTAAAGTAAAAAATTATTTGGAAAACCAAAAACTGAATGTGTGTGAAAAAATTCAATCAGTAAGAAGAACTGTGAATTAAAAGCAGTATTGCTTCGTGTACTGTAAAAAAAAAAAAAAAAAGGTAACGAAAAGTAGTATTACTACAGTGAATGACTGAGTAAAAGAAAATTGTTATTCATTACCATACGTGTTTGTCGTTATTTTACAAATCCCTACCTTCATAAACACATATATTTATAAAGGCTGTGCAAGACGAATGAGGTATTAGTTTGAAGCATGAGGGAGGTGTTGTTTAAAATGGAGGGAAATAAAATACAGGTAATACATGTGATAGTATCCGCTTTCAAAGACATATAACAGACATGCCTGAAATTACATCACCTATGCATGAACAAAGCCACAGACGTAAGATCTGGGCAAAGCTACATAGAATCTAAGTGGGAGCTAGGGAAACAGAAAGAAGATACACAGGGTGTAAGGTAAAAATTCATTTAGTTTCATTAATCCAACTTAAAAGTAATTTTACATTTTAATAAGCAGAAACAACACAGTTTTCACACGTCTTCTTCTTCTTGATTTGATGGATAGCAGGACACCTGTAGAATTCCAGGTCTTGAATGGAAGTAAACATGAAGATTCGTTGCATCCGTGTGATCTCTTCCTCGACTTTAACATAGATGATGGTGTGAGAATGACCGCATATTTGAGGTGACGTCATCATATCTTGATAAGGTATAACAGGATCGTCGCTACTTGCTCAGAACGTCTCTATTATACGAGCATCTTTTGTGTATGCTATGAATACAACCTCTTTACATACGAATTGTCTGCACTCATCATCAAAGAAACCTTGAATGTCAGCAACGATTTTCACACTCCAAGTTGCCATCGTGAAACTCGCTGGATATTTGCCACTGTGAAATGCTCTGGGCATGACACAGCACGCTGCACAATACCAGTAACTGGGTAATAGTTAGTCATGCAGTCACGTACAGTGTATAGAGCAGGCACTGCAGTGTGTTGTGGGAAATTTGACGAGGCTTCAAACTCGATTCGCAAATCTGTTGGTCCTGATTTAATTACCTCATTCTGCGTAGAACAGTCTGTTACAGTGACTGGTGCCAGCTCCTTGAATCCATCCTGTTCAACATCTTCATAGTAAGAAGCACAGAAACTTGCATACATGTCAAATGCTAGACTGTATACCTTCTGGTCCCACTGTAGCAGTATACTGTTGTATGGATAGAGTTCTGAATTCAAGTAGACTCTGCTATTACTTGAATCACAGTTGTCAAATGCGGTGGTATCATTTGCTAAATTCCCTCTTCCATTGGTCTGAAATGCAAGTATGATGAATCTCGGTGTCTCCAGCTGCACTGAGGCTTTCAAAATGGTTCAAATGGCTCTGAGCACTATGGGACTCAACTGCTGAGGTCATTAGTCCCATAGAACTTAGAACTAGTTAAACCTAACTAACCTAAGGACATCACAAACATCCATGCCCGAGGCAGGATTCGAACCTGCGACCGTAGCGGTCTTGCGGTTCCAGACTGCAGCGCCTTTAACCGCACGGCCACTTCGGCCGGCTACTGAGGCTTTAATAACCCATATTTGTCTGCTCGCTGTCGGTAGCATGTGATACTCAAAAACCTCCCATGAGCGGGAACTTAATGGAAATATTCAGAACTTTTAAAAGGTTCAAACGCTCCTCGCCTGCCGCTCGGTGTGGCCGAGCGGTTCTAGGCGCTTCAATCTGGAACCGCGCGACCGCTACGGTCGCAGGTTCGAAACCTGCCTCGGCCATGGATGTGTGTGATGTCTTTAGGTTAGTTAGGTTTAAGTAGTTCTAAGTTCTAGGGGACTGATGACCTCAGATGTTAAGTCCCATAGTGCTCAGGACCATTTGGCCCATCCTCGCCTGCCACAGAGATGTGTGGTATTGTCCTTATAATTCTATTGATGATGATCTGAATCTCCTCTTGAGCTCCTTGAACCTACGATATGCTATCCATTGCTCTCCATACCAGAGAGCTCCTGTTTAGCATTGGACAAAGCACCCCACAAACATTTCTAGAGATATGCTTGCAGGAAATTGGCGGTACTGTTCTACTGTTCTGCCCACAGTCTCATCTATTAACGATCTTTCATTTTCTAAAACATTTAAATCCGAGGGTGATGAGGAGACGTATGTTTTAAGGGTTGATGCTATGCCAACATTACGTGTACGATGAATCTCTACCACATTAAGTTCATATCGTATTTGCTGGAACAGGACTGCCAAAGCATTACATTAAGCTTTGATTCCACTGTATGATTACCATCCTTTTTCTTAAATGATCCATGCAAACATATGAAACTCTTGCATGGAAGAGTTAGTGTCTTGGTTCTGGACGACAATCCTTATTTCATCGTTCTTGTTATGTCGTTGAAACATAAGATTGATTCGTATGATTAGCTCATCGTATTCCACTGGGCGAGATATATTGAGCGACGACGTCATTGCGAGGTTTCAAGCCTGCTGATATAAGAAACTCGTAGTTCGCACGTGTTATCACCTTGCGGCTCTGCTGCTAAGTGGCGTGCTGTGAGCAGTGTGCTCTGGTTTTAAATCTTGTGCCCATCCTGTCTTATATGTAATCATACAATGATTTACCCACTTCAAAAGTCTACAAGTTGATTATTCTGGTCCACAATACGCAGCTCCAGGTAGTCCAATGCCTAAATTGTCACTGGAAGGTATATAGCGTTGGCAGGAGTCTCAACAATCTTATACCCTGTTCCAAGTGATGGGAAGTATCAGTAAACTGAATGAATCATTCTGTCGTTGAGGTATGAGTTCGTTGCAATGCTACGGTCAACACGGATTGTACTGAGAGAATATCCACTGCATGATCAGATTTGTAAAATTTACTGGGGTCCGTTTTCAAAACTTGTCCCGTTGTGAACTCTAGTAGTGGGCCTGTCGAATATATATGCTTAAAATCAGTCGTTGCATTCACCGTTCTTATCTCTGATTTAAGCACACTGATGTTAGGACGGAGCTCAATCCATTTTCCTGACTGTTTTAAAACTTTGATTAAATTATAATTGTCAGCCTCTGAATATTTGGGATGGTGTTATATGTCTCCAGTCCAGTCAGCGCGATACTCCAATCTCCAACGCTTAACTCAACTGGTAGGAAAATTTTTGCACGTAATGCAGACGATCATTCTTTTGAAGTCACAGTGTACATCACTGCATCTAAACCTCAATTGGTGAATAGATGCTTAATGCCCGTCCTTATGTCATTCGTAAACGTCAGGAGGTACACAATGCATAGATGAAAACATAGGAATGTAATAAAGTCTTGGTAGCGCCGAAAATTGCAGAGCACATGTCTTCTCTCGGTGAAGTATCCTTGTAATTCTTCTGGAGGTTGAAGGTCGCCGAATGAGTCGAAGTAGTAGACGTTATTTGTACCTCTTTTTTAATATATGCTACCCAGTGAGTTCCAGATCTTCTTGCTTCATCTAGATTCAGAGTCGCGCATTCTCTTCCTCTCCACTTAGTCTTCGGTAATGTATTCCACATAAACACACCCCGGCCTCTCAGAATGTTTAATTTCTTCTTAACGAACTTGTAAGCACCCTATCTGGTAGGACTGCTAGAGGCGTTTTTTTGTTTATGAAGAGACCCTAGTCCTTTCTTGTATGGTTTCAGATATAGTCCTTTTCCGATGGCTGCTGCCTCTATCATGCGGTTATATCTTCGCGCCTCCAGCAGTTGCTCCTGTGAGTTTTGGGTATTGATAGAACCCTGGATGGTTTAATCGATATTCTTTTTCTAGCTCCTTTCTGCTTCAGGTCGCTTTTAGCTGCATACATAGTTGTCAGGATGCAGTTTTTCATGCTCTCTTTGGTTGTCATCTTCTCCTTTAGCGCTCGCAACACTCACAACTTAGCTGAACTTCTGCACACCCAGTCCCAGCTTAACTTGACCATGAAAGTTTTTTTTCAACTTGAAATGCTGCAGTGCGTTGACCCATACTAATATCCCATCTCACGCGTATTGTCTTAACTTTAAAAGCTAAATTTCGATCCACGGTGTGACACTCATATGAGCTGCATATGTGGAGTCGTGTTCCGTACACTCTTTGTTGAGCAGATTTATCCACTTATCACCGCCTGCCAATCGTTTTTGAAGTTTTCTTCCAGGTCCACAGTAGTTATATCCAGGAATGTGTAATTCGATTGGTAGATTGTCGAAAATACCAGCTCCTCCGCTAACGCATGTCCTATCACGCATATTACGCTACCTAGGTGGTTGTGGTCTGCGCACCCTGTTATATAGCAAACCACCAGCTATTTTGTGGTGCAGGAAAACCAAGCTACACTCCTGGAAATTGAAATAAGAACACCGCGAATTCATTGTCCCAGGAAGGGGAAACTTTATTGACACATTCCTGGGGTCAGATACATCACATGATCACACTGACAGAACCACAGGCACATAGACACAGCCAACAGAGCATGCACAATGTCGGCACTAGTACAGTGTATATCCACCTTTCGCAGCAATGCAGGCTGCTATTCTCCCATGGAGATGATCGTAGAGATGCTGGATGTAGTCCTGTGGAACGGCTTGCCATGCCATTTCCACCTGGCGCCTCCGTTGGACCAGCGTTCGTGCTGGACGTGCAGACCGCGTGAGACGACGCTTCATCCAGTCCCAAACATGCTCAATGGGGGACAGATCCGCAGATCTTGCTGGCCAGGGTAGTTGACTTACACCTTCTAGAGCACGCTGGGTGGCACGGGATACATGCGGACGTGCATTGTCCTGTTGGAACAGCAAATTCCCGTGCCAGTCTAGGAATGGTAGAACGATGGGTTCGATGACGGTTTGGATGTACCGTGCACTATTCAGTGTCCCCTCGACGATCACCAGTGGTGTACGGCCAGTGTAGGAGATCGCTCCCCACACCATGATGCCGGGTGTTGGCCCTGTGTGCCTCGGTCGTATGCAGTCCTGATCGTGGCGCTCACCTGCACGGCGCCAAACACGCATACGACCATCATTGGCACCAAGGCAGAAGTGACTCTCATCGCTGAAGACGACACGTCTCCATTCGTCCCTCCATTCACGCCTGTCGCGACACCACTGGAGGCGGGCTGCACGATGTTGGGGCGTGAGCGGAAGACGGCCTAACGATGTGCGGGACCGTAGCCCAGCTTCATGGAGACGGTTGCGAATGGTCCTCGCCGATACCCCAGGAGCAACAGTGTCCCTAATTTGCTGGGAAGTGGCGGTGCGGTCCCCTTCGGCACTGCGTAGGATCCTACGGTCTTGGCGTGCATCCGTGCGTCGCTGCGGTCCGGTCCCAGGTCGACGGGCACGTGCACCTTCCGCCGACCACTGGCGACAACATCGATGTACTGTGGAGACCTCACGCCCCACGTGTTGAGCAATTCGGCGGTACGTCCACCCGGCCTCCCGCATGCCCACTATACGCCCTCGCTCAAAGTCCGTCAACTGCACATACGGTTCACGTCCACGCTGTCGCGTCATGCTACCAGTGTTAAAGACTGCGATGGAGCTCCGTATGCCACGGCAAACTGGCTGACACTGACGGCGGCGGTGCACAAATGCTGCGCAGCTGGCGCCATTCGACGGCCAACACCGCGGTTCCTGGTGTGTCCGCTGTGCCGTGCGTGTGATCATTGCTTGTACAGCCCTCTCGCAGTGTCCGGAGCAAGTATGGTGGGTCTGACACACCGGTGTCAATGTGTTCTTTTTTCCATTTCCAGGAGTGTATTTATCTTGAAAGGAAAAGATTTACGTACCTGGTTAATTATAACATCTATGCTTAATTGTCATAATTCGTTGGGTGTAGTATGAATCACATGTAGGGAAGTTTATGGTGTAAAGTGTTTAAAGGGACGGAAAATATTTTGTGATACGGAGCGAGTCGTAGATGCTACTGGGTTTGTACGTTGATACCAATCAGATTTTATTGCATTTAAGTTGTTGATTTAATTAAAATTTTGGGATCGGTATTATATTGCTTTTAGACATGACAGGTGATATCTAGGAAAATATTGGTACTGCCATATGGCAATTTTATTTAACCTTGCATTATGCAATTTGTATTTTTTTCCTTTGCTAAAAAAGGGATTTTGAGTTTTAACTGTTGTAAATTGATTCTGAGAGCTGTTATTTGGTCTGTTAAAATAATGTTTCAGTAACTTTTAACTTTCATTAAGAAACTATATTGAGGATCTTGCTGTTCATGATAACGAATGTTCACTTACTACTTTAAAATCAAGTTAATAAAGTTGTAAAATTTTAAAGGTGAAAAGAAACTTACTAGAGAAACGGTGCCAGAAGTACTCACCGAAACCTCCACGTATTCAAGGTATTGGCCTTCGGGCGTTTGTTTTCGCCGATATCTATCCCAGCTAACGCCTGTGGGGCCAAGTTAAATGGTAGCAGAGTGTGGTTATGATCTTTCGTAACCTGGGTAGGGGGCATTACAGAACACCCTTTCTCTAAATTCTATTAAAGCTCTTGAGTTCTTGTTTTATTAGGATTTGGTTAATACGAAGGTTGTCCAGAAAGTAATTTCCCATCGGTCGCTAAATGGAAACCACAGTGAAAATCCGATGAAGTTTTGCGCAGATGTGTTGGGTAGTGTCTCTAGTATGGCTGTCGATCGCATCAAGACGCTGTTTTCAGCTGTGAGCGCACTGTGAGAGAGTAAAGGTGCCTAGAACAACGATGTCTCCCGCCAAGTAGGAGGGCTCGCTGATAGACTTCGCCTTAATGAATGCAACCCACCAAACACAACTGCCACGCACCTCCTTCTACATGGCATTCTCAGTCGCACTCTGCAGGGGCAATGAAGACGCTCCTGCAGCCTTTTCGATGGGATGTGTTCAGTCACCCACAACACAGCCCTAATTGGCTCGTCCTATCATCTCTGTTCACATGAAACGCTGGATACAAAGACACCACTTGGGCGCAGACCACGCGCTATAGACCAGCGTAGAGAATTACGAGAAAGCACAGACGGCTGCCTTCTATGACGATGGTGTTGGAAAATTGGTATAAATGTCTAAGTCGGAGCGGCGACTAGGTAAAGAAGTAGCTGGAAAATAAAATGTTTCTGATTTTCACTGTGGTTCCCATTTAGCGACCGGTCGGAACTTACTTTCTGGACAACCCTCGTATTAAAATTTTACGTATTTGTTTTATTAGGATTTTTACTAATATCAAATTGCTTTCAGGTTATAAGACGATATGGAAGCGCGGCGTCGCCCACGTCTAGCGCTACTGAAGCGTGAACAGTTAGAATATGAAGCGCGTGTGCGCGGAAAGACGAGCGAGGGAGGCGTGCCAGAATGACGCAGGTACAGACGTCCTTGGAAAATCCGGTGGTAATTTCTCCACAAGTCATCAGAGAGGTAGGCGATGCCTTGAGTTTTGCCTTTACATCGTTGTCCTCGTTGAATCAGCAGGTTGAGTTTTTTGAGAATGTTGCAGAGACTGCTAAACAGCTTGCGCGTCTACAAGCGCATATGGCGCATTGGGAGTGGCGCATTAAAGATTTGCGTGAGATTCAGCTTACTAAATAGCAAGCGCAGGAGGCGCAGGAATTGTGGGATCAGGTTTTCGCGTTGAGGGCGATGTAGAATCAATTAGATGTTGAGCAGGTTACAAATGAGATGGGAACAAGATTCGGTTATGCAGGGCGTATAGGAGCCGGTAATAGCCACGCGGGATTAGCCGAGCGGTTTAAGGCGCTGCAGTCATGGGCTGTGCGGCTGATCCCGGCGGAGGTTCGAGTCCTCCCTCGGGCATGGGTGTGTGTGTTTGTCCTTAGGATAATTTAGGTTAAGTAGTGTGTAAGCTTAGGGACTGATGATCTTAGAAGTTAAGTCCCATTAGATTTCACACACAATAGAACATTTTTTTAAGCGGTAATACAAGGGGAAAGTAGATTGTCAGTATGCGTGGGCACGAGTTCTGCTAAATTCCTCATCCCATGGGAATCTTGCTAAACGGAATAAATAGATTATCAATGGAATCGATTCTGGACATTGAACAGTTGTTGTGGCTTTCTGTCAAGTTGGAATTTCACGCTGACACCTTGAACTTGCTCCATGATCAGGTTGTCCAACTACTATACCCATTAAGCGATGGGACCCTCAGCCAAGTACCTGCTCAAAATTTGCAGGAAGGAAAGGGTTTGAGGGAGCAGGTAATTGCACGTAAGGTGTCCCCTCGTTTATTGAATTACTTAAACATACGCATTATTGGCGAGTACAGGGGGAAAATGAACCCTTGACTATATTCATCGGAAGTGTGCGAACACCCTTCCTATATCGGGATCAACAGGTGTCGGAAACACAGGTGGTCGAAACCGTTTTGGGCGGAGTTAGACCTGAAGATAGGTCGCGGATGATGTTTTCCAAGAAGCCTACCTCCTTGGGCGTAATTAGCATCAGAGATTGAGAAGGTGTCATATGCTGACAGTCAGCGGGTGAGCTCTCAAATGAGGGATAGACAACCGAATTGTGCTCTACTCCAGGGGGAGGTGGCGAGACCGACAATTCTCAATCCAAAAGTATGTTTTCGTTGTCACCAGGAAGGTCACCTTGTGCCCGACTGCCCATATGCTCAGAAGAAGGGAAATAACAGTTGACGGCGTCTGTCGGAGGGTGCAAATACGCGAGTTAGGATTCACAAGCGTTTTCGCCGAATAATGGGAGTTACGGACATCCAGTTGCCTTTCGTGTGCGCCCAGCTCAATCACGAACCCGTCCGTGCTCTCGTGAATTGTGATAGTGGAGGAGCGTTTGGCTAGTGTGGGCGTAGGAAATTTCACTTGTCCATTTCAATTCCTGGTGTTCAAGAAATGGGCCGTGGATTTACTTATGGGCTGTGATTTTATGGCTAAGGCCGGGTTAGTGTTGGATGGTCAAGAACACGTTCAATAAGTAATGCAGCGCATTTTTATCCTTGGTCAATTTCATTTCAAAAATGCGGAATTCGTTTTGGAACATGGTGGAATATTCCTGCTTCAGCCTCCAAACTTTCATGAAGTTTCGGTAGGTGGCGTCTGTAACGGAGGTCCATTCCCAGCAGAGAGCTGTCACTGAGTTTCTTTTGGCGGAAAACCAGAGCATCGCAAATATTCATAGGCGCTTGGAAAATGTCTACGGAGTCCTGGCAGTCAACAAAAGCACGGTGAGTCGTTGGGCGAGGCGTCTCTCATCACCGCAACAAACTTGGGCAGACCTGTCCGATCTCCCGCGTGCTGACCGGCCGCTCACAGCTGTGACTCCTGCAGTGTTGGAGCGTGCGGACACTCTCACTCGCGGTATCATCGGATCCCAGTCTACATCTGCATCATACTCCGCAAGCCACCTAATGGTGTGTGGCGAAGGGTACCTTCGATATCACTATATGATCCTTCCAACCCTGTTCCACTCGCGAATATTGCGTGGGAAGAATGGTTGTCGGTAAGCCTTTTTACTAATTTCTCCAACTTTCTCCTCGTGGTCAATACGCGTGATGTATGTGGGGGGGAAGTAGTATATCGTCCGACTCCTTCTGAAAAGTGCTGTCCCGAAATTTCAATACTAAATCTCTCCGTGATGTACAACGCCTCTCTTGTAACGTCTGCCAGTGGAGTTTGTTTAGCATCTCCGTAACGCCCTCTCGCCAGCTAAACGATCCCGCGACGAGACACGCCGCTCTTCGTTGCATAGTCTCTATCTCCTCTGTCAGTCCTATGTGATAGGGATCCAAGATAGATGACCAATACTCAAGAATCGGGTCAACAAGCGCCTTATAAGCCATTTATTTCGTTGATGAGTTACATTTCCTTAAGATTCTTCCAATGAATCTGAGTCTAGTGTCTGCTTTTCCCACTATCTGTTTTATATGGTCATTCCACTTAAGGTCGCTCTGGATAGTTACGCCTAGATATTTTACGGCAGACGCTGTCTCCAGCTGTTTCTCATCAGTAGTGTAGCTGTGCAGTAGTGGATTTCTTTTCCTATGTATGCACAATATGTTACATTTATTTACGTTCAGTCAACTGCCAGAGCCTGCACCATTATTCAGTTCTCTGCAGGTCGTTCTGCAAATTCTTACTATCTTCTGGTGCTGCTACTTTGGTGTAGACAACTGCATCTGCGAATAGCCTTAAAGAGCATCCGACGCTTTCTACTAGATCATTTACATATATTTTAAACAGAACTGTCCTACCACACTTCCCTGCGGTACTCCGGATATTACCTCTACATCTGTCGATTTAGTTCCGTTAAAAGCGACGTGTTGAGTTCTATCTGGAAGAAAGTCTTGAATCCAATTGCAGGTCTGCTCCTAAACTCCGTAAGCTCGTATTTGTTTTTCATTAAACGGCAGTGCGGGGCGGTGTGAAATGCCTCACTGAAATCAAGGGACACAGCATCAAGCTGAGCGCCGTTGTCCACTGTGCTGTGGATCTCATGGAGGAACAGAGCGAGCAGAGTTTCAAAGCATCTCTGTTTGCGGAATCCATGTTGATTTTCATAGAGGAGATGTTCATTTTCCAAAAAGGTCATAATTCTTGAGCATAAAACATGTTCCGTAACTCTACGAGAGATTGACGTCAACCATATAGGTCTATATTTGTTTGGATGTGTCTTACTGCCTTTCTTAAAAGTGGGAATGACCTGCGCTTTTTTTTTCAGTCGTTAGGTACCTTTCGTTGCTCAAGCGGTCTACGATAAAACAGCTAGAAGTGGAGCAAGTTCTTTCGCATAACCGATATAGAATCTTATATGTATCTAATCTGGTCCTGACACCTTTCCACTACTAAGCGATTGTAGCTGCTTTTCAATTCTGCGATCGGCTATCTCAATATCTGCCATTTCGACGTTCTACGACGGTTGAAAGGAGGGACAGTGTGACGATCTTCCGCGGTGAAACAACTCCGGAAGTATTCGGCCTCCTCTGAGTTATCTTCCGTTTCGGTGACGGTGTGGTCGCTGAGAGAGTGAATAGATGATTTTGACCAACTTACTGATTTTACATACGACCAAAATCTCTTAAGGTTTTTACTCAAGTCGGTTGGCAACGTCTTACCTTCAAAATCATTGGACGCTTCTCTCATTGCTCTCCTTACGCACATTTTCGCTTCCTTCAGCTTTTGTTTGTCAACTACTTTTCCACTTCTCTTGAATCTGAGGTGAAGTGCTCTTCTTTTACGAAGCGCTTTTCTAACACTGCTATAAAACTATGGTGGATTTATCCCATCCCATAAAACCTTAAGCGGAACATAGGCCCTACTTGTCTAGGGCATATTCAACGATAGCTTTAAATTTTTTCCATTTGTTCTCCACATCTTCGTCCTCATCACAGAATATATGATGCTCACTGCTGAGATATTGTGAAATTTGTATCCTGCAGCCCTTGCTGAGCAAATATATCTTCCTACCTTTCTTGACATTCCTTGTAGAACGACATACTGGTTGGCGACGGGCGGACTTGGAACCACAACCTTCAGCCGCCGCCTCCGCCGACGCCAACAAAGCCGACGCCGGCGCCGTCGTCCCCGTCAGAACGCGACTCCGCCAGCCACTGTGTCTCCCACACAGACGAGTTGCGCCTTGCAGTCACTCACCAGTGGCGGCCTCCATCCCTTACAGATGATATTGGCTCAGATGGCTGGCTCCTTGGAAAATCTGACATCACAAAAGTTTGATTTGCTAAATATGTGTTATTATCACATGCTTCATGACTGCTTCACAAGCCGAAATTTCGACTTTGGCTAGACGCATTTGCAGTACCGTTATAAGTGATGTGGTTAGCCCCAGATGGCGTAATCAGGTCGCCCCACTGGTATCACCACTCATTATTGGCGAGGAACTACTTCTTCCCGCAGCCGTCTTCATGGCAGTCCAAAGTTCGCCGCGCAACGTGATGATTGCTGATATTGGAAATGTTTCCCAGCTTCTTATTTTTGTACGCTACTGTCTTGTAAATGAAATGCGCGAGGACTTTCTGTTTTGTAAAGCTCTGGAAGGGAGGACTACAGGCGAAGGTATTTTATTTCTTGGGAACTCCTTTTTTTAGAATGAGATTTTCACTCTGCAGCGGAGTGTGCGCTGATATGAAACTTCCTGGCAGATTAAAACTGTGTGCCCGACCGAGACTCGAACTCGGGACCTTTGCCTTTCGCGGGCAAGTGCTCTACCATGTGAGCTACCGAAGCACGACTCACGCCCGGTACTCACAGCTTTACTTCTGCCAGTATCTCGTCTCCTACCTTCCAAACTTTACAGAAGCTCTCCTGCGAACCTTGCAGAACTAGCAATCCTGAAAGAAAGGATATAGCGGAGACATGGCTTAGCCACAGCCTGGGGAATGTTTCCAGAATGAGACTTTCACTCTGCAGCGGAGTGTGCGCTGATATGAAACTTCCTGGCAGATTAAAACTGTGTGCCCGACCGACTCGAACTCGGGACCTTTGCCTTTCGCGGGCAAGTGCTCTACCATCTGAGCTACCGAAGCACGACTCACGCCCGGTCTGCAAGGTTCGCAGGAGAGCTTCTGTAAAGTTTGGAAGGTGGGAGACGAGATACTGGCAGAAGTAAAGCTGTGAGTACCGGGCGTGAGTCGTGCTTCGGTAGCTCAGATGGTAGAGCACTTGCCCGCGAAACGCGAAGGTCCCGAGTTCGAGTCTCGGTCGGGCACACAGTTTTAATCTGCCAGGAAGTTTTCAACTCCTTTTTTTTGTTGGCAACAGTCTCTCATGGACAAACTGTGTTCGTAGATGTGCCGATGCGACGGCAGCATTTACGGGAACTAAAAAGGGGTTCAATGGCGTGTGTGCTATTTCTCCTTTTCTAAATTCACACATTGCTTGATAAATAGGGAGGCACTGGCGTATCAAGTAGTACAATCGGAAATCAATAAAGTGCTGTAAATTTTGTGGAAGCACGAGCTTTAAACAGTAGGGTATTTCCCGTTGTTTGCGAGGAGATTGGTTCTACTCATGATTGGCATCTATTGCACACGGAGGTACCTTGGTTGTCTCGTGGTGAAGTACTTCGTTGCGTTGTGGATCTGAAGAACGAACTGCGTCTTTTTGTACTGAACAGCAGTCCTACACTCGTGGTTCTGTTTCTGGATGAAAAATGGCCAACGTTTTTCAGAACCTGAAAGATCTTAACATGTCACTTCAAGACCGAAATAGTAATATCATCTTTCTAAGCGAGAATGTGCTTATGTTTAAAAAAAAAATACTTGGATTTTGTGAAAAACACACATGGAGAAGAATAACTGCTAGATTTTATATTTCGTGGATGATTTCGTGAAGGGTAATGAGTTGGCTGTAGGGAAAATTAATAGAACGGGCGCAGTACATGTCGAGAAACTTCGTTAACAATTCTAGGATAAATTTCCAGAACCTTCAATTCATTATGACTGGCTCCACAACCCATTTGATACCATCATAACACACCACTAGTCAGGATATTGTCAACAGTAGAGCACAAGGAGCTAACAGAATTCTCAAGTGATAGGACATTTCGAAAATAATTTAAATGCAATGGTCTGGACAGCAGCTGGAAGGGGATCTGCGATTTGCTGTTTCAGACATGCTACCAAGACTGGATCTACTTTCTTCATAAATTCAAGCTGACGCAACACACTAAATGTGAAACTGCCAGAGAATTTCCAAATTTTGAATCGTATGCAATTTTACTTTATGATCAGTTTATAAATAACAGTTATTCATCGTTAAATGTGGACTGTTCTTATATCATCAGTTGTGCATTGTGATATTTCAAATATTAAAACAACATAGAAGGAAACAGTCAAACATAGCTAATTTGTAAAAAAAAAAGAAAAAAAATATGTAGTGAAAAACACATATTTGGTCAGTTCCAGTAACTGAACACACAGCCACGGTTAAAAAGGGTGACTGTACACACTTCGTTGGCGTAACGTATAGATCAGAATAAGAGAAAAAACGTTAAATAAAGTTTCGTCTGAAATTTCTTTGTTTCCGAGTTATATGATACATAATGTCATTTGTGGTAGGCATTACATCATGGACCAGTACAGACTTACGGCGTGTCGAGTTTGCCTGCAAATCGACTAATGTTGCTATGTCGACGATGCCCCTTCAGATTTCAGTAGGGAGGCAAGAGGTCGTGTAGGACCAGTTGCTTGGTCCTCCAGATCTCCAGATCTTAACCCCCTGCACCTCTGGCGCCCTCTCGGGGAGCTTGTACACGGTGTTGCAGTCGAAAATTTTTCAGGCTCTTGGAGATGTGTACCGTCTATGCAACTAACTGAAGACCGTTTATTCCCATACGCGTTTCACTTCTTTTATGTATCAAGAATTATCACGTCCGTTGCGTACATGTAGTGTTATCCATGTGAAAGTGAAAGAAATTTTTTGAAATGTTTGCGTGTCGTGTAAATGAGGCGGGATTTGGCTAACAGCCCAGTATTCACCTAGTACGATATGGAAAACCGCTTAAAAACCACACGCAAGATGGACAGACGAACTGTCCCTAGTCCCTAATCCACCGAGCAGATTCGATCCGGGCCGCCGCAGATCCCCCTCCCGAAAATGGCGTAGTAACACGCGCGGCTATTCGGGCCATGCTGACCCAGCGCAAGTACGTAATAGCGAACTTTTATAAAATATAGCCACCTCGGTGTAAAATATCTTTGATGATGAAAGTTGGGAGACGTCCGTTAGTAACAATGCCAGCGTGGGACAAAGGTTCAACGGTAAGAGGACGGCGTACCTGCGCCTCCCTGTACAGCAACAATACTACCACTGCCGCTGCTGAGACTTACTTGCAGCACCGTGATAGTTTCTCAATATGAAAGTAATGAAATGTTTCGTAATCCAAAGAATACGGAGTACAAAAACGGAACAAGTGGTTGGAAACATACAAGGGAACAGTTGCATCGAGGACTTGCCGCAGAAACACGGTACACGACGCGAGCAAAAAAGGAATTGCCTGAAGGGACGTGGTTGAGCAATTGGAAGTGTCAATAACTTTTTTGTGTATCATCGACAGACACTATAAATTTCTCGAAATAAGTGAATTTCTTATACGGGATATTTGTTTTCATTTGAAATAAACGCTTTATATCAGTTTTAGCGGTTAGCTTCCGCTTGTCGCTAAGAACCTTAAAGTAACCATGATGAGATGGTTAGCATAAATGGCATCTCCTAAATAGGTATCTCGCTTGCACATGCGACGTGCTACTTTCGTGAGAGCGCACTGAAATGTTTGATCGTCCATTCTCAAATAATTTTCGCAAATCTTTATGTCCTCGTAAAAGCGGGTCACGAAATGTATTTTTGTGAGAACGCCGAGCATTTCGTCTTGCTACCTACACTTTCACTCACAGTCTATTCCGTTTCCGTTTCTTATGAAGCAAATGTGCTGGTCGCCGACACTGCATTTCTTGCTGCTGCAAAGACGGTTAACTGATCGGCATTCACATCCGAACAACTATCACCAAAAATATTGCGATGTGTAATGGTATCACTAAATATTTCAATTAAAGATAGTTTATAAAATTTGCGTCAGAACTCTCTGTCGTAGTTATTTTTCAGTGCAATACGGACTTAACTGTTTCCCTGGTCGGCATAAAGCTCCCTAGGTTGGAAATGTCGTGTGGCTAGGGCCTCCCGTCGGGTAGACCGTTCGCCTGGTGCAGGTCTTTCGATTTGACGCCACTTTGGCGACCTGCGCGTCGATGGGGATGAAATGATGATGATTAGGACAACACAACACCCAGTCCCTGAGCGGAGAAAATCTCCGACCCAGCCTTGATACGTTGACATGCACAGAACCTATGCTGGAAGGCCTTACGTTATTGCGGAAGCGCGCAGTCCGTTTTCGAGATTCTATTTCCTTAAAGTAAATTTGTTAAGCAGGGGGTCTCCGTAAACTTTAGAATGTGGTCGACTTATGAAGAAAGTGCCGTTGTAGCTTTCAAGCCAATGGGATACCGTGGCGATGTCAGTCGATAAAAAAACTTTACCTATCACAAATAATCATTTATTACTCTCCTCCTTTCTTCCTCTATACTTGTCTACTCAGCTGTGTTTCTTCATTTCAGATTTAGGTATCTGTTTCATAGCCAGTTAACTCCATCTTGTAGGTCATATTGATTCGTCATTCGTCAGTGATTTTAGTTTCATATGAAACAGCTACCTGTAGAAACATCCGTCACTCGTCATTAAGTTTCCTGTAAATTATTAATGGAAAGTATTCAAGGCAACTGATAAAGGAAAAGGAGAAAAGTGTGATTCGTATACCACGAGTGTTAGGGGTAAAGTGACGACGGCAGTATGTCGTCAGTGAATTGTCTCCAAACGAGATATCGACATTAAAATGTCTACATCGATAACAGATGTTATTCAGCTTCACCTTTTGTTTGACAACTCAGGGTACGCAATAGACATGTGTGCTCCAACACTTGAATACGCTGTTATATCTGGAGCAGAGACTTCTGAGAAATGGCCTAAAGTAGCATACTTAGTCAAATAAGCTGAAACAACGTAAGTGCATTCAGGTGAAAATGAACGTTGTTGTCGCTGTTGAAGCCTTCAGAAAGGTGGCGGGTTCAATACTGCAAATTTTCCACGCGAGTCCGTCCTGTGCAAGCCTCTTCACCTCTGTGTAACTACTGCAGGCCACGTTCACATGAGTGTGTTTAGTGCAGTTAGTCCTCGGTCCTCCTCTAAACTCTGTACCTCGCTACACTTCCCTCCATTGCCATATTAAATCTCTGTAGACGGCTCAGGACGTGTCTTATCAACCTTGACCTCTAATCATGTTGAGCCATCAATTCCTCTTCTTTCCTACCCGATGCGGTGCCTCTTTATTGCTTATCTGATTTACCCACCTAATCTTCAGCGTTCTTCTGCAGCATTACATTTCGAATTCTTCTGTTTGTCGCGTTTGTATCACATTCATATAAGGCCACTCTCTAGACAAATAAACTAAAAATAACTAAACTCCGTCCGAACGGCCCTCGGAAGGCCCAACGGTACCAACCGACCGCCATGTCGTCCGCAGCCGATAAGCGTCGGATTCCTTTCCTGTGCTAACCTCTTCATCTCAGAGTAGCACTTGCAACCTACGTCCTCAAATATTTGCTTGACGTATTCCAATCTCTGTCTTCCTCTACAGTTTTTACCCTCTACAGCTCCCTCTAGTGCCATGGAAGTCATTCCCTCATGTCTTAGCAGATGTCCTATCATCCTGTCCCTTCTCCTTATCAGTGTGTTCCACATATTCCTTTCCTCTCCGATTCTGCGTAGAACCTCCTCATTCCTTACCTTATCAGTCCACCTAATTTTCAACATTCGTCTATAGCACCACATCGCAAATGCTTCGATTCTCTTCTGTTACGGTTTTCCCACAGTCCATGTTTCACTAACATACAATGCTGTACTCCAGACGTACATCCTCAGAAATTTCTTCCTCAAATTAAGGCCGGTATTTGATATTAGTAGACTTCTCTTGGCCAGAAATGCCTTTTTTGCCATAGCGAGTCTGCTTTTGATGTTCTCCTTGCTCCGACTGTCATTGGTTATTTTACTGCCTAGGTAGCAGAATTCCTTAACTTCATTGACTTCGTGACCATCAATCCTGATGTTAAGTTTCTCGCTGTTCTCATTTCTACTACTTCTCATTACCTTCGTCTTTCTCAGATTTACTCTCAAACCATACTGTGTACTCATTATACTGTTCATTCCGTTCAGCAGATCATTTAATTCTTCTTCACTTTCACTCAGGATAGCAATGTCATCAGCGAATCGTATCATTGCTATCCTTTCACCTTGTATTTTAATTCCACTCCTGAAACTTTCTTTTACTTCCATCATTGCTTCCTCGATGTACAGATTGAAGAGTAGGGGCGAAAGGCTACAGCCTTGTCCTACACCCTTCTTTATACGAGCACTTCGTTCTTGATCGTCCACTCTTATTATTCCCTCTTGGTTGTTGTATATATTGTATAAGACCCGTCTCTCCCTGTAGCTTACCCCTACTTTTTTCAGACTCTCGAACAGCTTGCACCATTTTATATTGTCGAACGCTTTTTCCAGGTCGACAAATCCTATGAAAGTGTCTTGATTTTTCTTTAGCCTTCCTTCCACTATTAGCCGTAACGTCAGAATTGCCTCTCTCGTCCCTTTACTTTTCCTAAAGCCAAACCAATCGTCACCAAGCGCATTCTCAATTTTCTTTTCCATTCTTCTGTATATTATTCTTGTAAGCAGCTTCGATGCATGAACTGTTAAGCTGATTGTGCGATAATTCTCGCACTTGTCAGATCTTGCCGTCTTCGGAATTGTGTGGATGATGCTTTTCCGAAAGTCAGATGGTATATCGCCAGACTCATATATTCTACACACCAACGTGAATAGTCGTTTTGTTGCCACTTCCCCCAATGATTTTAGAAATTCTGATGGAATGTTATCTATCCCTTCTGCCTTATTTGACCGTAAGTCCTCCAAAGCTCTTTTAAATTCCGATTCTAATACTGGATCCCCTATCTCTTCTAAATCGACTCCTGTTTCTTCTTCTATCACATCAGACAAATCTTCACCGTCATAGAGGCTTTCAATGTATTCTTTCCACCTATCTGCTCTCTCCTCTGCATTTAACAGTGGAATTGCCGTTGCACTCTTAATGTTACCACCGTTGCTTTTAATGTCGCAAAAGATTGTTTTGACATTCTTGTATGCTGAGTCTGTCCTTCCGACAGTCATATCTTTTTCAATGTCTTCACATTTTTCCTGCAGCCATTTCGTCTTAGCTTCCCTGCACTTCCTGTTTATTTCATTCCTCAGCGACTTGTATTTCTGTATTCCTGATTTTCCCGGAACATGTTTGTACGTCCTCCTTTCATCAATCAACTGAAGTATTTCTTCTGTTACCCATGCTTTCTTCGCAGCTACCTTCTTTGTACCTATGTTTTCCTTCCCAACTTCTGTGATGGCCCTTTTTAGAGATGTCCATTCCTCTTCAACTGTACTGCCTACTGCGCTATTCCTTATTGCTGTATCTATAGCGTTAGCGAACTTCAAACGTATCTCGTCATTCCTTAGTACTTCCGTATCCCACTTCTTTGCGTATTGATTCTTCCTGACTAATGTCTTGAACTTCAGCCTACTCTTCATCACTACTATATTGTGATCTGAGTCTATATCTGCTCCTGGGTACGCCTTGCAATCCAGTATCTGATTTCGTAATCTCTGTCTGACCATGATGTAATCTAATTGAAATCTTGCCGTATCTCCCGGCCTTTTCCAAGTATACCTCCTCCCCTTGTGATTCTTGAACAGGGTATTCGCTATTACTAGCTGAAACTTGTTACAGAACTCAATTAGTCTTTCTCCTCTTTCATTCCTTGTCCCAAGGCCATATTCTCCAGTAACCTTTTCTTCTACTCCTTCCTCTACAACTGCATTCCAGTCGCCCATGACTATTAGATTTTCGTCCCCCTTTACATACTGCATTACCCTTTCAATGTCCTCATAGACTTTCTCTATCTGTTCATCTTCAGCTTGCGACGTCGGCATGTATACCTGAACTATCGTTGTCGGTGTTGGTCTCCTGTCGATTCTGATTAGAACAACCCGGTCACTGAACTGTTCGCAGTAACACACCCTCTGCCCTACCTTGCTATTCATAACGAATCCTACACCTGTTATACCATTTTCTGCTGCTGTTGATATTACCCGATACTCATCTGACCAGAAATCCTTGTCTTCCTTCCACTTCACTTCACTGACCCATACTGTATCTAGATTGAGCCTTTGCATTTCCCTTTTCAGATTTTCTAGTTTCCCTACCACGTTCAAGCTTCTGACATTCCACGCCCCGACTCGTAGAACGTTATCCTTTCGTAGATTATTCAATCTTTTTCTCATGGTAACCTCCCCCTTGGCAGTCCCCTCCCGGAGATCCGAATGGGGGACTATTCCGGAATCTTTTGCCAATGGAGAGATCATCATGACACTTCTACAATTACAGGCCACATGTCCTGTGGATACACGTTACGTGTCTTTAATACAGTGGTTTCCATTGCCTTCTGCATCCTCATGTCGTTGATCATTGCTGATTCTTCCGCCTTTAGGGGCAATTTCCCACCCCTAGGACAAGAGAGTGCCCTGAACCTCTATCCGCTCCTCCGCCCTCTTTGACAAGGCCGTTGGCAGAATGAGGCTGACTTCTTATGCCGGAAGTCTTCGGCCGCCAATGCTGATTATTTATCAAAATTTGGGCAGTGGCGGGTATCGAACGCGGGACCGAAGACGTTTTGATTATGAATCAAAGACGCTAACCCTAGACCACGAGTACCCACCAGATGCGGTTATGGAGGGGTAAGAGACCAGCACACTGTTCATCTGGCAGCTACCCCTTGATCAGATAGTCCCTCAATTTGCCTCACAAGGTCTGAGAGCAGCCCATTTGCCAACGGCGCTCCGCCGACCCGGATGGTCACCCATCCAAGTGCTGGCCAAGCCCACAGAGCTGAACTTCAGTGTTCTGACGGGGACTGGTACCAACCACTGCGGCAAGGACTTTGGCGCTCCAAACAAATGCCTTGAGGAAATACTTCCTAACAGTTAAATCTATTTATTAAATGATGTCCTCTGGTTTTCACCTGTTAAAATTTTATTTTACGACAGAAAATATACGAATCGGGTTTCACACGAACAACAGAGTAGGGGCAATAATAAGACACGTAGCCCAGCAAACAAGACAGTGTACACAGTCAGCGATTTGTAAAATAAAGTGTGGTGAGTCGAAAATTTCTATGTGGGGAAAACAGGTAGATGTTTCTCCACCAGATTCAGGGAGTCAGAATTTAAATCTTCATGAAGTATACATCTTAGAAACTACAGTCAGAATACCAACAGGATCGAGGTGTCTTTAAAGGCACTACGTAGGATAGACAATGGCAGATTAACGGAACTGAAATTTACAACGCTCTCAAAGAACAACCACAATACATACTGAACAACCAAACAGACATCTGAATTCAAAATTTTGTCGGTTGTTTTAGACATTTGTAAGTGCCCAGTTTTACATGTAAACAATCCAGTCACAAACCACAATAGATAAAATGTAAACTATAATACATAAAATGTAATATTGTCTTATGTTGTTATCTCTGCCTAAAGCAAACCTACGAGGGGCGTTCGATAAGTAATGCAACACTTTTTTTCCTCGGTCAGTTTCGGGTGAAAAGATACAGAATTTGTTGTGGGATATTGCCTCTAAAAATGGTTCAAATGGCTCTGAGCACTATGGGACTTAACTTCTGAGGTCATTAGTCCCCTAGAACTTAGAACTAGTTAAACCTAACTAACCTAAGGACATCACACACATCCATGCCCGAAGCAGGATTCGAACCTGCGACCGTAGCGGTCTCGCGGTTCCAGACTGCAGCGCCTAGAACCGCACGGCCACTTCGGCCGATATTGCCTCTTCAGCAGATTTAATTTCATGAAATAAGTAGAGACCTGACATTGGGTTCCTTTTGGAGGTAAACCAGAGAATCCCAGATATTCATAGGTGCTTGCAGAGTGTCTTCGGAGACCCAGCAGTGAACAAAAGCATGGTGAGTCGTTGGTAGAGGCATCTGCCACCATTGCAACAAGGTCCCACAATCCTTTCCGATCTCCTGTGTGCTGACTGGCCGCACACAGCTATGACTCATGCAGTGTTGGAACGTACAGACACTCTCATTGGAGGTGACCGACGGATCACAATTAAACACCTCGCTGCTCAATTGGGCGTCTCTGTTGGTAGTGCCGACACACGCATTCACCAGTTGGGGTTCTCAAAGATGTGTGCCTACTAGGTCCCTCGCCGCCTAAAGGGAACCATAAAGAGCAACAAAGGATCACTTGCGCGGAACTGCTTGCACCTTACTAGGCTCGTCCTGTAAATTATTTGTCAAACACAGGCAATGAAACACGGGGTGATCACTCTGAACCGGAAATATAACGTCAGTCCGTGAAGTAGCGCCACACCACCTCTCCTCCGAACAAAAAGATATTTGCCATACACTCAGCCGGTGACGTCATGGCGACGGCCTTATGGGACTCTGACGGTGTTGTTCTGTTTGATGTTCTCCCTCGTGGTGCGACGATCAACTCTGAAGTCAAATGTACTATCCTCAAGAAACTGAAGAAACGACTTCAGCGTGTTCGAAGCCACAAAAATGCAAACGAACTTCTCCTTTTCCATGACAGAGTAAGGCCTCATACAAGTCTGCACACCCGAGAAGAACTCTTCTTCATCCACCCTGTAGCTCGGATCTCGCACTTCCCGACTTCCATCTCTTTGGCCCAATGGACGATGCACTTCGTGTGAAGCAGTGTATGCATGATTGAGACGTTACTGATGAAGCAAGACGTTAGCTCAGACTCGACCAGTTGAGTGATACCGTGCAGGCATACAGGCCCTCGCAGTATGGTGGCATAAGACACATTGGATGGATATTATGTTGAATATATGTTGAATATATGTTGAATATACATTGAATATTATGTGGAATAAAAGGGTTTTGTAGCTTAAAGTGGGGTAATAATGTGGTGTACTGGAATCATGAATAAAACCAACCTCCTTTCACAAAAAATGTATGTTGCAGTACTTATTGACCACCCTCGTATTTGTCAAAATCTTGTAAGTAAGTTATATGAATGTCAGTACTCTACAAAACTGGTTGTATGTACTGTAAATATAGGTTTGAATTGTTCTCCTTGCAGCCGGCCAAGGTTGCCGAGCGGTTCTAGGCGCTTCAGTCCGGAACCGTGTGACTGCTACGGTCGCAGGTTCGAATCCTGCCTCGGGCATGGATGTGTGTGATGTCCTTAGGTTAGCTAGGTTTAAGTAGTTCTAAGTTCTAGGGAAATGCTTCATAGATGCTTCAGAATGGCTCAATGCAGAAATCGCAGTCATGAAATAAAGTTCTCAGGGCTGAAAGCAACAGAACATCTATTAAAAATTTATAGAATTGTGGACCCACGTTGCAAGAAAGTTAATCTATACTCATTGTAAACATACGCCTCTGGAGAAAATACAAGTCCTTCTAGCACTGTGTCTTGTGGCACCAGGGCATTAGTACGATGATGGCAGCATGGGTGCATTTTTTATATCAAATTGATATGCAGACTAATTAAATTAATCATTCAATTATCCCCACCCTCACCCCTGGATGTGTTGTCCCCAGCTGGCATGTGGGTTCTTTCTCCATCATATTGTTGTTTGAGATATATATGCATCATTGTTCTGGATACTGGGCAGTGGAAGAGGAGGAGAACCTAGAGAGGGGAGTGCGTCGAGGATAATGACCAGGAGTTGTCACATCTATCTGATATGAACTTTTTTTTGCAGGTATGTATTATCAATATCTCGTAAGCTGATTCTGTACCGATTTTTTGTTGTTGTTGTTTCTTAAAATAAATATCTTATTGCAGACGACTTCCATGAGATTGATCAATGCCTTCTCGCTAATTCTGGTGAGGGTGAAATACCAGACTGAGTGCATGAGATGGCGGCCATTGAAGAAGTTGAAACGCAACGCCATCTCACCCTTTTGTATGAGGAAATACTGGACTGGGTGGAAAACTAACAGAAAGACCTACTGAACTCATTCCTTTGACCCACAGTGTAAAACGTGATTATAATGCAGCCACCACTGTTACAGCATAAATTATTGTTATTATTCGGGAATGCTGATGTACTCAATTATTGATATTCTTCTGCAGCATACGTTAAAAATGTCTTGAGCTTTGTACCTAATTTTTTTCATTATTCGTCTGTTACAGAGCCGTCATCAGTATCACAACCACATTAGCTCACTGTGGCATGTGTACCTAGTAAGTTGGTTGTGGGGCACCCATCAAACCTGCATCTGAGCGGCATGCAAAAGAACAAAAAAATCGTTCAAATGGCTCTGACCACTATGGGACTTAACTTCTGAGGTCATCAGTCCCCTAGAACTTAGAACTACTTAAACCTAACTAACGTGAGGACATCACACACATCCATTCCCGACGCAGGATTCGAACCTGCGAGCGTAGCCGTCGCGCGGGCAAAAGAACACCAACGATCTCCCACCTCCCAGGCTGGCGGTAGTGAAGGCTCCAGAATGCAGCACCACCATCAAGCGCTGTCTCCACAGCCTGGGTCACCTCACAGCAGCTCATTGCACCGCGTTCTCCTACTCCAGCACCGACTGGTCTCCTTCGCAGGCAATGAAAGATGTGTGTGCCTTGACACATATCTCTGACCGCAGCAGGTACCTCCTCCCCTACGTAGTCATCCACTGAGTGAACACAGTCGTCGGCTTCTCCTAGACACAGTTTTATTGATATTGGTAGTGATAATGTACCTGTGACTAGCGGTAGTGCTCTCTCCCGTCCTGATAGTGAAGGACATCAGATTAGTAGCATCATGGTCCCTTTAGAATAATCGGAGGTTGGTAGAGCCTTTGAGGGGCGTATCTCTTTTGCTCGAACTTAGAATCCGGCAGGGGGATACAGTGACCCAGCTGGGTTTCTAGAAGCGTGCTGCCTGGTGCAGGAGACAGAGCTCTTCAAAGGTCTATATGATGCGAGATTTAATGCCATTAAATGTAATGTAGTAATCTGCTGCGAGTTGACTCACCCCCCCCCCCCCCTTGCCCCACAAACTGCAGAGAGCAGAGTGCTCCTGAGGAGAAAAGCCTGCACTACATAATGGCGTTATATCTCGGATATCAGTTCACGCTTATGGCCTGAAGAAGAAGAAAAGCAAGCCAGATGAGCAGGACATGCATATTGTATTTGGACCACTCCATTTTTCGAAATATGCAGGTGAGCATGATTTTCATGTAAACATGCTACTCTTTTCTGGAAGTAATAATCAGCATTACGTATGGATCAAAGACATGTCGCGCCACCTTTACAGCCAGTTGTCGAAAGATGAACATAAAAAACACATATGCTTCAAGTGTCTAAATACCTTTTCCCTAAGAACAGTATTTAAAAAGGCATCTGGAAGACTGTGAATCCAAGGAACTGGTACTTGTTCTTATGCCTACAGAAGAAACAAAGTTCACTAAATTAAAAAATGCTCACCACCAGGAACAATGTTGTGGTGTGCGTACTGTAAGACCTTCGGTACACACACCATCAGATTACTTGACTTGTCGCTCTAACGAAGTAGGCGAGTGTCAGCAATATGTCTCGTGGTCTTATCGTGGCGTGTTTATCTTCTGCCGTTAGGTCAGACGATAGAAATGCCCCTCGCACGCTTAGAGTAGCAGATTGACGGTGACCATCTTTAAACAGAACTTTATTAATTTTCACACACATTTATTAAAATATAAAAAGTATAGACATTACGTAACTTGATTCTGGATGCTGTTTACAATTGACAATCTGAAGCTCCTTTGGTCTTGGTACTTTAATCTTATTCTCACATATCTCTGATACTTGACAAAGTGTCTATACATTTCTCTTCATGGCTATGTACAGGAATATGATAATCTTATTAGGCGCAGACTGAAACTTGACTACAGACTAATGCAGACTAATGCAGACTGACTAATCGGAGGTCTGTATACTCGTTATAATACCTCGCGCGTTCAGGTATCACTGCGCGAGTGTGATCCGCGAGGAGAAAAGGTTCTACGTTAGCAGCAATCTCATTGGCTGCGTGACATATTAATACGCGCATCGGTGGAAGCAGAATTTGGTCCGTCTCTAAGACAGCGCCATCTCGTAGTGCGGAGATGGACGAGCGCTGCGCCTGCGCTGTTGTGCTTAGCGGGGCGTGCTCTAGTGGGAAAGTTGAGCACACGCTGACTACGCGGAACTATGTACACAGCAAATGTCTGTTTGTTGTATATGCTGACTTCGAATGTCTCCTGGGCCCTATAACCCACTGTGAAAGGAACCCCTTAGCCAGGCATACCACCTTCATGCAAAAATACATACCATATGTGACAGTGTACCAACTTCCATGCTCATATGATTCAAGTCTTAACTTTTATGAATTTTATGTTGGGGATAATCCTGCAGTTCGGTTGTTCGCTGATCCTGAAAACCTCTCATGGGGTGTTGATAGGCTTTACAGCACCGACACTCCCATGACAAAATCGTTGGAAGATAAAAAAGTATACAATGATGTAGTTAGCTGTCATATTTGTGGGCTGCCGTTAGATAGAAAAGCTGAAACTCCCTCTAGAGATCGTCATCTTACCGTGAAGCTCAAAATGCATGCAACTTGAAGTATAAGTTACCACGACACATACCCGTCTTCTTCCATAATTTAAGTGGGTATGACACTCAGTTTCAGTTGAGCAATTGGCTAAAATTCCTATGAAGAAAGATCAGATCAGTGACCCACCTGAGAGTGTAGAGAACTATATTTCTTTCTCGAAAAGTATGACGCCAAAAATTACGCTCTGCTTCCTTGACTCTTTACGTTTCATGCAGACTTCACTCCGGGAACTTGTCGACACTCTACCTCAGGACGATATGCACATCACCCAATCTGCATACCTCGATGAGGAAAAGTTTCACCTTGCGACTAGGAAAGGATTTTCCCCTTATGAGTATCTGGACAGTAAGACAAAGGAATTCGTGGTGGGCCGCATCAAATCAGTCAGAAGATTGATGATTCAAGGGAAAAAAAGGGAAAACTCTACGAAACCAGGCTACCCAACATGTCTGCATTTACCAGTACTCTCACAGGCGATGCCGCAGCTAGTGCCGATTATGAGATGCTGTGAACGTCTGGTGGGAATTCAACATTCCCAATTTGGGAGGATACACGACTATACATGGACATTGACTTGCGCTTGCTTGTGAATGTTCTTGAAAGTGTATGCATGGCCACGTACTCTCTGGATCCGGCCTTTTAGCAGATGTCATGTGGGTTCCTCTGGGATGCAATGCTCAAGAAAACGAGGTGCTGCATCGAACTTTTGACTGATGCTGATATGCTTCTTTCCTTTGAGCACGGGATCTGTGGGGGGCTTTCCAGTGTGTCCATATACACACTAAAGCAAATAATACACGTATGGGTGCAGGATTCAAGTTACTCTCTACATTTGGATGTGAATATCTTTTATGGTTTATGCCATGATGCAGCCACTTCCAGTTTCAGTGGGTGCCCAGAAACGAATTACAGGGATTAGGTGGAAAAATAATGGGTCTGGCGGCTGATTGTTGTGTAAGCCATGTGGTGGAGGCAAATCTCGCTGTTAGTATACATTAAATGACAAGTGGCTTGCCATTATGTCCAGAGCAACAAGTTCTGCGAGGAAGTACCGTCCATGACCGCTCTTGGACACAATCAGTGGTGAATAATTCATTACCGTAATCTCCAGCAGTGCCTCAGCTTAGGGATGGAGCTAGATAGAATCACCTGAGCTATCGCCTTAAAGCAGTCCCCCTGGCTGAAGGAGGGCACGTGCAAGTAGTGATTCAGAAAAAGATTTTAATAAATTAATGAATAATTCCATGTTTGGTAAAACCAAGCAGAATGTGAGAAATGAACATGATATCAAACAATGGAAAACCCAGGTTGGAATGTAACAATATTAAGAAAAGTAACAATATTGGTACAATGGATGGTGCCATCCAGAGACGGGCTAAGGGTGTGTGACATGTGACATGACATGTCCTCACGGTCGAAGGCTACTTGCTGTGCCTGTATGGTGCTGTTCACAGTGGTCAACGGCAACCTCTACATACGGCACAGCAAACTAGTTCTCGATCACAAGGTCACGAGGTGTACACTGTGCTGCAATCTAAAGTCAGGTTGTCACCCCATGACAATCATCAAAGAAACCTTGAATGTCAGCAACGATGTTCACACTCCAAGTTGCCATCGTGAAACTCGCTGGATATTTGCCACTGGGAAATGCTCTGGGCATGACACAGCACGCTGCACAATACCAGTAACTGGGTAATAGTTAATCATGCAGTCACGTACAGTGTATAGAGCATGCAGTGCAGTGTGCTGTGGGAAATTTGATGAGGCTTCAAGCTCGATTCGTATATCTGTTGGTCCTGATTTAATTACCTCACTTTGCTTAGAACAGTCTGTTACAGTGACTGGTGCCAGGTCCTAGAATCCATCATGTTCAACATCTGCCTAGTAAGAAGCACAGAAACCTGCATACATGTCAAATGCTAGACTGTATACATTCTGGTCCCACTGTAGCAGTATACTGTTGTATGGATAGAGTTCTGGTATTACTTGAATCACAGTTGTCAAATACGGTGGTACCATTTGCTAAATTCCCTCTTCTATTGGTCTGAAATGCAAGTATGATGAATCTCGGTGTCTCTAGCTGCACTGAGGCTTTAATAACCCATATTTGTCTGCTCGCTGTCGATAGTATGGGATACTCAAAAACCTCCCACGAGCGGGAAGTTAATGGAAATATTCAGAACTTTTAAAAGGTTCAAACGCTCCTCGCCTGCCGCTGGCCGCCGGCCGGTGTGGCCGGGCGGTTCTAGATGCTTCAGTCTGGAACCGCGCGACCGCTACGGTCGCAGGTTCGAATCCTGCCTCGGCCATGGATGTGTGTGATGTCTTTAGGTTAGTTAGGTTTAGGTAGTTCTAAGTTCTAGGGGACTGATGACCTCAGATGTTAAGTCCCATAGTGCTCAGGGCCATTTGGCCCATCCTCGCCTGCCACAGAGATGGGTGGTATTGTCCTTATATCCTATTGATGATGATCTGAATCTCCTCTTGAGCTCCTTGACCTACGATATGCTATCCATTGCTCTCCATATCAGAGAGCTCCTGTTTAGCATTGCTCAAAGCACCCCACAAACATTTCTAGAGATATGCTTGCAGGAAATTGGCGGTACTCTTCTACTGTTCTGCCCACAGTCTCATCTATTAACGATCTTTCATTTTCTAAACCATTTAAATCCGAGGGTGATGAGGAGACGTATGTTTTAAGGGTTGATGCTATGCCAACATTACGTGTACGATGAATCTCTACCACATTAAGTCCATATCGTATTTGCTGGAACAGGACTGCCAAAGCATTACATTAAGCTTTGATTCCACTGTATGATTACCATCCTTTTTCTTAAATGATCCATGCAAACATATGAAACTCTTGCATGGAAGAGTTAGTTTCTTGGTTCTGGACGACAATCCTTATTTCATCGTTCTTGTTATGTCGTTGAAACATAAGATTGATTCGTATGATTAGCTCATCGTATTCCACTGGGCGAGATATATTGAGCGACGACGTCATTGCGAGGTTTCAAGCCTGCTGATATAAGAAACTCGTAGTTCGCACGTGTTATCACCTTGCGGCTCTGCTGCTAAGTGGCGTGCTGTGAGCAGTGTGCTCTGGTTTTAAATCTTGTGCCCATCCTGTCTTATATGTAATCATACAATGATTTACCCACTTCAAAAGTCTACAAGTTGATTATTCTGGTCCACAATACGCAGCTCCAGGTAGTCCAATGCCTAAATTGTCACTGGGAGGTATATAGCGTTGGCAGGAGTCTCAACAATCTTATACCCTGTTCCAAGTGATGGGAAGTATCAGTAAACTGAATGAATCATTCTGTCGTTGAGGTATGAGTTCGTTGCAATGCTACGATCAACACGGATTGTACTGAGAGAATATCCACTGCATGATCAGATTTGTAAAATTTACTGGGGTCCGTTTTCAAAACTTGTCCCGTTGTGAACTCTAGTAGTGGGCCTGTCGAATATATATGCTTAAAATCAGTCGTTGCATTCACCGTTCTTATCTCTCATTTAAGCACACTGATGTTAGGACGGAGCTCAAGCCATTTTCCTGACTGTTTTAAAACTTTGATTAAATTATAATTGTCAGCCTCTGAATATTTGGGATGGTGTTATATGTCTCCAGTCCAGTCAGCGCGATACTCCAATCTCCAACGCTTAACTCAACTGGTAGGAAAATTTTTGCACGTAATGCAGACGATCATTCTTTTGAAGTCACAGTGTACATCACTGCATCTAAACCTCAATTGGTGAATAGATGCTTAATGCCCGTCCTTATGTCATTCGTAAACGTCAGGAGGTACACAATGCATAGATGAAAACATAGGAATGTAATAAAGTCTTGGTAGCGCCGAAAATTGCAGAGCACATGTCTTCTCTCGGTGAAGTATCCTTGTAATTCTTCTGGAGGTTGAAGGTCGCCGAATGAGTCGAAGTAGTAGACGTTATTTGTACCTCTTTTTTAATATATGCTACCCAGTGAGTTCCAGATCTTCTTGCTTCATCTAGATTCAGAGTCGCGCATTCTCTTCCTCTCCACTTAGTCTTCGGTAATGTATTCCACATAAACACACCCCGGCCTCTCAGAATGTTTAATTTCTTCTTAACGAACTTGTAAGCACCCTATCTGGTAGGACTGCTAGAGGCGTTTTTTTTGTTTATGAAGAGACCCTAGTCCTTTCTTGTATGGTTTCAGATATAGTCCTTTTTCCGATGGCTGCTGCCTCTATCATGCGGTTATATCTTCGTGCCTCCAGCAGTTGCTCCTGTGAGTTTTGGGTATTGATAGAACCCTGGATGGTTTAATCGATCTTCTTTTTCTAGCTCCTTTCTGCTTCAGGTCGCTTTTAGCTGCATACATAGTTGTCAGGATGCAGTTTTTCATGCTCTCTTTGGTTGTCATCTTCTCCTTTAGCGCTCGCAACACTCACAACTTAGCTGAACTTCTGCACACCCAGTCCCAGCTTAACTTGACCATGAAAGTTTTTTTTCAACTTGAAATGCTGCAGTGCGTTGACCCATACTAATATCCCATCTCACGCGTATTGTCTTAACTTTAAAAGCTAAATTTCGATCCACGGTGTGACACTCATATGAGCTGCATATGTGGTGTCGTGTTCCGTACACTCTTTGTTGAGCAGATTTATCCACTTATCACCGCCTGCCAATCGTTTTTGAAGCTTTCTTCCAGGTCCACAGTAGTTATATCCAGGAATGTGTAATTCGATTGGTAGTTTGTCGAAAATACCAGCTCCTCCGCTAACGCATGTCCTATCACGCATATTATGCTACCTAGGTGGTTGTGGTCTGCGCACCCTGTTATATAGCAAACCACCAGCTATTTTGTGGTGCAGGAAAACCAAGCTATTTAACTGACGCTCTGCTCCCTCGACGCCATATGATCCTCTCTATGAGATACACATCTGGTTCCGAGATCCTCTTTAACTCTTCTGTGTAGAAGCATCCTGCAGCTTCAGTACGCCTGTTGTCATTTATGAGGCAGGCCCTAGGATTCGTTCTCTGCATTTTGGAAACTGTTGACCAGTGTGTTATGTATGGCTGCTCAAATGCCATCTTGTATTTTGAAGTACATACTAAACCAGCTATATTAAATTGCAGTTTGCGTGGAACTAGCATTATAATACGATGTATATCTAGAAGTTTATTATCATGAACGTCGATTGGTCTCATTTTTATTGCGTGATATTTGGTTCGATTATACTGTCCGATTATTTGTGGGAGTAAATTGGTCCATTCGTGTGAGCTACGAAGATTGAATCGCATCCATATTTGGGCTTTCACCGTTCAGTTTGGACGTTCCACAATATTCGCTGCGGGTGGGTGAACGTCCACCACAGTTTTGAAATATCTATTGTAACACTAGCTACCATGATCTGTTTGAAGGTTGTCTGAGCTTCGATTCATCCCCATCTGCAGCAATCACCCAAACACATCTGCGACATCCATCCCTGTTTTCGCATTCATGGGTAATGCCCAGGAATACCTTAGAGGGTATGTTTTGCTTGCTGGTTTGTGCAGTTCTCGAACTCGAACTATGGTCTACATAGTTATTCGATGATACCTCTCTGTCTAAGCTCAGTAATGACTGAAACAGCTTCCTCGAATGAGCTGTATTACCAGCGGCAGCTGATGTCATGATCAGTTGTAGCTGCTATATTACCTCATTTGGGTCATCAAAATATATATACTACGGGAGTCGGACTGCTCACTCTTTTCTGCTGAGTGTCAATGTCATCACTACTGCTTTTTTTTCCGCCATGCAATATAGGAAGGCGCTCTGTCCGGAAACGCGCGACTGCTACGGTCGCAGGTTCGAATCCTGCCTCGGGCATGGATGTGTGTGATGTCCTTAGGTTAGTTAGGTTTAAGTAGTTCTAAGTTCTAGGGGACTGATGACCACAGAAGTTAAGTCCCATAGTGCTCAGAGCCATTTGAACCATTTTTTTTGCAATATAGGTTTTATAATGGATTTGTATTTCACATTGTTTTGTCATTTTTCATTCTTAAGCAGCTAAGTGAAAAGTAAAACTTAAAGATATATTTCCAGGCCTTCAGATGAATAATTTACAGTTTTTGAGGGGGTTTGGAAAACAAGGTTCAGTAGACCTTGTGTTCTCTGGAACTGTCTATCACCGACCTGTAATGTGTTCTCAATCTAACTTACAGGCTGCGTGCGCAGCATGTATGGGTTTACTCTGCTGACACCGAATACGTTGTTCATCCTAGCATCACTGTCACGCTTAATGAAATCTGCAATGGCATCGTCGTCATCACGTAATTCTTCTGAGAGTTGACTGAGAGACTCTGTAACTGGCTTATTGGTTTCACTTAGTGTTTGCGCTCACTTCAAATGACCTAACATCAGCAACCATAATTTCTCTCGGATGGTCTTCCCTGCCTCAATGACTTTATGCTTAGTCGACATCTCGTTGGATACTAATTGGATTCTGTACAACTTGAGGCTTTATACGAGGGCTGTTCAATAAAGAATGATCATAATTTTTTTTTGACAACATACCTTTACTCATCCTCATAATTTTGATGGTTCTTCTCAAAGTAGTCTCCCATAAATGCGATGCATTTGTCCCAGCGTTTCTGCTAGTCTTCAAATACATGCTGGAAACCATTTTTTGAGAGGTCCTTCAAAATCACCTCCGCAGCCTTCACCCCTGCTTCTAATGATTGTAATGCCTCCCACGAAGGCCTTTCTTCATGTTAGGGAATAGAAAAAAGTCACATGGGGCTAAATCCGGACTATAGGGAGGGTGAGGGGTGCGCTTCACGTTAATTTTTGCAAGATATTCAGCAACAACATTGGCAATATGCGGCCGCGCATATCATGGTGCAACATACAGCCCGCTTCACGGAAATGTGGCCTTTTGCGCCTGATATGGACTTGTAATTTTTTCAAGACACCCCATTAGTATTGTCCAGTTACTGTTGTGTGTGCAGGTACAACATGCTGATAAACAATCCATGAATATCAAAGAATGAGATGACCATAACTTCCGCAGCAGAAGCAACCACTTTTGCTTTTTTGCGGGTTGGTGATGGAGATTTCCACACTGAAGTTTGCTGTTCGCTCTCAGGATCAAAATGATGTAGCCGAATTTCATCAGCAGTGATTGCATTTGAAAGAAACTCCGTATCTTCCTCTAACGTCAACTTTAACTGCATGCAGACCTGCACGCCAATGTCCTTTTGTTCGGGAATCAACAGTCTTGGAACCCATCGTGCACAAACACGTGTCGTGTGTAATTTTTCTGTCACCAACGTTTGGGTGGCACCCAGTGACATGTTCAGTATTTCAGAAAGTGATCTTAAGGTATTTCGTCGATCCTCTCTCACAATGACAGCGGCAGCGTTGATATTTTATTCCGTAAGAGCAGTAACTGGAGCACCGGGTCCACCTTCCTTTGAAATTGCCTCCCTTCTTTAAACAATTCAAACCATCTTTGAGCTGTGTTGTAGGGAAGAACAGATTCTCCATAGGCCTCCTGTAACATTGTATAGGCCTCAGCTGAAGATTTGTTAAGACGAAAGCAGAATTTCAAAGCCACATATTGTTCCTCGCGTGTTACATCAATTGCAGCGGTAGGCGATAATGAACATGTCTGTCCTTGCCTGTCTCTCACAGGCGGGAACCAGGAGTCCCAACAATGAAACTACTACAGTGTGTTTGTTGTACGTTAAACTAACAGAATATCATAAGATTAAATTTTAGCGCGAGAAATTATAACAATAAAAAATTATGATCATTATTTATTGAACAGCCCTCTTATAACCGCTTTTCTTTCTATGTTTCTTCTCCTTCTTGGTAACAGCTATTTTCCCTATAGTTAAGTCGCCTACTTTCTTTACGATTGCATTAATCTGTTCATACAATGTCCCATTCTCAGTAACAGCTATCTCCCCTTCAGTTAAGTCGTTTATGTTCTTTTCGATTGCGTTAATCCGATCATTCAGTGTATTGTTCAGTCACAGAAAAGTGTGACAATATACGTCTAGTTCCTTGGGTACGCCACCATCTTTACGCTCGAGAGCTTGAATTTTCGCGTCCATGTACAAGCGAATGCTTTGTCTATGCACACCCATCCTATCAGACTGAACTACCGGCTTGCGTCCAACTTTATCCACGGTGAAATGTATACTGATGTACTCGCCTCTTCCCATGATTATTTTTTATTATGGTAAAAGTATAGGTAGCTCAAGTCTCTTTAGCACCCCTCCTTTAGGTTTTTCCGTGTCCGTCACTGGTGTATGGCAGCACTGCAGAGCATCTCAGTACAAACAGAGTGCATGTAGACAACTTCGAACAGTGGGTCAATATTGTGCCAACAGAAACTAATGTTCTGCCAATAAGTTTGAGAGAAAATGGTGCTGAATTCTGTGCTCACAAGAAGGCTTTATTTTCTATATTCTGTTAAGACAAAGAAAGAACCTGTTGATATAGTGCACCTCGTGTATGATTACTGAATAAAAATGTATATAACGATGTAAGTGTTTTGTTTGATACTTCTCATTACATTGCAAGTACTGAAGCTATTGCTACCAGTATTTTCACTGAAATCACGCAACAGCAGAAAATTAGGTCACGTAATTCAGTTCTCTGTTAAAAGCCCGTTGCACGCCAGAACCTGACATAATCGGCATCATGGCACGGCGTGGTGGTGTTCATATTTTCTACAAAAACCCATTACACGCCAGTACTTGACGTAGTCCATCTGGGTGTGTTAGCAGCAACGTGAAAACACTTGTTGTTGGATGGACCTACAAATATGGCATGCATGTTGCTGGAAAGGAGTTCACCATGCTTCTTCCGGTCTTCTTCGGCGCCATCACAGCTCCAGTTGATTACAAGAAAGTCCTGATGCTTCAGTCACCCTGAAGCTGCTAATACTCCGCCCATCAATAGGAACCTCTGCAAATATTTGGAACTTTAACTACCAATCACAAACTGGAAATACACTTGATAAAAGTGTGGTGTAGTGATGGATTTATTAATGAAATTCCTACGGCTAAAATTGTTTTTGAATAATTTTGCATGACACGTTCTGTTTAATGATATTCTGTATGATCCTTTTTTTTTTTTTTTTTTAATAGAGGAAAGGTTCAGACCCGTGACGCCAGAGCAGTAGCCGTGAACTGTAGCCGTTGCAGTACACTCGCTCGGTCGACACGCAATTCACATTGTGGATGTGGGAGTTACATAAAACTTGAACACGGACTTTCTCGCAGACTAGTGGCCGTCCCACGAATAGCCGCTAGCCAGGTACTCGAGACAGGTCCCTCTACAGCATATCGAAGATCCGTCAAAATCCGTGATTAACAGCTCCGACGGTCCCCTCTGTCGGGGAATGTCCGCCGCAGCCCAGAGCGAGACCTGCCGACGACAAGCAGTCCGCAGCTGCGTAAATAGCTTGCGTCAGATGCCCAACGAACTTGAGTGATGTCGGCGACGCAGCTGTCTGTCAGAGCGTCTGCAGCCGGCAAGCAGGCTGCTCCGGGCAGCGGAGGCTCCAGTCGGCGGGTCATCGTGGCAGACGCGATCGTCGCTCCGCCGAGGTGGCTCGCTTTTGACAGCGCAGAAAATGTCGACAAACTGGATTTTCTGTCCGTTTACGTTCTAAGCTGCTCTACTTGCTGGTAACGAAATACTGCTCCTGTGTTCATGACGTAATCAGCCACCTCGAGGCGAGGGACGCAAGATGTTCGTCGATGTTTACAAAATACATCGTGGGCAGTTTGTGGAGACACAGGTCCTTAAGGACGTATTAAATGTTGTTCATTAGTCGCCCACGCGTTGTTCCGTCTCCGCCCCCTCTACTTCCGACACTTAACGTTTTTTTTCTGTACATCGTTAATGAAGTGAACGTCTGCAGGTTCGCCTCATCTCAGGAACATTATGGTAAGAATGGAAAATTACATTCCACCATCATTACCAGAAATCCCGTGCGTCTTAAAGCACCTCTACCTGGACTGGGAGGTGCGTGCGCCCGCCTTGGGTCGAATGCGCCCGGTGGGTTAACGACAAGGGTAGGTGCGCTTGCAGGCCTGGATGTAGTTTTTACGCTGTTTCTCACATGCGAATGGGTGGACACTGGGCTGGCACCCAAACCCTGCTTTATTCTCGATTCGCAAACATGTAAAACACTTTCACCCTCTTTGAGATGAATAACATTCCGCGCAGACACTTGGGATGCAGACACTTCTTCCCAGGGTGCAGGGGAGTGGGGGTAATGGTGTGGCAACTGCAAGAGCGTCTGGCCAACCCTTCAACAACTATGAGATAGCTGTTAGCAAACCACCGATCTACACTGATACGGGACAAAGGCACAAGAAACAAAAGAGAAGAATCATTCACTACCAGAAGCTGCAGCAATGTTCAATCGTTGATTTATTCGCTCCCCAGACAGTCAATGATGACACTTACTTAGATGCTCGATCAATACAGGGCTCTCTGCTTTCAAAGTTAACTTCTCCAGGTAGTCTTGCCGGGATGGATAGGGTGTGTGCTTGTTGTGTGTGGATGCAGGAGCTTAACGTGCTGTTGGCTACGGTCAGCCACCTTCAAGCTGCTACCTCTAAGAAATTACACAGTCCTGAGCTACCCAAAAACAAAATATCCCTATCCGCCTATAGTAATCAAAACCAGCATAAAGGCAATAGATGCGAATTCAGCAACAAACTTCACCAACAATGACGTATAACAGGACATGATAAAGCAACTACAGGACGACGAATCAGAAGAGGAATATGACGCTTAAAACAAGAACGAAAATCACGACCACACACTAACAAGACACCAAAGAAGATAAAACAATTAAAAACAAGAAACAGAACATTCAATACATCCTTGCTGAGGTTTTAGGGAGGTTTCCCTCAGCACTCGGGCAAATGACAGGATCTTTATACCCTCCCACGCGACAGAAAGCGATGATATATGAGATGAGACTCAGAATAAGATTAGGAAACCCACACCCCCTTTCTCAAAATAAAAAGTGCCACCACAGCATACCTTAAGTTAATATAAGGCACCAAGGAGCAATAGGCTCTCCATGTGCCTGCCTCACCCCTTTAGGGTAAGGACTGAAAGACGAAAAAAAAAAAAAAATTCTCAGGGTGTTGCGGTGGCGGAGAACCTGGCGCGTAGCATGGGACACCTCAGGTATCGCTTGATTTGCCCACGGGCTCTGCTTCTGAGGCACCTCCTTATGCACCCGGCAAGGTGGAACCGCCCTCGCAGCACGGTGAGTGGCGGGTGGTAACGCGTTCGCACAGCTGTAGGCGGAGGGCCGATGTGGAGACTTGCCACCTGACCTCTCCCATTCAGCCTGAAATGGGCAGATGGCCGCCTCTTCAGCAAGGTCTGAGTGGGACCACCGGGGCAGGGGTTAACTGGTTACTGGGAGCTTCAATGTTTGGCGCATTACTAAGCACCTTAGACAGATAGCGTTCAGGACTCAAAACAAAAGCCAGTCTATCGGGGAGGGGGGGGGAGGCTTATCAGAGATGTGGAGGTGGCCCTACCTGTGGCTATCGAGTGTGAAGGATGCAGTCATCTGCAGGTTGTGGCTCACTTCGGCACCAATGGCGCCTGACTCGTGGGTTCTGAGCCGATCCACAGTTCATACAGGCGTTTGGTGGAGATGGAGAAGACTGCTGCCTCGTGTGCGGGGTGCAAGCAGAGCTCGCAATTTGCAGCATTGTTCCCAGAGTTGATCGGGGTCTTTCGGTTTGGAGCGGAGTGAAGGGTCTCAACCAAAGGCTTCGTCGTCTCTGTGATGGTCTTGGCTCAATATCTGTAGACCTGCGTTAAAGTGTGTAATTTGTAGGACTTCCATTGATAGGTCGGGGGTGCACTACACAAAGGGAGCAGCTACTCGGGTAGCAGAGTACTTGTGCAGTCCACATGAGGGTTTTTGTAGATTAGACGGTAGTTTGAGGTGCTCTGGGGAACACTCGCCAGTCGATTCACAGCAAGGGATGTCAAACGGCGTTCAGAATGAAGATACTTTGACTGTCACAATCGGTAAACTGTCGAAGTATTCATAATGAAGTTCCCGAATTAATTGCTCTCCAGGAAAGTTCTCGAGCTCAAATTATTCTTGGGACCAAGAGCTGGCTGAAACTCGAAGTGCAGATATTTAGCGACTCGTGGAACGTATATCGGAAAGACAGATTAGAGGCCACAGGAGGAGGAGTGTTCATTGTAATTGACAAAAGTATTTTATTTATTGAGGTCGAAGTTGAGTGTGACATCTGGTGGCGTATAACAGGTGTAGGTGAAAACCAAGTTAATTGTTGGATGTCTTTACCGGCCACCCGATTCTGCTGTGACAGTTCCAGAGTCATCCCAAGAAAGTCTACGCTCAACAGCGCGTAAATACTCAGATCAGTTAATACTGCCTGTTGCGACTCTAACCTGCTGAGTATAGACTGGGATGTCTATGGATTCATTGCCGGGGCTACAGACAGACAGTCATGCGAAACACTTTGGAACACGTTCACGAAAATTGTCTTGAGCAGCTAGCTGGACAACGCATACGCATTGGAAATATCTTAGACCTTGTAGCTGTAAGTAGGCCGCACCTTATCGACAATATCAGTATAGGAACGGGGATTAGCAATTATGATGTCATTATAGCAACTATGATTACGAAAGCTAATATATCGGCCAAGAAGGCTAGAACAGTGTTTCCGCTACATGGAGTAGATAAGCAGTTATTAACATCTTACTTAGACAGTGAATTGGTATCACTTAGTACCAGTAAGATGGATGTAGAGGAATTAGGGCAAAGTTTAAGCAGATTGTAAATTGCGGTCTGGAGAGATACATGCCTAGTATGTGGATAAAGTATGGAAGAGGCCCACCATGGTTTAATAACGAAATTCGTAAGATGCTGAAGAAGCAGAGGCTTTTTCACTCTAGTTTCAAAAGGGGACGCACAAACGACGACAAGTGAAGGTTAGTAGAGATTCGTGCGTCTGTGAAAAGATCTGTGCACGATGCGTACAACTACCACCGTCTGGATGGAATCCGAGTTCGATTTTGCAAAGAGTACTGTACGCCATTGGCCCCTTACCTAGCTTGCATTTATCGTGAGTCTCTCGCCCAGCACAAAGTCCCAGGCGAGAGGAAAAAACAAAAAACGCAGATAACTCCAGTGTATAAGTTAAGTAAAAGAATGGACCCAGAAAATTACACACCAATACCCTTCTGTTTGCTGCAGAACCCTTGAACTTATTCTCAGTTCGAATACAATAATCTTTCTTGAGACTAAGAATCAGCATGGTTTTAGAATGCATCGCTCGTGCGAAACTCAGCTTGTGCCTTTCTCACATGATACACTGAGAACTATGGATGAAGGGCAACAGGCAGATACCAGGCGTCTGACACGGTGCACTATTGCAGGCTGTTAACGAAGGTACCAGCATTTGGAATGCGTTCAGAGGTATAAGAGTGGCTCGAAGATTTCTTAAGTAACATAATCGACTATGTTGTCTTCGACGGCGAGTGTTCGTCAGAGACGAGGATATCATCAGAAGTGCCCCAGGGGAGTGTGGTAGGACCGCTGTTGTTCTTTATGTAAATAAATGATTTGGCGGTCAGGGTGGGCAGCAGTCTGCGGTTGTTTGCTGATGATGCCGTGGTGTTCGGTAAGTTGTCGAAGTTGAGTGACCGTAGGAGGATACAAGATGCCTTAGGCAAAATTTCCAGTCGGTTGATGAATGGCAGCTAACTCTGAATGTGGAAAAATGTGAATTAAATAGGATGAGTTGGAAGAAAAAACCTGAAATGTTCGGATACAGTGTTACTAGTGCCCTACTTGACACAGCCAACCTGGGTGTAACTTTGCAAAGCAATATGAGGTGGAAAGAGCGTGTGAGAACTGTGGTAAGGAAGGCAAATGGTCGACTTCGGTTCATTGGGAGAAACTTAGCAAAGAGTGGTTCACCCGTAAAGGAGACAGCATATAGGACGCTGGTGCGACCTATTTTTGAGTACTGCTCGGGTGTTTGGGATCTGCACCAGATCGGATTGCAGGAGGACATCGAAGCAATTCAGAGGAGGGCTGCTGAATTTGTCACCAGTAGGTTCGAACAAAACGTAAGTGTTATGGAGATGCTTTGGAAACTCAAATGGAAATCGCTGGAGGGAAGGCGGCGTTCTTTTCAGAGAAAAAACTATTATGAAAATATAGAGAAGCGGCATTTGAAGCTGACTGCTGAACGATTCTGCTCCCGCCGACATGAATCGCGGCTAAGGGCCACGAAGATAAGATGCGAGAAACTAGGGCTCATACGGAGGCATACAGACAGTCGTCTTTCCCTCGCTCTACTTTCAAGTGGAACAGGAGGGGGCATGACAAGTAGTGGTGCAGGGTACCTTCCGGCACGCACCTTACAGTGGTTTGCGGAGTATCCATGTGGATGTAGAAGCCAGTGAGCACCTACTTCCTGTACTCGCAGCGTTATTTGAAATTAAGTACAGTCAGGATCTATTTACTGTGGTTAGTTTCGGGTAATCGTAATATACCTGTTTCATTCACCTATAGTTTTAATCCGTCCTTCCTTTGAAGCACCGAAATACGAATTTGTAAGTACTTCTTGGCTAAGTATTGTGAAACCAATGACATCAAAAAAAAAAAAAAAAAAAAAAAGTGGTTCAAATGGCTCTGAGCACTATGGGACTCAACTGCTGTGGTCATCAGTCCCCTAGAACTTAGAACTACTTAAACCTAACTAACCTAAGGACATCACACACACCCATGCCCGAGGCAGGATTCGAACGTGCGACCGTAGCAGCAGCGCGACTCCGGACTGGAGCGTCTAGAACCGCACGGGCACCGCGACCGGCCCAATGACATCCTCCTAACTTTTAGTACTTCACACAATTGAGAGGCATTTTTAAATACACCCTAAGACAAAAAGAAGCAAGAACAAAACCGGCACGCCACGAAGGAGCTGTCCGAATGGGACGCGAATCGACAGATGTGATGCACATGTACAGACAAACAAATGGCTTCAATTTCTGAAAATTTAGATGATTTATTTAAGAGAAAGAATTTCACAAATTGTGCAATTCAGTAACGCATTGATCCACCTCTTCCACTTATGCAAGGAGTTATTCGGCTTGGGACTCATCGACAGAGTTGTTGGATAACCTGCTAAGAGATTTATAGTGTCAAATTATGTCGAAATGGCAGCTTACATCTTCAAAATCATGAAGTGGTTGGAGAACTCTACTCATAATGCTCCAAATGTTCTCAGTTGAGAAGAGACCTGGCGACCTTTCTGGCCAAGGTATCGTTTGACAACCGCGAAGACAAACTCTGACAATGTGTGGGCGGGCGTTATCTTGCTGAAATGTATCTAGCAGTGGGATATCAACCAGAATGTTGCCTGCTAAACAGCCCGGTAACTAGGAGTGCTGTTCCAGTGTGCCATTTGTTTTCTCACCAGGACCCCTTTAGTTGTCATCCGCGTCACCCTAACAGCGCACCAGTACATCGACGATAGTCTACGCCCTGTTTTGGTGCCCTTCAAGGGAAGCCGTCCTGGGCTTACATTACAGCATGATCATGCGCGCCTCTACACTGAGAGAGTTACTACTGCTTTTGTTCGTGCCTTCAAAACCCTACCTTGGCCACTGAAGTCTCCAGATCTCTCTCCCCGACTAAGAATATTTTGAGGGGAGGACATCCAATAATTCTGTCGACAGCTGCCAAGTCGAATAACTGCTCACATAAGGTCTAGAGGTGGACCAAACATTATTGATTTGCTCAATTTGTGAAGCTCTTTCTCTTGAATACATCATCCAATTATTATGAAATAGCAGTCATTTGTTTGTGTACCTTCTTTTTCTGCTGCATATCCACTACAGGATGTTTGCGATCACATTTGTCCAATCTTCTCTATCTCTTCCTGCATGGATCAAGTCGCCGGCGTTTCTTATTTCTGTCTACTGATGTTGCGGAGCCATGACTTCGTCTCCTGCCAATTCCTCTTTTGCCTTCAGTCTTCCTCTCGAGTATCCATTTAAGAGGGTGATACCTTTCATCTCGTATCTCATGGCCTAAGTAAGCTGTTTTCTTATGTTTGTTTTTGGTTAGCAGTTCGCAGTCTCTTTTTACTATTCTCAAGATCTCCTCATTTCTTGTCCCTGCTGTCAATGGAACTTTAAGTAGTGTTCGATGAGCCACATCTCGAATGCGTCCAACTTGTTCCCGGTGTTCCCTTTCAACGTACAACTTTCCACACCATGCAAAAGCGCTGACCATACATAGCTCTCCATAAATCTAACTCTGAGGTTAAGATCAAAGTTAGTGCTGGTGAAGACTCTGTCAAATTTCATGAATGCACTGCGGGCCTCCTCTGTTCTGCATCTGATTTCCACGTCCGATGACCAATTTTCGCGCAACCACGTCCCCAAGTATGTTCACTCTGGCTATGGATTGGTTATGATGCATTAACTCTGCATTTTAATGCTCATCGGGATTGCGAGTGACTATCATAACTTTGGCCTGTTTGGTGTTGATATTCAAAGAGGACACGTTACTCTCTCACCGATTTTTCATAAATATTTTGTATGCAATAAACATTTTGGTTACAACGTTACGCAACTGGTGCGAGACACCAGAAAGTTAACTGACTGAGCGGGCATTGATGGAGCTAGAAGCATGAAGTTGAAAGCAAGTGGCGGCGAGCCATCCCTCAGTAAATATTGCCAGACAGGCCCACGGCCACATAGGGGCCGACAGAGCATCCCTTATTCGAGTTGGGTTTATAGCAGAACAATGACCGCTGTACCTGCATTGGCGTCAGCCGAAAGCCGGGCTGGGGGAGACGCACTGAAGGGACTCGTCTGCACACTGGGGTTGTAAACCGGGCATTGTGGACTGCGCCGCGCCTAATAAAATTTTATAAGTTTTCGTGTTTGCCGAAACTGCAAAGGGGCCTGTGACCCACTTCCATCGGCCGACCCACTCCTCCTCAAAACAATCTCAGATGGGGAGAGACCTGGCGACTTCACTGGCCGTAGGGTTTTGCAAGCACGAACGAAAGCAGTAGAAACTCTCTCAGTGTGCAGGCGGCAATTATCTTGCTGTAATGTAAGTCCAGGATAGCTTGCCTTGAAGGTTTAGGGGAAACGCTGGTGTCTGGGAAACGTTTAAAAATAGAATCTTTATTACACCTCATAGTTAGGAGTAACTTGCACGAAGGCACAGGCAGCTAAAATAAAGATCTGTAAGATTGTATCTGTTCGCTTGTTGCTGTGGGAAGCGAAGCGACTTCAGAAAAGAACACATTCTCCCATCGCGAATACTTAAAAATGTCAGTATTTGGCGGTTTCTTTTTTTTTTTTTTTTTGTTCCAGAGACGCAGATCTCTTAACTCTTGCGCTGATTGGTCGTAAGTTTGTGCTGGCGTGTAGGAGGGGAAGCTTAGCGCCTTGGAAGCTCTGTGGTTGACTCAAGATGGAATGGAAGGCGTTGTCGTTCGTGTTTTTTTTTTGATCATCAGTCTACTGACTGGTTTGACGCGGCCCGCCACGAATTCCTTTCCTGTGCTAACCTCTTCACCTCAGAGTAGCACTTGCAACCTACGTCCTCAATTATTTGCTTGACGTATTCCATTCTCTGTCTTCCTCTACAGTTTTTGCCCTCTACAGCTCCCTCTAGTACCATGGAAGTCATTCCCTCATGTCTTAGCAGATGTCCTATCATCCTGTCCCTCCTCCTTATCAGTGTTTTCCACATATTCCTTTCCTCTCCGATTCTGCGTAGAACCTCCTCATTCCTTACCTTATCAGTCCACCTAATTTTCAACATTCGTCTATAGCACCACATCTCAAATGCTTCGATTCTCTTCTGTTCCGGTTTTCCCAAAGTCCATGTTTCACTACCATACAATGCTGTACTCCAGACGTACATCCTCAGAAATTTCTTCCTCAAATTAAGGCCGGTATTTGATATTAGTAGACTTCTCTTGCCCAGAAATGCCTTTTTTGCCATAGCGAGTCTGCTTTTGATGTCCTCCTTGCTCCGTCCGTCATTGATTATTTTACTGCCCTAGGTAGCAGAATTCCTTAACTTCATTGACGTCGTGACCATCAATCCTGATGTTAAGTTTCTCGCAGTTCTCATTTCTACTACATCTCATTACCTTCGTCTTTCTCCGATTTACTCTCAAACCATACTGTGTACTCATTAGACTGTTCATTCCGTTCAGCAGATCATTTAATTCTTCTTCACTTTCACTCAGGATAGTAATGTCATCAGCGAATCGTATCACTGATATCCTTTCACCTTGTATTTTAATTCCACTCCTGAACCTTTCTTTTATTTCCATCATTGCTTCTTCGATGTACAGCAAACGGGAATTTTTGTTTATCTGGAGAGGTGCGAGTTATCCTGGCTCGGGACATCGGTCTGCGAGCCACTCTGGCTCTGGGCTTTAGTCTGGAAGCATCTTCTGGTCGAAGCTCTGGCAGGTGTGGTTGGTACTTGGGACCTGTGCTAAGACTGACTTAAGTTGCGAGTAATTTGACTGCGAAAAGTAGAAAAGCTGGAATGTATTTCAGGCTTCGCATTTTAAGCCTACTTGACAGAACACTGCCCACAGTAAAAAACTGCAAGGTAACTTTTTTCTGATTTCATGGAGATGCATTTAGATAGAAAATCGCGCTGTATTCTTACAAAGGCAGCTCAGTTCCCTGATCACACCGACGTTATTGAAAGCACGAGGCCTGAAGAATTCGTTGTGGCGTTGCAATAATTGAAAGGATAATTTTATAAAGATTTTGAGCACGCTGTCTTGAATCTCTTTTCGAGCTGTTTTCGAGACCGTTTGCCGTTTCTGTTCAAAGCGCCCCTGTGTATGTCCAGACGTAACTGATTGACCTGCATGGTAATTCCAGTTTCAGTGACACATATTTTTACGTTAAAATTGCCCGGGACGTCTACATTGCTTTCAACAGGTAGATTTTCCAAGTCACCATGATGAGATCGCAAAAGTGCTCCAATATTACGACTTTTTTTGTTTTTTTTTTGGGTTATTAAAGTAAATAAGTCGCGATTACGTGGCAACTTGAGTGCGATCTCTGTGAAATTTTCAGCGTCAGTCCGTATGCCGACAGTTTGTATCAGACAAGAATTATATATTCAGCGCGCCAAAAATAATTAATTACTACTGAAAACATATTTTCTTTGTCCTGTATGTTGTTGAGAAATGTGAAATATAAAATCAAGCCGTAATGCTGTGCGACTGCGCTGGCATTTAACTGCGGTGCGTTCGCTGCTTCCCCCTCCACGTGCTCAGACAGCGTGGAGTGGTGGTGGGGGAAATGTGAAGGGGGGGCTGAGCACTTCGGCACGAGGGTGCGGGTATGGCCCGCGAACCGAAATTTTGGCCATCGCTGGGCTAGGTGTTTCTGGCTCGAGGCTAGTTTCGGTCACTAGTTTCTTTTTAATTCAATTTGAATTCTCACGTCGTTTATGAAGTGTTGGCAGAAGAGTCAACACCGTGTTGCTAGAGGAGGCCGAAATGCACGCTTTTAAAGCTCACGCAGTCTGGCGTGAGGTCTGTAACAAGGTAAAGTAATTATCCTATAAAGAAAAGAACGTAGTTCTTGGAATACTTAACTTTAATCTATAATTGGTGTACATCGCTCTTGACTGTACATGCTACACAATATAACTGGTAATGGCGCCTTGCTAGGTTGTAGCAAACGACGTAGCTGAGGGCTATGTTAACTATCGTCTCGGCAAATGAGAGCGTATTGGTCAGTGTAGCTTCGCTAGCAAAGTCGGCTGTACAACTGGGGCGAGTGCCAGGACGTCTCTCTAGACCTGCCGTGTGGTGGCGCTCGGTCTGCAATCACTGACAGTGGCGACACGCGGGTCCGACGTATACTAACGGACCGCGGCCGATTTAAAGGCGACCACCTAGCAAGTGTGGTGTCTGGCGGTGACACCACAGTTTAAACATAAAATACGTCAAACATATGACAATTCACAAATATCTGTCTATAATTTTTAAGTAAAAATTGCATTTCAGTTGAGGTGAGACGTGAAATTATAGAGCTCTTGCATGCGAACAGAGTTAACAGTAGCTGTTATTTGTGTGTGTTTTCAAACATAAACATTGCAGAAAGCGCTTCATTATTGGTTGACGACGGTTGCCGAGACCGAATCTCGTGCCGCTGACCTGCCAATGACACTAGTCGAGCTGGCCACACCTGATTGGGAACAGTACATTTCGGCTAGTTTCACAACATGCCACAAAACCGTAACTTGGCGGTCTCCTCTCTTGAGCGACCGAATATAAGCATCATCTCTTATGTCTGTGGAGTACTCCTATTTCAGTGATCAGATACCCAACAAATCCAATGATTAGCAAGACAAGCACACCTTACATTATTAACATATGTACCAAGTTATGCACTGAGACATAGGAAATTATGTAACTAAGTAATTCAATGTGAAACTTTTATATGCTGCCTCCCCTCTTTAGGCAAAGACGTGTTAAAATAAAGGAAGAGGGCTGAAACTGCCAAAAAGGGGAGTGCCCTTAAATATGTGAATAATCTGATGATTGTCTACAAAATAATAAAAGGTACTTAGTTTTACGTATTTTGCTCCCTTTTGAGCTAAGCTTGTGAGGTTACAAGGGATACTGTAATAGTATAACTAATTTGCTGGATGTGGTAATGTTTACTGTGGAAGAACAGTTGGGGTGTAGCAAGCACAAGTCAATATATTTATGGAGTCACCTTCTTGATAAAGAGAGGAGGCAGCATATAACAGTTTCACATTGAATTACTTAGTTACATAATTGCCTATGTCTCAGTGCATAACTTGGTACATATGTTAATAATGTAAGGTGTGCTTGTCTTGCTAATCATTGGATTTGTTGGGTATCTGATCACTGAAATAGTACTCCACAGACATAAGAGATCTTCAAAATAGTTCAAAACTCAAATTTAAAGCATAGTAGCAGGGATAATATTTTCGACATTAAAGAACATGTTTTATATAAAAATTAAATTGTAAGGATGTTTGAGAACATCTGCATAATAAGTTATTGTCTTTTATTGTGAAGGTACTGTTCAGTTTTCGATCTATCTGGAGCAAAATGAGTATTTCGTTATTTCGTATGCCACACTTTTTAGGCAAAGACGTGTTTAAATAAAGGAAGAGGGCTGAAAATGCCAAAAAGCGGAGTGCCCTTAAATATGTGAATAATCTGATGATTGTCTACAAAATAATGTAAGGTATTTAGTTTTACGTATTTTAATATTGTAACATTGTAAATGCATGATGGCCATGTTTAGAAATAATATATTTGACTAAGGTAGTGTCACGTCACCGGACACAGGACAGAGGATAGGGGACAAAGGTCGTGGTCTTTTGATCGTGGTCCGTCGGTGAGGTAAGATTGGTGCAGCTAAGAGCCGCCGACTTAGTATCACGTGGCCATCAGTTTGTTTTGTGGATGTGATTAAGTAAAATAAAAACGTTTTCATTCTAAACTGTTGCCGGTGTAAATCATTTGTGAACGATCGTGATTTAGACAAATACTTGAATTCATTCACTGCTGTACTTAGGCTGGCTATTTAGTCAATATAGGGCGCGAACGCAACAGTGCACAACCGAACCCCTTTTGCAGACGAGTCATGATGAAAGGTTGTGTACAAGCCCGAGTGAAGTTGTAAGCTGCGTGGGAAGAGGTGTGGGCCCTGGCCTTTATTGCGTATAGAACTTCCAGACGGTTAGAACCAACCACGAGTGTGTGCCATTCCAGCATTGCGTTGACATAAAGGACCAGTAACTCAATTTACGTATCGTTTATTTCGTTTTGCGTCACATAAACTTAATTGGTGTCTAGTTTAGAACGCTTAAGATCATTTTAAAACCGTTACCTGTATCCAAAAAACCGTAACGTATTTCTAGTGAATCATTCGAAAGGCTTGCTCATACTCAAGGTCAACATTATGTTCATCTGGAGTATGAATAAGTCTTTCTAATATTCTATTCGAATTACGTTACAGTCAAATATTGAGATCCAGGCAATTGTTTGAAAATGAAAGCAAGCATTCAAAAGCAGAAATCATTACAGAGTACATGCAACTGTTACAGACGACTAAATAAATAAATGACTAATCATGAATTGTTGTATGGGTTACATGTCCAACATCAATCTATCTGACTGCCATAGACCCAGGTGACGACAGACGAGTTACATCGCCACCATTCTTCCCTGAGCGTGCGCGCATCTGCCACGTCGCCATATCTCAATATAAGGCCTATCTTATCCAGTCAGTATTCTATCTGATCCGGACCATAGAACAAAAACATTTTCACGCTCTCCCCTCTAGAAGCCACCCTGCGCGCTGCACAGAATTCACTGCCCTGTTCCGTAACTTACCTCGAAATACTTGTATGGAAGGCATTTCTCTCCACCAAACAGCGAACAAAATGCTTCCATCTTTTCCCAGTTACGCTTATTTCTCAGTCCGTTTGGCAATGACATCATTTTTTTCTTCTTTCATGTCCGTTGCTGCCAGTAGTCAATGTGTAAATGTTCCTGCTCATGTTTTCTCTTTGTCATACTTTTCCCGAACGAATATCAACCGCATTTCTTTCTGTCATAGCTATTCATGTTTGCGCTGTTTATGTCATAGCTATTTCTAAGTGATGGATCTTGTAACCTCCCCCTCACTTATCGACCTTTATGACAGTGAAAAATTAAACCGCGTGTACCTAATGGAAATTTGGGAAAAGCAATCGTCACCGAAGTTAGTCTGTCGGTAAAGAGGGAGGAAAGGGTTACATCTAAATGAAAGGAAAAATGCAAATGAAACTGGTGGAAATCAATTTTGAAAAGGGGTAAAGTTAATAAAGAAAGTAAATGTGCGGCCGTTACGTTAACAATTAACTAGCGGTAATTAGTTATTTCAGATTTGGGGGAAATCACGGTCGCCAGTCCTAAGGACAATTACTATAGTAACTGAAAAAGAAAGGTTATTACACATATAATTAGGACTAGAGGCGTGGCAACTGAAGGTTGACACGTGTAGTGTGAAAACTGAAAGTTGCCAGAAGTAATAAATTTCGCTACACTCTGACTTAATTTAGCAAAAGAATTAATAAAACCGGAAAATCGAAAGTTAATTTAGTGACTGAAGTTAATAGTGAGCTTTCTTTCTGAAGCACATCGAAATCCAGTAAAATACGGTTAGTCTTGGACTATCTCAACAATCATTTCAAAAGCAACTTGACTCTACGCAATTTAGAAACAAGAGATTTAACTTTGAACTTGAATTAAATGATTCTGAACAATTAACAATAGTAAAATTTAGTACGTACCAAGCTGAGCTGCAGTCACAGGTAAGCTAAAATATGCTAACAAAACTCGCACTCTTAATTTGTGCTCGTGTAACCTAAATATTGTAGCCAGCTATGAATACTTTAACTGAACTTTGAAATTAAAGCAGTGAAATCTGATTATATTATTTTAATGCTGGCGTTTGAATTTCAACGACACTCGGGTTCATTTCGGAAAAGGAAGGGACCCTGCTTGGCAATGCAATTGGGACAATGAGCAACAAAGGTTCATGCTAAGTTGCTGTAATTTTGCGAGGCAAATGGAACAGTTTGAAAAGCTGAGGTCTGCCATACAGTTCTGAAACTTTACGTGCTTTTAGTCTTCCTTGTTGGTTGATTGAAGGTTTGAAGTCGTCGATCGAGGAGGTGGCGACAGCCACTCATTGTCGGCCGTCGCTGTTGCAGAAGCTGGATGTTGGCGCGCCTTCTTCTCGACACGGTCACCAGACGAAACGGGCTCTTGATGTGCGCCAGCTAATGCTTCCCGTCCGCGACACCATGTCAGAAACTATCATCGCAAGTCGAGCGCAATTACATGCTGCCAAACTCCGAAAGCGCGGCAACTCGCGGGAGCGTCACACAACACACCTGCTCCACTGCACTACTCCAGCCAGACCCTCTCTCTGCCCTGCCCGCGCTCCACGCGGCGCAGTTAACACTACCAAAGATCCTAAACACTTTCGTTCTCCACACGACCTATCGATGTATTCGTTCTATAGTATAGTTTTCCCTAGGCCAGACCCAGCGTATAAATACAAATAATCTTTACACAACAAATCAATTATACATCGACATAAATGCATAAATATATATATACAAATAGTAAAACAATTACAATATATAAAGGCACAGAAATGTCATATATTCAGGTAACAAAATAAGGAAAAAATTTACAGTACAATAGATGGAAATAGGAGGATATGCATTTCCGGCGTTACACGTGCCCCACATTGTCTGAGGATGTTCGTGTAACCTAAACAGACTCAGAAAATGTCCCAAAAAAGAAACAGCGTACATGCATATGCTCAAAACATCAACAAAATTTAGCATTCGTCTAATTAAGCATAAATCAATTTTTAGACCATAATAATTGAGTGGAGACACTCCTAATCTTATTCCACTCTGTCATCTTGCACAAAATAAAACAGGCTGACAACATATTGAAATTCATAGAAAACATAGAAAATGGTTTAGCTATTCTAAAATTGTCAAAATTCCTAACAGTATCAAGATATGGAATACTATTTACAAAATTAATCAGAGTACATGGTCATAAAAAACCGGTATATCGAATATGCAAATTAATAATTAATAACATAGAATACACATTTTATATAACCTTTTCATAATTAATACTCTCGCCATTAGAGTCCACTTAAACGGTAAACGAGAAAATGATACACATCAGATCGAAAAAACATAAATATTGACAGCAGAATTCTTTCACATCAGCTGCCCGGGAAGAAAAACAACTCCGCCTTCCGTACTCGCAAGTACAAAGAACGCCGACAGCGGCACAAGAGCAGACAACGGCACAAGAGCCGACAGCGGCTCCGCCTCGCCAGTATTGTTGCGCCCGCCTGTGCGGCACGCTTGATCTCACTCGCCCTGTGTAACGGCATTTCCAGAACGTCCGTTTCACTGAATTCTTTCGGAAAAACTCACTCCCGAGTAATCTCAAGGAGTCCATTAACACTATCACAGTGGATAACTTAACACTGTCCATCATTACACGCATGTACTAGCCTGAAACTTAAAACAGCGTCTAAGTACATCGGCAATGACTAGTGAAACACACATTCACGAAATCTTACAGCTAGTTACAAAATCATATTTACAATGCTTCATCTACTGTGACTCAGCTGAAAACTTAAGCTAGCAGCTTGGATTTTCGATTTATTAATACTCACTCTCTCTTAAATCATTTAGTAAAATTTAATGACTTATTAATTACAACTTCTTTAATGTCCTCTTGGTCAGGCAAAAGCATGACAAGCTAGCAAATCGTTTAAATCTTACACTCTATATTCGCATACTGTACAAATTACCCATTCTGTGGTATTAATCAATCCTAGGTTGGTACAATTTCAAGTCTACAATGTTCCGTATACCTAATAGTTTTCCAGAGCTTGGATACTCTAAGCAATAAGCATTTGTGTGAGGTATACCAATGACTTTATATGGTCCATTATAAACAAACTTAAATTTAGAGATTTAATTGTCTATCTCGCTCGATTTCTCATGAGCTTTTACAAGTACTAAGTCTCCGATTGCAAACTTAGCAAAACGCGCTTTAGCGTCATGACGACGTATGCGAGCATCGGCTTTAAGCTTCATTACTTCTCGCAAACGATCTTTTTTCACACCAATACTAATGTCAATCCGTGGAGGGAATTTGATTCTCTCTTCCACTAAACTTTTACTTCTGTCATCCAACAAGATTTCCTCTGGAGAAAATCCCGTCGATTCATGTCTCAAGGTGTTCATAATTCTCTCAAATACTGCTACATATTTGCCCCATGCCCTATGGTTGTGATGGAAATAGGTACGGCAAAGTCGGCCTAGCTCGCGCATATACCTCTCAGCGGGATTCCCAGCCGGACAATAAGCTGAAATATGGATCACCTCGACCCCATTACTTTCCATGCCTTCATTCCACAACTTAGAAGTAAATTGTGCCCCATTGTCTGATAGAATCGCCTTGGGCTTACCAATATGAACAAAATAATCGTTCACAAGCTTGCTATAGACCGCTTTGGCTCTAGCTTTCCTAATCGGGTATAGCTTTATGAACTTGGAAAAAGCTTCTAGCACTACTAAAATGTAGGCAAAGTTTCCTGATGACTTGGGCAAAGGTCCGTACAAGTCCACGCACAGTAATTCAAAGGTGTCGTTAGGCCTTATACTTTGCATAGGACCACGACTCGTACAGTTGGTAACCTTCACCTTCTGACATAAATCGCAAGTTTTCACTCTGTCAGTAACGCGTTTTAACATGTTGTTAAAATGCACTACTTCACACAGCTTTTCCGTACATTTCTTCGGTCCACAGTGACCATACACCAAATGGTAGTAGTCTATTATTTCCGTGACGAATTTGGTGGGCCAGCATACCCGCCAAATATTACCATCTTCACCCTTACGTATGTACAAGATATGATCGTATATCTTGTAATACTTCCTTAATTTTTCTCCTTCTGGACTCCTTTCGTCATATCGGGTTTTCACCATATTTAAACAACCATCCTCGTTCTGATGACGACGTAGATTCTTACAGATGTTCACTATTAATTTACGTCCCTCAACTTCTTTAAAATAGTATAATTTGACCACTCCATCTGACTCATCTATCAATACATCTTGATTAGACTCGGGCAACCGCGACAGCGCATCCGCAACGCAATTGTCGGTCCCTTTTACGTAACAGATGTCATAGTTAAATTGCTGTAAATACAGCGACCACCTAGTCAGTCTTTCGTGAAGTAGTTTACAATCCTTCAGATAAGTGAGCAGCTTATGGTCCGTATGAATAATCACCTTACGGTCCCATAGGTAACCCTTGAACTTCTTGAATCTCCACACGATAGCGAGACACTCTTTCTCAGAAATCGTGTAGTTTCGCTCACTTTTTGATAAAGTTCGACTCGCGAACGCTATCGTCCGGTGTTCCTTATCCTCTCCTTTACCAACTTCTTGGAACAGTTCTACCCCCACCCCGTAATTCGACGAATCCGTTCCCAGATGGAAGGGTAGCGATAAATCAGGATGAAATAGTATGTTAGATCTTAACAACTCGTCTTTTAATCTTTCGAAAGCGGTCTGACACCCGTCAGTCCACACAAACGGAACATTTTTGCGTAAGAGGTTATTCAAATTTTCATCATTAAACACTTGTCCTTTTACAAATTTACGGTAAAATCCTGTGAGCCCTAGAAAACTTTTTAACTGTTTCCTAGCCTTGGGTGGAGGACAATTCCTTATTGCCTCTAGTTTCTCTGGGTCTTTCGTAATACCAGCAGTGGAAATTACATGCCCTAAAAATTTCAGTTCCTGCTTCACAAATTCGCATTTCTTTAGCTTTAGAGTCATTCCGCCACGGCGCAATGCTCTAAAAACTTCATCTAACAGGTCACAATGGTCATGCCAAGTGGCATTGGCCAACAATAGGTCGTCAACATATACAGTTAATCTTGAACTCAAAGCCGGTCCTAGCACTTTATCTAGGGCCCTGATGAATACGGACACAGATATATTAAGTCCAAACGGCAGTACTCTATACTGATAACACCTGCCCGCAAACAAGAAGGCGGTGTATGGCCTAGATTCTTCTTCGAGTTCTATTTGCCAGTAACTAGCCGTCAGATCGAGGCTAGTCATGAAATTAACGTCATGAAAACGTTGCAAAACCTCCTCCATACTCTCTGGTCTGTCTGTTTCACGTTGAACGACCCTATTCAACGTGCGTGCGTCAATCACAATACGCACACTACCATCCCGTTTTGCTACAATGACCAATCCGTTATTGTATGGACTTGTACTTCTTTCAATCACTCCCCATTCGATCATCTTATCTATCTCCCGTTGCAATGCTTCCTTTTTGGACAGCGGTATAGCATACGGTCTCACGAAGAATGGTTCGTGCGGAATTACATGCAACTTGCATTTATATCCTTCCACAAGACCCGGTTTGTCTGAAAACACACTCTTATTCCTCAGTATCACTTCATACAGGCCTCGTCTTTGTTCGTGTGTTACGTTTGACATACCGTCTACAATACTTTCCAATTCAGTTTCTACACTATTGTCAATGCCGAGATTCCTCACATTACCGTAGTTCAAATTCATACCTACATCAATACCATTCGGCCAGTTAACAATGTGTATAGGTTGGTATTGCCTATGCACACCGTCTCCTGCCTCGTCAAAGCTAACTACTATTGTTTTATGTTGTGACGTACATGTCAAAGTTTTGCTTCCGCAATTAATCACTGCACGGTACTTTAATAGCCAATCTAACCCGATAATTACTTCTGTAGTTAAGTCTGGCTCGACGACAAACTCTTGCTCAAATCGTGCCCCACATATCTCGAAGTTGACAAAAATCTGTTTTGTGACCGGTTTACTGGCCTTCCCAGTAGCACCGATAATTTTCACTCCTGTTACTGGCATAACTACGATGCCAGGTCTGTCTTTCAGTAACTCAAATATTTTCCCAGATACAGCACTCAATTCTGCACCGGTGTCAACCAACACGTTTAGTTGTAGTTCGTGCATATTAACAGACACTACTATCTGTCTACACTTGTCCTCGACTGTTTCATTATTTTCCCACAGCAAATCCTCGTCTATATCCAGGTCATTCCAGAAAAAAACCATCCGGCTTCGATCCTAAATTCGGCTTATCTGGCGGCTTTTTCAGCCTCTGTTCACATACAGTTTTAATTTCAACACGTTTGTCCTGAGGCTTAGTCTGTAGCTTCGCCTCCAATACCGAAACCTCTTCCTGTAACTCGTCAACTAGTGAGTGTTGCTTTGCCATCAGTTCACTAATTGTCGCCTTCGTTGATTCCACTTTGGTCAGATTGATCTCATCTGCCAATCTACCTGGAGGAATGTGCCCAGTAGCATCTGAAATTACTTCCTCTGGATCTGCGCAACCCACAATGCTACCGTCTGACCTCATAACGTCAGATCTAACCACATACACGCTGTAATCTACGTGCTTTTCTACCAATCGTTTCCGGCTATCACTAAAATTTTCGTAATCTTTCTCCTTAATACTCTCGCAATGTTTATACTGGATGTTCGCGTCGGATGGGTCGGCTACTTCTACCACTACAACTTTCGGTAAAGTCTGCCGGTTAGGGCCAGAACTTTCCGTTACTACTTCAACATTCAATTCCTGCGGGACGAAACACGACGCATCTTGCTCGTGCTCCCCCTTAACATCAACTATATCTAGTAAAGTCTGCCGGTTAGGGCCAGAACTTTCTATCACTTCACAATCACTATCTTCCTGCGGGACGAGACGCGGCAAATCCTGCCCGCGCTCCCCATAAACACTTCTCCCGTACAGGCCCCTATAATCTCTTAGTTCGTCGTATAAGCGACCGAACTGCCTTAACCAGACCTCATCCCTCTCTGGATCCCCTCGCTCGATGACGGACGTTTTATCCGACATCTGATCTTCTTTCAACACTTGCGAATCATTCTTAAACTCAATCTCCAGTTCCGCTGTGGGTATTACAGCTGCCACTTTATAATCGATTTCCGGAACACTACTTAAATTGTTCTCACTGACAGTGAATGTATTTTCTACTGCCGTGTCTACAGCTGATCTACTACTTGTGGGCGCACTCCTTTCTCCTAATACTGGCACACTCTCCCGCCGTTGATTATTCCATACGGAATTTTCATAACGGCGACACCTCGGTTTTCTACTGTTATTGGGCCGCCAAAATTTCTCCACGCCCGGTCGGCCCCTCACCGGCGCGGCTAATGGTTTCCCTGTCTCGTCCCAGCAGATACGCTCCCTTGATGCTGCTGAGGCGGCTGATCACACCCTCTGGCGTTATTACTATTCTGTGAAGCCCGTATCACGTTAGTGTGATACTGGTTTCCGTCATTCCTGTTATTATTTGCATTGTACCGATTGTTATTACGGTCCGAACCATTATTGTTATTGCTGCCATGGTTGCGGTATGCATTATTCCCATGGTTATCGTTGTTGTGGTTGCTGTGGTACCCGTTGTTGTTACCACGGCCTCTACCACTGTCGCGATTATTGCGCCAATTGTCCTCGTCCTCCACTCTTTCCAGGAAATCATTTATTGTCCTGTAATTGCTTCCTACGTAGCGTTTTGTATCATCTGGAAGCTTTTTGTAGAGTTCCCAGACTATTTCGGATTCCGTGCGGCGATCACGCAAATATTCCAACTTGCGGATCCAGCCCTCACAAAACTCCTTCATCGAGCCGCGCGAATTCGCATCGAAAGGCCTCGATACGACAAATTCGCGCCAGACACTTTGCTGTATTTGCTCTGACCAGTATTCAGCCAGAAACAAATTTTTAAACTCGTCAAAAGTCAGGTTCGTAATGTTGAGGTTTAAGCCCCAACGCTTGGCATCACCAGCCAACACATCAATAACCGCATTAATTTTTCTCTCATTAGTCCATGATCTGGGTAAAACTCTTTCACAATTTTTAATGAAATCCGTCGGGTGTATACCGCCTTTTTTTCAAGGGGTCGAACCGCTCCTCTTTCGTCAACAACTCCGAACTATGTGCACAGATTGGCACATAGCTCTGTTTTTCGTCAAGTTTCCTTCCTAATTCCGACACCCTCGTAATCACTTGGCAAGTGGTTGTCGCAAGCGTTTCCACTTCCCTCTTTTTCTCTTCGCAGGTATTAGCCTGCTTCGTCACTTTGGTATCTACTTCGGATACTAAAGCCTTTAAAGTTTCCACCTTCTATTGATCCTCTTTTCTCACTAATTGAATTTGTTCCGTCACCTTATTCTCGATGATCGGAGCAACTGCGTCTCCTACACTTTTCTCGATTCTGCTAATTTCGGAATCAAAACGAGTATTTATGCTCGCAATTTCCGCCTGAACGCCTATCATTTCCTGTTTAAGATTACCGATTTCGGTATTAATCACGACAATATCGTCTTTGATTTTATCAACTTTTGTGTTAACAACTTCAACATTGTTGTTAACAACATTAATAGCTTTGTTCTGATTGTCTAGCATTCGTTCAATTTTTTCAGACTGAGCTACTTGCTTGGCAGCCTGAGCTTCTTGCTTGGCAGCCTGAGCTTCTTGCTTGGCAGCCTGAGCTTCTTGCTTGGCAGCCTGATCGTCTTGCTTGGCAGGCAGAGCTTTAATTTCTGCCGATTGACTCTTGATTTCGTTACTCAAAACATTCAATAAATCAGTTAAATTCCCGGAAACTACCGGTTTTACTTCCGTAGCGGCTTCCTCATTAATTGTCCCCCCGTATTCATCCAGGGATTCAGATTTGATTTTCACTTCCGATTCCGAAGAATTTTCTAAAGTTTGGAATTCCATTTCTGCTCTTTGTTGCGTTTCGGCGGTCGCGTCTTTCATGCTAGCCGCCTGCCCCTGAACAATGGGTACCGCGGTGCGCGTTTCCCACTGTTCGACCGATTGTTACGTACCCAAGTCTACCAAATTTTGGTAATTGTTGCCTTCACTCATTTTAATATTTTTCAATGTAAATGCCAAATCTCTAATCTAATTAGGATTTCTCACACTAATATTCTCGCTGACGTATCGACCATTTAGTAACCAGTACTTTGTTACGAGATTTGCACAATGCAAAATTCGTGTCCAACAACCTCAAATCTGAAGATTGTCCTGTCACCGGGTCGCCACGTGTAGCCTCCCCCTCACTTATCGACCTTTATGACAGTGAAAAATTAAACCGCGTGTACCTAATGGAAATTTGGGAAAAGCAATCGTCACCGAAGTTAGTCTGTCGGTAAAGAGGGAGGAAAGGGTTACATCTAAATGAAAGGAAAAATGCAAATGAAACTGGTGGAAATCAATTTTGAAAAGGGGTAAAGTTAATAAAGAAAGTAAATGTGCGGCCGTTACGTTAACAATTAACTAGCGGTAATTAGTTATTTCAGATTTGGGGGAAATCACGGTCGCCAGTCCTAAGGACAATTACTATAGTAACTGAAAAAGAAAGGTTATTACACATATAATTAGGACTAGAGGCGTGGCAACTGAAGGTTGACACGTGTAGTGTGAAAACTGAAAGTTGCCAGAAGTAATAAATTTCGCTACACTCTGACTTAATTTAGCAAAAGAATTAATAAAACCGGAAAATCGAAAGTTAATTTAGTGACTGAAGTTAATAGTGAGCTTTCTTTCTGAAGCACATCGAAATCCAGTAAAATACGGTTAGTCTTGGACTATCTCAACAATCATTTCAAAAGCAACTTGACTCTACGCAATTTAGAAACAAGAGATTTAACTTTGAACTTGAATTAAATGATTCTGAACAATTAACAATAGTAAAATTTAGTACGTACCAAGCTGAGCTGCAGTCACGGGTAAGCTAAAATATGCTAACAAAACTCGCACTCTTAATTTGTGCTCGTGTAACCTAAATATTGTAGCCAGCTATGAATACTTTAACTGAACTTTGAAATTAAAGCAGTGAAATCTGATTATATTATTTTAATGCTGGCGTTTGAATTTCAACGACACTCGGGTTCATTTCGGAAAAGGAAGGGACCCTGCTTGGCAATGCAATTGGGACAATGAGCAACAAAGGTTCATGCTAAGTTGCTGTAATTTTGCGAGGCAAATGGAACAGTTTGAAAAGCTGAGGTCTGCCATACAGTTCTGAAACTTTACGTGCTTTTAGTCTTCCTTGTTGGTTGATTGAAGGTTTGAAGTCGTCGATCGAGGAGGTGGCGACAGCCACTCATTGTCGGCCGTCGCTGTTGCAGAAGCTGGATGTTGGCGCGCCTTCTTCTCGACACGGTCACCAGACGAAACGGGCTCTTGATGTGCGCCAGCTAATGCTTCCCGTCCGCGACACCATGTCAGAAACTATCATCGCAAGTCGAGCGCAATTACATGCTGCCAAACTCCGAAAGCGCGGCAACTCGCGGGAGCGTCACACAACACACCTGCTCCACTGCACTACTCCAGCCAGACCCTCTCTCTGCCCTGCCCGCGCTCCACGCGGCGCAGTTAACACTACCAAAGATCCTAAACACTTTCGTTCTCCACACGACCTATCGATGTATTCGTTCTATAGTATAGTTTTCCCTAGGCCAGACCCAGCGTATAAATACAAATAATCTTTACACAACAAATCAATTATACATCGACATAAATGCATAAATATATATATACAAATAGTAAAACAATTACAATATATAAAGGCACAGAAATGTCATATATTCAGGTAACAAAATAAGGAAAAAATTTACAGTACAATAGATGGAAATAGGAGGATATGCATTTCCGGCGTTACAATGTGATAGTAGATGCAATGCCGCTTGTGACGTACGTATCGCAATGAGTGTAACGTATGTAGTCTGTCTGTTTAGAGGCAATATGCGGCCAAGGGATCCTAATATTTCGTGGACAAATAAATGGAGGAACGAATTTCTATCACACCAGTCCATCGCTGTGTTTTCATTACGTTCACTTGAGTTGCATATGCCGCCCTTCCGGAAAATCAGAAACCGAATACTTTTGGTATTGTCTGTCATCGGCGTACTCGTGGACATAAAACAATGAAAGACATTCACGTGTTAGATAAAACAGGTACACACTGCAGATATTGCTGTAAGCACAATACGCACGTGGTGGACCGCATGACATTTGGCCGTCGCACGTCGCAATACGTCCACGCTACTCTCATTGTTTCGGGTGCGCAAACAACAGCAGATTTTCAGAACGTATCTTACGGCAGCCCGTAGCCAGCTGAAACGCGCAGACGCGCTTACTGAGTAGCCCTCAGTGTAAATGTTTCGAAGACCTATCTATGAGTTTCTGCTGCAGATAGGTACGTAATCGACAACGTATTTTTGGTAGCATGCACAATGTTCTTTGGTCGTGACTCACCGTTCGTACAGTCTTTGACAAGTGCTTTCGGAGCAGTGTTTCTGTTGGAAATAATCCCTCCCGGCTAGTTGTTAACGAAAACACGTACACCATTTTAGAAAACGTGGCTTGTAGAAAAGTTATCGTTGTTCATAATGATACCAAAGAGACAAGGATTAGAGGTCATATTTGCTGGGAAACAACCGATTGAGAAACAAGTACTTTTATATGCTGTTACAGAATCTGAGACGTGCAGTTTATTCATGAGTTTATCACCATTTTCGAGGTCTGTGACAGTTTGCAAAAAAATGGTTCAAATGGCTCTGAGCACTACGGGACTTAACATCTGAGGTCAACAGTCCCCCAGAACTTATAACTACTTAAACCTAATTAACCTAATGACATCACACACATCCATGCCCGAGGCAGGATTCGAACCTGCGACCGTAGCGGTCGCGGGGTTCCAGGCTGTAGCGCCTAGAACCGCTCGGCCACAGCGAGCGACAGTTTGCAATAATGTAGGTAGTGGATTCAATGTCTGTGTGTGTGTCGTTCTGCTCCACTCTCCCTGAAGTCCTCTTTTTATGTACTAACTGTGTTTGGAAACGGGAAAGCAAAAATCTTCGTATTTACATATCGACATCATGTGTTTGTATTTTTTGTCCATTTCCTTAAAGCTAATGTGCCTCCTTCATCACGCACAGATTGCCACACTCCTAACAGATTCTTAATTTACGTTGAATCACAACGTAGTACAAAGATATTCCGGCGGTAACTGATGCCGCATAGTGAGGATTGCAATTGTCATTTACATTAGAAATTTATACGTAGCTGTTGCCAATAACAACAGAGGATATTTTACCCAACAAGTATGCTTTACATTTAATTTTTGTACTGTTCCGTTGTAAAAGAATTCTCACTTTATTGCTACAGATGTCAAATACTAGAGATATGTCTCAAAAATTTAAAATATTTGTGAAGGTATCATAGTTATTACGTACAAGTTACCATCAGAGACAACGGTATCGTCAGGATGTCCCAGGGAAGTGTGACAGGACCACTGTTGTTACCTATATACATAAATGATTTGGATGGCAGGGTGAGCAGCAGTCTGGGGTTGTTTGCTGATAAGCCGCGTTTGGTAGCCGTGCGGTCTCAGGCGCCTTGTCACAGTTAGCGCGGCTTCTCCCATCGGAGGTTCGAATCCTCCCTCGGTCATGTGTGTGTGTGTGTGTGTGTGTGTGTTTGTGTGTGTGTGTGTGTGTGTGTGTGTGTGTGTGTGTGTGTGAGTGTGTTTGTGTGTGTGTGTGTTGTCCTTGGCATAAGTTAGTTTAAGTAGTGTTTAAGCATAGGGACCGATGACCTCAGCAGTTTGGTCCTATAGAACCTTACCACAAATTTTCAAATTTGTTTGCCGAACATGTCGTGGTGTATGGGAATGTGTCGAAGTTGAATGACTGTAGGAAGATACAAGACCACTTAGACAAAGTTTCTAGTTGGTGTGATGAATCGCAGCGAGCTATAAATGCGGAAAAATTTAAAATAATGCGGATGATTAGAAAGAACGTACCTGTAATGTTAGGATACTAGTGTCCAGCTTGACACAGTCAAGCCGTTTAAATATCTAGGGGTAACACTGCAAAGCGACATGAGGTGGAAGGAACACGTGAGAACTGTGGTAGGGAAGGTCAATGGTCGACTTCGGTTTATTCGGAGCATCTTAAGAAACAGTGGTTCACCTGTAAAGGAGACCGCATATAGGGCGCTGGTGGGACCTATTCTCGAGTACTGCTCAAGTATTTGGGATCCGCACCAGGTCGGATTGAAGGAGGACATCGAAGCAATTCAGAGGAGGGTTGCTAAATTTGTTACCGGTAGGTTAGAACAAAACGTAAGTGTTATGGAGATGCTTCGGGAGCTCAAATGGAAATCGCTGGAGGGAAAGCGGCGTTCTTTTCGGGAAGCACTATTGAGGAAATTTAGAGAACCGGCATTTGAAGCTCACTGCCGAACGGTTCTACTGCCGCCAACATACATCGCGCGTAAGGACGACGAAGATAAGGTACGAGAAATTGGGGCTCATACGGAAACGTGCAGACAGTCATTTGTCCCTCGGTCTATTTTGCGAGTGGAACAGGAGGGGGAATGACAAGTAGTGGTACAACGTACCCTCCGAAACGCACCTTATGGTGGCTTGCGAAGTATTTATGTAGGCATACCCCCATTGCTACACAGATGTTTGATGTTTAGATCAAAGTTGCTTGCAACGTTTCTCTGCAATGGGGTAAAAGAGTGATGCCCTTTGAAATCAACGTCGGGCTCGGTGAAGCTTCAAACAGCAGTGTCGACACATGCGAAAGAAAAGGGCAGAGCTCAGGAATTCATGTGAGATGTTAGGTGGGTTAATGATGCCACATTGGCACAAAATTTCATCCGAACTGCGCCCAACGCCACCGTGAACGTCTCCCGTGATGGGTAGGTCGTCGCAAATCACCCCTTCTCCCGAGGCCTCTACGATGGAGGTAGAACTTCCCACCTCCGAAATCTCGCGGTTCTCTGATGGTTGGCCTAGAAAAACATTTCAGACACACCGTCGCTTAGAATAGGCACGAAAAGGACTCAGGAGGTGGCACGGAGGAGTCAGTGAGACCAACCTTCTCTTCGGGCATTCGCGGCCGGAAACGACAGTTTGCATTACGTTGTGCAGCACAACGATATTCTTGACAACTGTTGACACTGCCGACACCCCTTGGACGAGTCAGCCCTTCTCTGGGCTGCAGCCCCATTGTACAAGCTATATGACCCTGTAACTTTCCCACTATATTTGTTTCCGTATGAAATATAGCCCAGTTTTATCTCCCACTCTACGAAAAGTCTACCTATTTCCAAAACTGTGTCCCCGCAAACTGCTATCCAACTTAAATTCGTATTCTAACCTTTGACTGAAAGCAAACTAATTTATCTACGTGTAATAAAAATTTCCACTTTCCTCAAGTCTTGACAACATTGTTGTACATGTCTCGAAAGCACAACAGCAAACAGCAAGCAGGCAGCAGCTAAACTATATTTCTATTTCTACATAAAATTACCAAACTATATTAAAACTGTTGAATATCACATGGTGCAATGTGGTAATGCGTAATGATAAAGAGTGGGATGGCGGTGTGTAGGTTTTCCCATGAAATGTCATTAAAAAGGTACGGCCAAAGTTTCAGGAAACATTCCTCACACACAAATAAAGAAAAGATGTTGTGTGGACATGTGTCCGCAAACGCTTTATTTCCATGTTAGAGCTCATTTTAGTTTCGTTCTTCCACCTACGCTCAATGGAGCACGTTATCATGATTTCATACGGGATACTGTACCTGTGCTGCTAGAACATGTGCCTTTACAAGTACGACACAACATGTGGTTCATGCACGACGGAGCTCCTGCACATTTCAGTCGAAGTGTTCTTACGCTTCTCAACAACAGATTCGGTGACCGATGGATTGGTAGAGGCGGACCAATTCTATGGCCTCCACGCTCTCTTGACCTCAACCCTCTTGACTTTCATTTATGGGGGCGTTTGAAATCTGTTGTCTACGCAACCCCGGTACCAAATGTAGAGACTCTTCGTGCTCGTATTGTGGACGGCTGTGATACAGTACGCCATTCTCCAGGGCTGCATCAGCGCATCAGGGATTCCATGCGACGGAGGGTGGATGCATGTATCCTCGCTAACGGAGGACATTTTGAACATTTCCTGTAACAAAGTGTTTGAAGTCACGCTGGTACGTTTTCTTGCTGTGTGTTTCCGTTCCATGATTAATGTGATTTGAAGAGAAGTAATAAAATGAGCTCTAACATGGACAGTAAGCGTTTTCGGACACATGTCCACATAGCATATTTTCTTTCTTTGTGTGTGAGGAATGTTTCCTGTAAGTGTGGCCGTACCTTTTTGTAACACCCTGTATATTCAAAATTTAGATTTCTTTCGCTTTTCAATACATACATCATATTCATCCTTGCTATCCTTTAGAATAAATCATTCTCCATCTAACAGATATAATCATAAGTCAACACAGCACTACTAAATACGTCCTTCACCTACCACAATTCAACTAAGAACGTATCAGACTGCGCAAAGACTGTGCCACAACAAGACCAAATATTGTTTAATACTGACGCAACTTGTCCTCTCTCTGAGACGCATATAGATAACATACAAAAAGCAAAATGACGTACGTGTCCACTTTACATATACCGAATACAATTTTGTGTGAGGCTCATTTCAGATAGGAATTGGACGAGGAGAATATTCTAAATATGTTGCAAATACGAAGAGAAAAATCGCTTTACAGTAATATGAGTTAATGAACCGTAAGTAAAAATTTTTACAAAATTCAAGAATATATAAATTAAGTAAACAATAGAATTCTCACAGCTAGGTATCATGTTTCATGATGTCTATGAGAACGCTCCACACAGGGCTGTATTGCAAGTTTATTTGTCACATTTTGTATTGCAGTAGTGTTGACGATCAACACGAAGGATAGCCAATCTTTTCGGCAGGCGGGGCGAATTTTTGAGAGGAGATTTCCTCGTTGGCCGCATTACAAATTTTTGTTTTGTGTACAAAAACAAGCAAGAAATATTAATTTATGTTTTAAAGGAAATAAAATAAATCTGAGGAAAGAACATTTCTTATACAATTTAACGAATACAATGTTCGTGGCAAGGTTTTTTTTTTTTTTTTTTTTTTGACTGAACTAAGTGAGTCATTGTTGATATCAACTGAAGTTGTTGCTACAAGCAATGAGTTTTCCAGTTTAACTTCAGTAATGCGTGCTCTCATTTGTGATTTGATGTAATTCATCCGACTAAAATGCTATTCAGACACGTTAGTGTTTCCGACTAATGAAATGTTTTTTAAAACATGTTTATAAAACGCTGGATGTTTCTTCTTGTCCAAATAGGTTTTATAGAACTCTTCCAAACCAACCTGATTAAATTTCTCTTTTAATTGTGCATTACAGTGCATTTCGCAGCCTTCCATTTGTAAAAGCCCCGGTAGCGAACCCATTTCTGAGAAGAATTGCGTAGCAAACACAGAAAAAAAGCAGAGAATGTTTCTTAAAATCTTGAAATCGGTTTTTGGATTCGTATTTCAAGTCAGATATCAAAGAAGCATATTTAATCTCTGCCTCCCGTGTGACATCCGGTTGCTTTGACAGTGCAGAAAGCGTGTGAAGTTTTTATTCGTAACTGCTGTTCCCAAAGCTCAAGTTTCATTTGGAATACGGAAATAAGATCATGCGTGACATTAGTCAGCTGATCTTATCCTTGGAGTCCAGTACTAACACCATTTAGGTGGCTAGTTACATTGACCGAGAACACAAAGTCGGAAAGCCATTCTTTATCCTCGAACTCCGCGAGTCTCTTTGACTTGCTTTCAAAGAATGATTGCATTTCTTGCTTCAATTCCAACACATTTTTCAACATTTTCCCACGGGTTAGCCACCATACTTCTGTATATTACGAAATGTTATCATGCTCTGAATCCAAAGACTTTAGAAATTGTTGCAACTGACAACTGACGGCGATTCAATCCTTTCGACTTCATAGAGTTCACTGTTTTGACGACTACCTTCATGACATGGTCCATTTTGAGGGACTTGGCACATAAATTCTCTTGACGGATAATGTAATGAAAGTTTAACATCGACGTATTGCCAACTTTGCGAGCCTCGTCTCCAATCAGCTGAACTAACCCTTCATGTTTCCCAGCCATTGCTGGAGCACCATCCTTTGTTAGCTCCGATAGGGTGTAAAGTTTTAACGAAAAGCGACTTAGTGGCAATATAACTGCTTCCAGCAATGACTTCGTGGTAGCCTTAAGTGGATACAATGCCACAAATTCTTCCGTTTTTTTAAAACAGGTATCAACACGTTTGACATAAATCTGACTTGGGCGGTATCCGCAATATCTATGCATACATCCAAGGTTAGAGAGTAAAATATGAACTCAGATGTACGGTTTTTTAAATTATCTTCAATTTGTCTTCCAGTGTCGTCCACTACCCAAGTAATAGTTTGACGAGATAGGTTTATTTTTGAGAAATTCTTTTTCTTTCCTGGGCACACAATTTCAACGACGGTATCTAAGCATTGCTTGACAATTTCGCCATCTGAATGTGGCTTTGAGTTTTTTTGCCAATATCAGAGCTACTGCATAACTCGCTTTTACATAGCATCTTGACTCTGAATTCGCCCTTGTAAATATCTGCTGTTGAGCAGAAAGTTTCCTTTGTTAAGTCGTTTACCATACATTGTCGAAATTGTGCCTTATACTTATGAAAAATAACTGCATGTTTAGTCTCGTAACGCCGTTTGATGTCATGTTCTTTTGGAACCGAGATTCATTGCGTATCAGACATGTGTGTTTTGTTTTATATTCCACAAAAAATTTTTAACAGTCCACTTGTCTTGAAAAGTTCTCAGCTCTTCTGTAACTTTATTCTTCTTAGGTCCTATTTGTTTACTAGTTTACGCCATACCAAGTTTACGTCTTGAACTGAAACAGACTTTTTTTTACCATAAGTCGGAAACTGACAAATAGCACACGGTAACCTGAGTTTTGTAAGTTTTTATATATATGGTACGTAAAGTTCAGAATCAAATATCAGTTACGTAAAGTACTTCAATGCAGGTCTCAAAAACTCCCTATAAAATCTACCTTAAAATACCGCGAAGTTGTTGAACTTTGTAAAGCAAGTTGACTCTTTTGATTTTCCGTGTGTCTCTGTGGTAGGGTGCCCAACTGTCACATGGGTGGCCTTCGATTCCCAGTTGTGGTAAATTTTTAAACAAAGGTTATTGTTCGACCCATATATGTATATATATGAGTCGAACAATAATATATATATACTACGCACATATGTTTAAAAATACAGGTTATGGGGGAATCCAACCCTTGCTCTTGCCCTCCAGATGGGAGGCTAGCATCGTACCACAGAGCTACACTGTTCGTCAAATTATCGGTCTTTTATTTGAGTATTATAGGAGATCTTCATAGTTGGGCACTTGGGAACCATCATAGCCTGTTCTCTCAATAATTTATGAGAGTACTACTCAATTGCTTTAGGAAATTGATATTTTAGTTTAGAACCTAATGTATCAACGTCATTTATCATAAATATAAAAAATAACATATTCTTCACTTAACTTAGCAGTCTTAATTCAAAATTTCGACCCCCATTCCTATTTTTTTAATGACTGTTCCTTAAAAATATTCTTCATTTCAACTCGACAACATTATTAGTTGCTGTAAATAAGAGAGAAAGACAGATGGAAGAAGTCGCGCTAGGAGGGTCCCTTTCTTTACCTTTGTAACGCAGAATCTTTAAATGTCATCAGTAAAAACACATTACTACAATAAGGAATTTTTTATTTTGTACTGCTAAAATTAAAAGAAGGTACTGAGGCAGAAAACACTGCTAATGTCGATTGGTGTAATTGCTCGCCATAACTAAATGCATAAAATAGGTGTAAGCCTACTGAAATTAAAGACAAGCATCACATATTAATTGTAAGAAGATAGAAGCTAGTTTTACTTACCTGAAGTGATGATAGGTCTGCCGCAATCGTATGTGCACCCCGTAAACACGTGAAGGGACGTAACTTTACGGCCGGTAGTGTTGTGAGTTTGCAGTAAAACTAAATATGAAATGTATTGGCTATGGCTCTTACTCCTCTCACTAGCGCAGCGCAAAAAACATATCCGGTTCCACAATCCATACTACTGCTGGTTGATGGTTGCATATCGCCAAGGCGAATTATATTTTCTTCCAGATGGCTCGCAGGATTCTCAAAAAAAATTCAACATAGTTTTTTTTTTTTTTTCGAACAGGAATATAGACGAAAATCTAACGATTGTTGAATGAATGAACTGAGATATACCTATTGTAATTGGATATGGTACGAAAGACACTTGATGGAATTCTCTTTTGGGGTTCCTACGCGAAAAAAAACTGTTATTGACAAAGCCAGTAATGTAATTAACTTTTCAAGTAGCCAGGTAAAGCGATGTTCAAACCTCGAATAAAGACAGCTGACAAGATGTTGAGGCCAAAAAGTAATTCACGAAACTAGTAGCACCCAGCAAAACATAGGAACGTAGTATATTTACCACAGTCTAGATGCAAATCTGTTTGCCAAAAACTTAGACATAAGTCCACCAAACATAAAACTTGCACATCATAGAAATTTTGCAAAAGTTCTTCTTGTGTTTGTGGTCCATCCGTTTCTGTTGAAATAATAGTGTTAACTAAATACAAATCGAATCGAACCATCTTTCTTCTTAACAATATGCAATGGGCGGTTATATGAACTGACTGCAGGTTGTATGATTCCTTGTTCTAGCAGAGACTGAATTTCTATCTTCACTTTTTCTCTGTACCAATCTGAAATGATGTGTGATTTAACGCAAATCTTAATGTGCTCTTTGACCGGGAATTTATACTGAAAACAGTTAATAGTTACTGAACAATGCGTAAAAATGTGTGCGCAAAATGACAAGAAGATCCTTTCTGTCAGTTTCTGTACATTGCTCTGCTCTATCCACTTTTTCCTGAATGACACTCTGTTCATCGATTTCCTGATCCATTTCATGGTAAAAAGTATATGGACAATTTGTGTCATTCCGAAAGTACTCTCATGGAAAAACATAAACAATTTATTTCTTCTTCTTGTTTTGAGATAGAATGTTGATGAAACTGAGTTACCCTCCATTTCCATTCCTACATCAGTGTCATTGAAATTCATCATGGCTTTATATTTACTTAGAAAATCTAATCATAATATTATTTTAGTGGAGAAGAGAGGAGCAGTAATCGCTCCTTGTATTTTAATCTTACATAACCTGTAAAGTCGGACAGTCTATTGTCGTCATACATTTGTGGAACGTAGTATCACTGACCACAGAAATAGGGCTACCAGTATTAAGTACAGCGGAAAGAGTAGTGTTGCCTAGTGAAATGTTTATTATCTGATCTACTACAAAGGTTTGTTTGTCATCACTCTGTTCCAGTAAAGTGTCCCTAATGTCTTCAAAACACACAATGCTCAAAGTTTCGGCAGAGGTGTGTTTTGTGTGGTCGACAGTCGCTAGTCGCTGTCTTGTACTGCTTCCTCGTCGTTGATTATCTCGTGTATTTGGAGATCTAACTTCAGTGATTTCTACCTGTCGCCCTGGGCTTGCCCTTCCAGAATTTTGCCACTGTGAATTATGATGCTGATTACTGTGGCTGTGTTGGCTGCTATTTGCATAACTGTTGTTATGCCTTGTGTTTTGTGGACCTGATGTACCTGAATTGTGCCCATGAGAATTTGCGTCTGAGTTAGAGTATTCTCTGTGATTATTTTGATTGTTATGTTGACTGTAACTATACCTATTGCCATTACCGTAATTCATGTGATGTCTGTTATTATGATCATAGTCAGAGCTCCGGCAATTACCCCTATCACAACAATCATTAGTCAACTGCGAGAATTGTTCGTCGCCGGCCGGAGTGGCCGAGCGGTTCTAGGCGCTACAGTCTGGAACCGCGCGACCGCTACGGTCGCAGGTTCGAATCCTGCCTCGTGCATGGATGTGTGTGATGTCCTTAGGTTAGTTAGGTTTAAGTAGTTCTAAGTTCTAGGGGACTGATGACCACAGCAGTTGAGTCCCATAGTGCTCAGAGCCAATTGTGCGTCATATGGACGATGCCGTTTATCTCGTCTGTAATTGTTCCTGCGGTTGTGTTCGTTATACGAGTTCCCATAGGTTTTGTTTTCACTTGGTGCAGAAGCGTCTTGCGTATTGTGGTTGTTATTGTGTCTTTTCGTTAAACAGTCGTCCCTGTCCAAATCCAGTTCCTACAGTAATGTTTGAAATGCTTCTAAATCATCTATACATCTGCTGTACAAAATTACCTGCCTCAGATGTGTAGGTTAAACAAATGCGAATTGGCTCTGAAGGAATGATGGGTTTGATACGTACTGATTTCTGCGCACAATGTTTTCAAAGTATTTCGCTGGGCTAGAGACGTCAGACTGTTCAAAGTTTCATTACATTATAATGGTATCTGGGTATGTGGTACTGTTCTGTAAAATCGCCCAAACGCAATAAAGTTGTATGGTCACCAAAGATTTCTGAATATGTATGTCAACGGTCAGGTTCGCCCTTTACATCCTCGCGGTTAAGCTTTCCTTCAGGACGCTAAACTTTTTCACCTTATTTTCCTGATTATTTTCTCCTGGTTCTCCTCAAAATTTATTAATGACTGGTATTCTGTTGTCTCTGAAAACTACTCATTCATTTCCGTGTCCGGTCAGCATTTCCAAAAAATAGCAACTGCGATAGCTTTGTCATTTCCTTCGTAAACATCTTGTATTGTGCACGGGTAGTCCAGGAGGCGGCATACAAGTAGGTGGCTTGAATCGTCTTCAGTTGCAAGAGGTGTCTGCACGCGCTGGAAGGATTCCCCAGTTCTTCAGGTTCGTCTTCCACCGAGGGACGCCCTCTCTTAGGCAGTTGAGGGACCTCCATACAGAGTACTGTAGGTTTGCGCCAGAAGCTAGTTCTTTTTTTGGCAAGACGTCTACGAGCAGTGAACTCTTCCATGTTGCAAGACGAATTGCCTCTGGTGCTCCCTCCAGTGGCGCAGTCCCAGTAAGGAAACTCTTGCAGGATTTAAGGAGGGATCTTGCTGCCTGATGACCATACAGAGGATGTCGGCGGTCATTCTCCTGCTTTGTTCTCATTGTCTGCAGCAGTGGCCCTCCAGATGTTGGGTGGGGCTGTTCCAACAATCGGATACAATTTATGCGCTGGTGTTGGCTTCAAGCATCCTGCAGTATCGTTGACCGCAATGTCGACTTGCTTAGCATGAGCTGAAGCATTCTACACAGGAGCATCATACTCAGCGACTGATACACAAAAAGTCCTTAGGAGGCGCGGGTTTGTTCCCTAGCTGCTGCCAATCAGCTTCTCAAGCATCCCATTGCGAGCAATGACTTTCTGCTGCACGCTCAGACATTGCTGCCCGTACGTCAGAGCCCTGTCCAGTGTGACACCTGGGTAGACTGGTGTTGGTCAATGTTTCAGTTGCTCTCCTCGCCATGTGATGCCCAACCTTTGCTGTGCTTCCCTGTTTCGTAAGTGGAAGGCGCTCGTTTGAGTTTTACTGGGATTGGGATTCGGATGGTTGGCATCATTGTACTTGGAGAGTTCATCCACTGCTAGTTTTCCCTCCATTTCTTTAGAGGTCGGCACCTGAGCTGCTGCGTCATCGGCATGGATGAAGAGCCCGGTACTTGCTGCTATTGGCTGATCATTTGTGTAGATGCAGTACAGTGCTGGTGCAAGCACGCTACCTTGGGAGAGACCGTTCTTCTGAGTTCGCCATCTACTCTTCTTACCCTGTAGTGAAACTTGGAATCTTCTTTTCTAAAGGAAGGTGTTAATAAAGGATGTTTGTTGGTAGTCCTTAGTAAGGTCATACACTTTCTTTAACAGTTTCCTATGATTCACAGTGTCGTATGCAGGTGTTACATCAACAAAACCGTCTCCTCACCACGCTCAAAACTGTCCTCGATCTGCTGGGTTAGATTCAACATCTGACCACAACATGATTTGCCAGCACGAAAGCCTGCTTGTTGTGGGGTAAACTTCACTTAGATGGTGGCACTGATTAGGTTAAATACCAGCCGTTCTAATATCTTGAAGGTGTGGCATAAAAGGGAGATAGGTGGAAATTTTTTTGGATCGTTTCATTCCTTCCCAGGCTTAAGTATTGCAGTGACTCGAGACTTCCGCCACATTTTAGGGATGTATAGCTTGGCGACACATGTGTCCATGAGGTCCATCGTTTTACAGCGGAAGTTCGTTATCTGTTCAACTCCAAGGCCATCGACACCTGCAACCTTATGGCTTTCCAAACTGGAGACGGCAGCTTCGAGTTCAGCCATGGAGAAAAGATCCCTAACAAAATAATGCTCTGTTTCTGGGTCGCGCTGAAGAGCTTCTTTGGGCGTCCTTCCTTTTATTTTGCCATTTTGCAGGAGCTGGGTTGCCACTTTATCAGGAGTCACACTCGTAAAATGGTCTTGTGATTTTACAGGGTCGCCACTCAGGTTTTTAAGCAGTTTCCAGGCTTGTCTAATGTTCAGCTTCATGTCGATGTTCTCTACCAGGTTACTCCACTTGGTCTTGCGAGTTGCTGAGATGCCTTGCAGCAATATTTCACCAGCTGAGATCGTTTCCTCTGAAAATGGATCCTCTTCATAGAGAGCTTGGTATTTTGCTTACAACAGATTGTCGCCACTGGACATGCCTGGTGCATACTGAGTTGTGCATCCTCTCGGAATAATTTTCCGCGAAGCTTGTTGGACGCATTTGATGAAGGTTTCATACATTTCAGGTTGCGGCGGAACGTTTATCACTTTTGAGTCAAGCTCTTCACTGAACTTCTGCCAGTCAGCCTTCTTGAAGTTAAACCTCCTCTTGCAGGTGCTACAGCAGGATTCACAGTGCATGTGACAGGTTTATGTTGGTTCCAGGGGATGGGCACTCCTACAGTCTTCGCACACTGTAGAGCTACCTTTGAACAAAACAGAGGTGTTGTGTAGGTTGTACCCTCTTTTCCACCTGCCACTGTTAAAAGAAAGTGGGAGCTTCGGATCATGGATCAGATGTAGATCACGAGCCTCAGCCCATGCTTCTAGACTTGTTCCGTTTGTGTCGGTATCTGGGCATCCCAATGATGAGCTTCTGCAATTGAAATCGCCTATGACAAAGTTCACGTCCTGATCGTTGAAGTTGGCTGGTGTTTTAATGCCGAAATTGGCATCGGGTGGTTTGTAGACCGATGTCACGCAGAAGAATGGGGTTCGCACTGTGAGCTCGATGTTGTTGTCTTCAGTCAGTGAGGCTGATGTGATATTCACGTTAGGTTTGCCAAAGATGGCATTGCAGTATTTGTCGTGAGGCCTTTCCAGTATTAATTCCATACCAGCGATTCTTGGGCGGTTTTTAGTATTTCCCCTGTGTGTTTCCTGAATTAACAGCATCTCACATTTATGTTTTTGACATAAATTTGCTACTAAAACTTCTTTCTCTCGGGAAAATCTCTCGATGTTTGTGTAAATAAAAACAAATGGTCTTGAGAAAGACTGGTCGGAATACAGTCCATTTGAATCGAGACCGGTTGTGAAAGGATCTGCCGTCAGCGCACTTTGTAGCGTCTTCTGACGTTGCCCAGGGCACACCCGATTTCTACTCATTTCTTGTTATTCTCCTATTGCAGTCTTCGTGGAGGTTCTTTTCATGTATCCCTGAGAACTACTGCCGTTGTGTAATTTGAGTGTCTAAAACAAAGATTGACAAATTTGCCATTTTCGTTGTCAGGCCATAGACTTTTTCATTAATTGTGCTTAACTATTTTTTTTTCTTCAGAATTTAATATCAAATTTTACACTTGTTCGCCAATGTCTTTTACTGATATGTTAAGCTGTTCGTTATGTCCTCTTATCTGTGAAATTATCGCACTTGGAACTACAGTACTGATTTTAGCTAATATTTCGGCCTTGTCATTACGCTGGTTAGTTTTCATGCTTACATGTTGTGTTGCAAGGTCACGTGATCTAGTTGCAATACTGTTAATTATTGGTTGAAGCTCAATTTTAATTTCTTCCCTAATCTCAACTAATAAATTTTGTATTTTTAATTTAAGTTCTTACTGTTATTTTCTGTACTTTTCCAGCGATATTTTTTATTTCTTCCGTAAGCGATTTACTATTTTCTACCTGTGATTTCCTATGTATTCCTGTGGTTTTTTAATTTCTTTCCTAAATGATATGCTATTTTCTTCCTGTGATTTCCTATTCTTATTCTTAGATTTCCTATTTTCATTTTGTGTTTCCCTAAGCACTGACGAACTGAGTCTAGAAAATTTGTCTGATTCGTTAAGTATGGTTCTACCCGTACATAATTGTTCACTGAAGGTTATGGGTGTTGTGTTCGTTCGAAATGCAATGACACAAAACCTGACTCTGGTGTATCTGTTACCAATGGTATAATTTATAGCGACCTTTGTAATTTTTCGCTAGCCTGTGGCGACTTATGGCCGACCGACTCAACTTTGGAATTTACGTTTTAGTTACCCATCGTTAGTTCTGTTTCAATATTGCTCGCTAAATAGGTTAATAATTGTCGGTCCGCGTAATTTCCTGCACTCTCATGTAAAGTATTGGTAGTTGCTAATTGCTCAGGGTGGTTTATCTCATCCTCAATCGAATCGTTGTTACGCGACACCCTCTGTTGTCTTGTGATACGACGGATTTTGATATTTTTTACTGTTGTACCAAACATGATAAAATTCTATTTATTAGAAAAACAGACTTGCCACAATGACCAAACAAACAAAAATTGTACTATCGTGCAAGAAAATACTCAACAATGAATCAGATCCACACAGAACCTGTGCTATTATCCCAAAAGTTTCCGTAATAAAGTAATCGATAATTGTCACTCGACACAGAATTTCCCAAATTGAACACAAAATCCTAATTGGTGCACCAAAAACGTTTTGCAAAGATCTGGCTCAGCACTAATTGCTATTCTGTACTGCGACACACTCTTTCAGCTGTTTGGTACCTCGTCGAACTTTTTGTGACTTGTGTTTGTAGTAGTGTCTATTTTCTTGTTTATAATGATGAATGACCATTTTTCTGGTTTGTATATAGCTACATGCACGCAAAATTTAACTTCTATTGAATTCTGTAAAAGTAACCCGCCTTTTCTTGTGTAAGAGATAAATTTTAAATATGTATGAATCGATGTCGTAACAATATTGTCCATCAAGCTAGGTGGCTAGGAAATTTTCGAGGTGAAGATGGATTTAATGACCCGCGAGGTGTGACATGCACAGACAATATACTTAGTACAACAATAAGTAAAAGGAGATACAGGATATAAGTGCCATCCTAATGATGACTTTTTTTTACTTTTCAGTTTTATTCTTTTTGCCATGGCATAGGATAAGATTCTTTTGTATACATTTTTCTAGTAACGTATGTGACACGGCAGACTAATTTTCTTCTTGCATTTACATATGATGTAACATAATAACTTTCATCGCTTTAGCTTAAGGAATTTTCAGGTTGTGTTTGCATCTTACATTTATGTTATAGATTTAGTTTCTTTATAACGCATACTCTCTGTATAAATTTTTACTGTATGATTTGGTACCGTCAGTATAATAATTGCAACGATAAAGTAAAGAGAAAAAGGTACAATGCATACATGAGTAAAGCAAAGGTTACAAGGAAGAATTTGAGAAGAAATGATTTGGTAGGGTAAATATCAGATGAAATATGATTAGGTAGGGCAAATATGAGAAACGGTTAGGCAGGACAAAAACGACAAATGGTTAGGTAGGACAGTTGAGCTGAATAATACGAACTTATAAAAATATATGAAATGTATGACTTGAGCAAAAAGACAAATTAAGCAATTGTATTTGTTGGAAGCTGATGAAATTATGGGTTAAACGATTAAGAGGTGCACAAACTAAAGGATGAAATATAATTATATAGGATGCTAGTTACTGACATCATTAGGTATAATACAAGATTGACATTTGACTGACTGCATAAAGTGTCCTTTGATGTGAAACTTGGTTACTCCCTAACCCATGTTTTCCTGATTGTATATATGTGACACTATCCTCATGTGCTTTCTTGTGTATGGTCACTATCCTTATGTGTCTCTTTCTAGATTACTCCATGTACTTTTCGTCTGTTTCAATGATGTCCACACATACATACTTATTTGAATAGATTTAGAATTTTCTGTAGATCATTCTGTACACACATAATAGTTCCTTCTTATCAAGCCTACTGCTTTACACTATTTCACACGAGTTACTTGTCTGATGTTTCTGTAATTCATTATTGTAAAACCATGATATCATTTTTCTTACTTTTTTTATACACATAGAAAGCTTTTGTTACCATTGCATTACAAGTGCAGTCCATATGTTCAGACGTCAAAATATTATTATTCCTATCTTAATATAGGTAATTGTACATTGTAAATTTGTAACCTCGTCCTTTCTAATCGGCCTAGTGGATTTTTTTTTGCATTTTTGCATTTTCGGTGTTACAAATAAAACAAATTGTAACTGACTGACCATTCGCCACAAATGATTGAGATTTGCAAGGGCAGAAGAAATATGTCTGTCGACTACATACTGAAATATTCTCTGTACATACAAGCTGCAACTGACTTTTATAAGGAACTCATCAATACTAGAAGATGGTTTTGGAGTTATCACTGGATCTAGTCTGCTTCAAGTATATGCTACTGTGTATTTTACTGTTTGTCCACGTGTGAGGTTGTCAGCTGAGGAATGTGCTTAGTCTCAATGAGTCTGCTTCCACATACTTGTCATAACAGTGACATTACTGCAACGAGCTAAGGAAAGTTTGGTCGTTTATGACAAGGTCACTCTTCTACCCACTTTGATCGTGCAAACTACTACTTCCATATATCACTGTGCTTCATAAATGTACGCCTTGTGTGATACAGACACTCTAACCTACTTCCTATGAAAAACAGAGCGATGTCCGTGTCAGAGAAAGAGCAAGTTACCTTAGCGTTAAACAATCATTGCGTCTGTGCAGAGTGACACATTCTTAGTTGGAAAAGTGATGGGTGATACGCGTATTCAGTTGTGCTTTGCTTGTGATTGTATCTGCTAAACGATGAAAGATTTATTCTAAAGGACGAGAAGGATGAATATGATATATATATATATATTGAAAGGAGAAAAGAATATAAATTTTGAATAATCTTATTATTTTTGAAGAGAAGAAGCTTTAAGTAAGAGTGCAGTGCTGCACAACTATTTAACTTGCTCAGAACTGAGAGGTAGCCCACGCCACTTCCCTGAGTCATGCACCGTGGCCAACTGATTAAGTAGTTTGGTTTATATAGAACTTGTCTGTTATCATTTTCAAATCATTCATAGTACTGTCCAGACCAATGTTAAGCCTGAAGATCACGCTAAGTTTTACTTCGTCTCTTTGAATACATACTTGATTCTGAAGTCGTTGTCTTGAAATATCATGTCACAGGAATAGTTACCCTCCCCATCCCTCTGCTTAAAGGTTTATAATTACGGATTATCACATTGCATCATGTGGTATGCAATAGCTTGAATATTTATGTAGGAATAGAAATATAGCTTAGCCGCCGCCTGCTTGCCGTTTGTTGTTGTGCTTTCGAGAAATCTGCAACAATATTGTCAAGACGCGAGATACGTGGAAATTAGAGATCAGTGCCAGATAATTGTTTCACTACAATTGTGCATTTAATATAAAGACAAGTTATATTCAGGTTAGTTACAGTTTAATTCAAATTAAGTTCTGTTTAGTCTAAGGTTAGCGGATGGGTTTAAGATGGATAATAGTTTATGGGCACGTAGTTATGGTACAACGTAGAACTTTTTGTAGGATAGGAGAAAAAGTTGAACTAAATTTCATACAGAAACATGTGGTGCGGGGCTTACAACATGTTGGAGCGTTGTTGATACTTTCTCCGCACGTCCATCTTCTTGTCGATACTGAGATATCAGCTGTTACTTTATCTTACATGTAGTAAGAACAACATCATCAACTGTATGTGTTAGTTTTATTCATACGAAGCCAGTATAAAAAAATGTACTGTAACACCGAAATCGGTTGGGTATGAATAAAATCAGCTGACGGGGTTATCCTTAATATATAGGGTTGTCCAAAAAAGACGATAGCACTTATATGGGATTGGCTTTTATTTTATTTATTTTTATTACTGAGTGTTATTTTATATTTACGTCGGGTGTCTCAGAAGAACGCTGTTTCTGTTTAATAAAAAACATATAGTTTATTGGAAAATTGCTAGCATTACTATATCAGTATGAAACACACAGATTGTAACTAAACATGAAGCAAGATATTAAGCAAATGTCTTCCACGGTCTCGTATGTACACATCCATTCGGCGGACAAAGTTTTCGACGACTCCATAGCAAAGTTCCGTTTGAATTTTCCCATTAACAGGTCTAATGTCTGCCTTCAGTTGACGGGTGGTTTCTGAATTCTTCACATAACACAATATCTGACATAGGTCAGATGGTGTCAAATCACACGTCATCGATGGTCAATTCTGATCGCCATTGCGAGAGATGAGACGAGAAGGAAATCCTTCTCTCGGCGACCTAGTTGCTTCAACGCCACTGTGGCAGGCTGCCACGTCCTTTTGGAACCACATATGTTGCACATTCAGTTCTTGCAATTGCTTGTTGTCATGTAGTAGTAAAGCTCACCAGTCACTCAATGTCACTGCTTTTCCAGTCTCTTCAAAAAAGCATGGCCCAGTTAGACCGTCAGCACACAACTCGTACCAAACAGTGACTCGTTCTGGATAAAGCCACTTCTCACGAACCATCCGAGGTTTCTCTATGCCCCAATCTCATATGACCATTAAGCTGTAAGTGTGCCTCGTCACTTAAGATTATTTTCTTATGAAAGTCACTATCGAATTCTTGTTTTGTGAATACCCAATCGGCAAATGTTCGACGTCTCAAATGATCCAATGTAAACGCAGATTTTTGTTGAAATTCTAATTAAACTGCTTCTCGGAATCGTTAACTGTTGAGAACATCGGCGAATCGACTTCACTGGACTCGTAGCAACGCGCTGACTGTCGAGAGCGACATTCTGTAGCGATCTACAAGAACAGGGACGTCCAGGAGATCTGACGTTCTCTGTCGACCTCTTCCATCAAATTTCCTTACCAGTCTCTGCAATGTTGGCACATTAGGCGCATTTTGCCTACCAGAATATAGATGATCTGATCCATCGTGTATGGCTCCATTTTACCTGACAACAATACGCACAAATGCCAGTTGATAATGACAGTCGGTAATCGCAGTATCAACAGATGCCATCCGCTTAAATTTAAAGTCCTGCAACCTAATAAACTGAAAGAGGTACTCAGTTTGCAAACAGCGTCCTTCATGGGACAGCCTTTATTTCCATTCTTATTTCACTTTATTTAATTTATTTTAATATAAAAGCAAGCACCAAGCACGCAAACCCAGTCCTGCTTGGTTCTCAATGCATGTCCAAAGACTTTTCACAATACAGGCCGCACCTTGTCCATACCTTTCCGTAGGTTTGGAGCAGACAATTTGTGTTATGAATTCTTTAAGCTCATTAATGTCAGTGGGTCTTGCAGCATACACAAGTTCTATAACCATTCTCTACAACCAGAAATCGCATGTATACAAATCGGATGATCTTGGTGGCCACGCCAAAGATCCGCCTCTTCAAGTCCAGCGCCTGCCAAATGTTCCATCTGGGTAATGCTGAACATTTAACGAATAATGTGGTGGTGTTGCATCATGCTGGAAGTAACTCGACGTTGCAGTACATAGGGGAAGACTATTGGCCGAAAATTCTGCAACATATCTAGTTAAGAATGTCCCACTACAGTCTTATTATTAAAAAACAAAAAAATATGCTATGCTCTTTACAATGGCCTGCAGAGTAAATATGGAGATGCAGATGTAAAAATTATGTGAATCTGTGGTGTCTGTTCTTTCGGGAACGTGCGAAAGCACAGACACCACGCTGAATCCGCAGCTACGGTACATATTATGTAAACTGAAGATGGAGAGGGAAGAAAGGAAAGGAAAGGGAAGGAAGTGCTGATGTCAACTGCATCTAGACTTTATTATGCGGAGTCAGCAGCGACGAGTGAAAATTCGTCCTGTACCGAGATCCAAACCTGGCATCTCCTGCTTACTGGGTTGTTGCGTTGTTGTTGTTGTGCTCTTCAGTCCTGAGACTGGTTTGATTCAGCTCTCCATGCTACTCTATCCTGTGCAAGCTTCTTCATCTCCGAGTACCTACTGCAACCTACATCCTTCTGAATCTGCTTAGTGTATTCATCTCTTGGTCTCCCTCTATGATTTTTACCCTCCACGCTGCCCTCCAATGCTAAATTTGTGATCCCTTGATGCCTCAAAACATGTTCTACCAACCGATCCCTTCTTCTAGTGAAGTTGTGCCACAAATTTCTCTTCTCCCCAATCCTATTCAATACCTCCTCATTAGTTACGTGATCTACCCACGTTATCTTCAGCATTCTTCTGTAGCACCACATTTCGAAGGCTTCTATTCTCTTCTTGTCCAACTATTTATCGTCTACGTTTCACTTCCGTACATGGCTACACTCCATGCAAATACTTCCAGAAACGACTTCCTGACACTTCAATCGATACTCGATGTTAACGAATTTCTCTTCTTCAGAAACGCTTTACTTGCCATTGCCAGTCTACATTTTATATCCTCTCTACTTCGAACATCATCAGTTATTTTGCTCCCCAAATAGAAAAACTCATTTACTACTTTAATCATCTCATTTCCTAATCTAATTCCCGCAGCATCACCCGATTTAATTCGACTACATTCCATTAGCCTCGTTTTGCTTTTGTTGATGTTTATCTTATATCCTCCTTTCAAGAGACTGTCCATTCCGTTCAACTGCTCTTCCAAATCCTTTGCTATCTCTGACAGAATTACAATGTCATCGTCGAACCTCAAAGTTGTTACGTTAACCACTGAGTTTATAGCAACTGCTCTGACCACGGCGGTACGCCCCCCGGCCGACTCACATTCCCTCCTGGCGCCACCTACCCGCAGTCCCAGTCCTGTGTCCGCACAGTGTGGACGCACAGTTACGTCCAGGCTCCTGTGGGAATCTCGACATAGCCGGCGGATTACGGCGCACCCTCCCGCTAGCAGCAGTGTGGACAGGTGACGCCAAGTGCGAACGTGAGTCGGCCGGGGGCGTACCGCCGTGGTCAGAGCAGTTGCTATAAACCCCGTATCTGTGTAGCACAGTGCTTAATGCAACTGCCTAGTGACCATGAGATGCTGGGTTCGAGTCCCGGTCCGGGATACAATTTCTCCCCCTTACTTCTTCAGTTTACGTAAGATGTAGAAATGTTTCGACCCACAACTACCCTCGCCAAAGTGGAGGGAGAGGCATCAAATGATGAACTAACAACAGAGAAAAAATAAATGCCACCGGTTGGAGTGACGCGACTGCGTGACGTAGCCTTGGCCTGGCCGTTAATAGCGACGGTGAATGTGTTTCCCTCTGGTGATTACGTCGTCGCCTCCTGCTACCAGCAGAGGCAGCAGGCAGGAAGACGGATAGCCGGTCCCGTCCCGCGCTGTTTGCTGACACCTGGCCCCGAGCTGCAGACACCACCCTGCCCCGTCCTTCTGTTTGCGCAGTCACCACCCACCCCGCCCGCCTGCCCCGACACTCGAGCCACGCCACGTCTGCGTACCGCTCAGCTCTTCCGCTGGCCGCGCTACGTGGCACTGTGTCAGCACAGCGTCACCACGGCACGTTCCATCACTGTCGTCGTCTCTCTTACTAAACGGCCGAAAAGGTCACCCGGTCACCCGGTCCCCGTTCCATGTGGCCTATCTGACGGATTCCAGGAGGAACACAAGTCTGATTTTCAATACTTCGTACAGTTACACGATTATTTGGAAAAACAGAAACATCATGAGCGTGATGTGTGACCACAACGAAATTTATTCCACTGATTAGGGACATGACACTGCACAAACGTTTAGCATTAGAGACTGTGCAAATTCAGTAGAGTACAGCACCGCCACGTCCTGCAGTCAGAGCCGATAGAGGTCGTGGCACGGAATCAAATGCTGCCGGGGAAAGTTCTACCACGTGATCTGTAAGCACATCCACAAAGCGTCAACTGTAGCTGTGGGAGGATCTCAATGAACACGTCGCCGGCCGCCCTCCCATTTCACGTGCCCATTTCAGTCGTAGACGGCGATGTCGTGGTGTTGACATTGGCACATGCATGGGTCGTCGGTTGCAGGGGCCTATTGTCAGGAGTGTTCGGTGCACGGCGTGTTCAGACACACTTGTAATCTGCGCAGCATTAAAATCTGATGTTAGTTCGGCCTGTTTTACCAGTCTGCCCAGCCTACGACATTCGACATTTGTAACGAGTGGCCGCCCAACGTTATGAGATCTGGACGTGGTTTTACCTTAGTTTCGCCACGTGTTGAAGGCACTGACCACAACACTCTTCGAACATCCGACAAGTTGTGCAGTTTCCAAAACGCTCGTGCCGAGCCTCCGGGCCATCACAATCGTCCTCAATGAAACTCACGTACATTGCACGCCTTTCCCGTTCTACATACGGACAGGACGCTCACTGGCACTGTCATACATACACCGCGCGTGATGTTGAAATTGCCTGGACGGGTTTATAGCGGTAGTAGGTCGGTAGTCATTATGTTCTGGCAGATCTGTGTGTATCCATCAACATGTAAATCTTACGGTAATGGCTTAATGCAATATGTTAACTATTAACTTCAGAAATTGTATGTATATCTTTTCAGGCAGCGATACTCATGATGCGCAAATTACCTGTACTATAAAGTTACTAGTCCGACCGACCGCCGTGTCGTTCTCTGCCATTCGCGTAATTGGATGCGATGTGGAGGGTCACGTGATCAGCACTTCGCTCTTTCGGTCGTTGTCGTATTTCTTGACTTTGAAACCGCTACTAATTGGTGGGGTAGCTTCCCAGTTGGCCTCAAGAGCCCGAGTACTCTCCGTACCAGTCGTCCAACCGAGGAAAGATCCACGGCAGCACCGGGAATCGAACCCGGGTCCTCTGCATGTCAGTCAGGCACGCTTCCATCATGGGCAGGGAAGGGGGAAGAAGGTTGTTACACACGGCTTATGACAAGGTACAGAAGGTCGAGCTATCAGGACTTCTGAGTGGGCATCCAGAGCTGCTGTTAAACGACAGAAAAAGAAATTAATAAAATGAAGAGAATGTATTTCAATGTATGGTATACAAGGAGAGCTCCCAGGGTCGAAGTTAGCACGTTGACCAGTCTAGGAGGTCGAACAACGAAATAAGTGGGCAATGGGTGGGGAGACGGTTCATGTAAATTGATGCTGGTGGCCATTCATGGAACTCCTGCCAAGAAACACGTCTATTCTGCTCGAGGGCTGGAACGCAAGAGACAGAGAGGCAACTGTGTTCTGCACTACAGAATCCTCCAGAGACACACACGTAGCCCGAATCCCATGCGCGCTATTGGCTAAAATTTTGGAAATTTGTGCTGCTGAGGTCGTCGGTCGCTAGGCTTACACACTACTTAATCTAACTTAAACTAACTTACGCTAGCAACACACACACACACACACACACACACACACACACACACACATGTCCTAGGGAGGACTCGAACCTCCGACGGGGGGGAGCCGCGCGAACCGCCACAAGGCGCCCTGGACCACGCGGTTGCGCCGCGCGGCCCGCTATAACCGATGGCGTGAATTCAGTAGTAATTTCAGCGTAGTTCTGAAGCCGTCTCTTGTCAGCAGCTTTAACTGCACAGAACTTCCTCGGTTCTGACAGGCAGTCAACTTGTGTCGCTTAGGCACAACGAAAGTTGCTGTAAGAGAAAACTTGTAAAGATCTGACTGGGCCTTTGAAATAAATTATTTAAACCAGTTACCTAACATATTTTTTTACTGGCTAGTATCCTGTACAGGTGTACATTCAGCGAAGGAGGCGGTCTACCAAGACTGTTTTCATCCAATATTCCAGATGACAGACTTAAACGACTTGCAACAAGCTTTACACATATTTTCAAACCTCTTCGAAACTCTTCTGCGCGAAATAATGAAAGCAAAAAGTTTATCGCTTACTACATTTTCCGTAAAGCTTCAGCATGAGGCTTGACATTTTAATTTATTACTTCCGCAGTACAAACTCTATTCGCAACGCTTCTTGCAGGCGTTATTCACACATGCCTTGAATACATCATGGCACAGCGGGGTGTATGACGTCACAATCATTGAGATGCGTGGAAAAACTACGTTTCTTAGAACAGAGCGCAAATTACGTTGACTATACTCATCTACTGTTTGATAATAAGGCTCTTTTATACATGGGAGGTTGCTTGTTTAAAAAATCGGAGGTGGAGCTTATTGGTGGGATTACTAATACAAAAATATGTGGTCACGGAGTCACAGTAAGAGCCTGATGAAAATACTCTGCATAGGAACACGCTGTTAAATGAATTAAACGTGCTGAAACGGAACTAACTTCTCGATAGATGTGGAATGAATGAAGCAGCAGTGACGTGAAATGACACACGATGTGCGTCGCCTGTGCCAGGATGAGCCACCATGCTCCACAGTACCTGGTCCTCCTCCCTCGCTCCCCCTCCGTCCCGGTGGCGCTGTTCTACTCCCACGTACCCCGTGGTGTGGTAGCAGTGTACGGAGCTCATAGCTGGCAATGTCAGCGACAGCGAAAGGTTGTGTCAAGTCTGGAGGCATGATCAGCTCGCGTGATGACTGAGGTGTTTGCCTATGATTAGCAGAAATACTGGGTTCGAGAACCAGAATGGCACAAATTTCAAATTTTCGCTACCCGCAGGTAACACATGACACTAACAGTCACTTTGAATACTCTCTCCCAGTATACCGATCAGAACGGCAGAAGCTTTAGAGTTCGATAGACCACTGGAGTATTTAGGTTGAACGAAAGCTAGGTGTCACACATCGCTGCAATTCTGACAGGCACTCCAAAATGTTTAGGGATCTAGCATATCTCCAAATACTCAGGAAACGAATGGCGCAAGAAAGGTATCTTTCCACTGATCCGTTCACCAATACTGAAGCAAACTGTTACAGATTTGGGGAACATAAACACCAAGCCAGTGAACACAAGCAGGGGGGGGGGGGGGGGGGAGGGGTGAGACAAGGCTGCCGTATTTCATAGGCAGCCTTCAATAAATACGTCGGTAAAGTGATCAGTAAACAGAAAATGATGCATAAAAAAAGGAGTAGTTTTAGATCGTAACACTTGAGTAAATGAAATCCTGCACGCGGATGACCGAACAATGATGGCGGAGAATGAAGATGGGAATGTATAAGTTGCAGCAATCTGACACTGTCTGTAAAGAAACCGAAGGAGATGGCACATCAGGACACACAACCAACAAGACTAAAAGTTGTCTTCAGTTATAAAATCTTGGACCAAGTTAGATATTTTAAATACCTAGGATGCAACGTCACGTATGAGTACCATGGTGACTTGAACCAAAAATTAAATAAGTATACTTCTACGTGTGGAACGATTGTAAAAATTTGTAGAATAAAGCCAGATAAGAAACCCAACTCAAGGTTTACAAAATCATAGCATTACCAAGCCATACTTACAGTAGAATACAGGCTAAAGAAATGAGGTTTCTGAGAAGAGTGGAAGCAGGTACAAGGAAATATTTCAAAATAACCAGAACCATACTGCCATGTTGCGTCACTGCCACACAATTAACATAAATAATGCCCACAGTTCACGAAAGAGAAATTATGAGAGTCTGGTTTAATGAGATGCTAGCAAATTAGTTGGCAAAACCGGCGACAAGGGCGCAACTGACAGTACTCGTTGAAAATTACGGCAAACCGGGCAATGGCAGCATTATATCTACTAGAATTTGCCCACTGCCAACTGGTAGTGGGTGTGCCAAGAGGTTTCTGTGGCAAGTTTCACGTGACATAACCGGTTTACAAGCCCTCAGATGGTCAGCATCAGATCTATGGGTACGTAATGGCAACCCTGCTGTTCCTGAGCTGGCGAGTGGTAAGCGCCACCAGTCCCCTGTCACGAAAGCTCTGGGCAGACTTCAACGACCGTCGTGCGGCGTACGCCGGTGTGGCCGAGCGGTTCTAGGCGCTTCAGTCGCGGACTCTAATTCTGCCTCAGCATGAATGTGTGTGGTGTCCTTAGGTTAGTTAGCTTTAAGTAGTTCTAAGTTCTACGGGACTGATGAACTCAGATGTTAAGTCCCATAGTGCTCAGGGCCATTTGTACCATTTTTCTCGTCGTGCAGCACAGCGGGGACCATTGTGTGTCACAGCTGCCCGGATCGCGAGGATCATAAAAACCTCTATAACAATCCCTGCATCTCAAGTTGTATTGGACCTTGAAAAGTAGTTGAAACTAGGTAGTTGAAAGTATAGTGAGCACCTTTTCTTACCTGCTTGAAATCGGTTTAACAATAAAGAAAAGTCCTTTTTTTGCGCCTTTTTCTTGGGTGTGACGCATTATCCTGTTGGAATTGGAACTTGTCGACATTTTTTTGGGGAGGGGTTAGGTTAGTGGAGGTAGCTCAATTGACCTTCTTCCCGCCAAAATTCAAACTCCCCCCAAAATCCGCCATCTTGATTCACGTCTCATTGAGTGTCTGTGACGTCACAGCCGCCATCTTGGATAACGTCATGCGCTATTGCCAAGTCTACGCGACGCCATCTTGGATGATGTAATCGGCCCTATCTTGGATACATCTGGCAATAATGGGATGTGGGGCCACACATACTTTTCTCTACTACTAGTGTATTGACCGAGCTGTCATTTCTGCTCAGGTCGTTCATGTGAAAAGGTTTCCGACGTGATTATGGCCGCACGACTGGCACTAAGAGATTTGAACGAGGAATGGTAGTTGGATATAAATACATGGGACATCCGGTTTCGGAAATCGCTAGCCAAATCAACATTCCGAGATCAACAGTATCAAGTGTTCTGAGAATACAAAAGTTCAGGCAATATCTCTGACCATGGACAATAAAGTGGCCGACGGTCTACACTTAGCGAGTGAGAACAGTGGCGTTTGCATAAGTTATTAGTGCTAACAGACAAGCAACACTACGTGAAATAACAGCAGAAGTCGATGTGAGCCGTACAGCGAACGTATCCGTAGGAGAGAGCGGCGAAATTTGGGCTATGGCAACAGACAACTGACGCGAATGCCTTCGCTGACAGCACCACATCGCCTGCAGTGCCTCTGCTGGGCTCGTGGCCGTGTCGGTTGGACGCTGGACGACTGAAAAACCGTGGCATGGTCAGATGAGTCCTGAAGAGCTTATGGTAAGTTTCAGGTGCAGCGCATACCCGACAAAGCCATGGATCCATGTTGTCAACAATGCGCTGTGCAAGCTGGTGGTGGCTCCGTAATGGTGTGGGCTGCGTTTACATGGAATGGACTGGGTGCTCTGGTCCAGTTGAACCAATCATTAACTGGAAATACACTACTGGCCATTTTGGTACCGCGCGCCGCGGAATTTGAATCCGCGCCAGACGTTATGGACGTCGAAGACCCGTAGAGGTCGCTGCACTGTAAGCTGTGGCGGCGCGCGCCTCCTGGCCCGCTTTTAGTGTGGGGGCGCCACAGTGGAACACCTGGTCCCAGCGGCCAATAGCGTACTTAAGCGCCGGCCACTAGCTCATCCAGTACTCCCCCCTTCCATCCTCTTTCTTCCCCACCTCCCCTCTCTTTGCGCCCTTCTCTCCCCCGAGTCCTTTTACATTTCCCTCCTCTGCCTCCTCTCATTCCCTCTCGCGTCTGCCCTTCTCCCCCTTTATTAGTCCTCTCCCTCCTTGGTTCCCCCCCCTTTTCGTTTTTTCCTCTCCTCCCTCCTTATTTTTCCCCCTCCTCAGGGTCCCCTCCCCCCCCCCCCCCCCCCCCGCCTGCCTGTGCATCGGGAGTGCCATATTTGTGCCGCCATTTTCGTGCAGTGTTTTACGGTGTGTTTTTCCAGTGAGTGTTCCGTGTTGTGTCTTTTGGGAAGTGTAGCGAACAGCCATCATACTGTCGCTGGGTGTGATTTTTTTATCTCTTGCGAACATAAACCAGACTGTCGCCATGTTTTTTTAATTGTGTGTCTACTATGTTAATTGTCTGATTCCTGTGTATTTTATGAACATTGCCAACCCCTTTTGCTTTCTGTTTTAACTTTCCGCATTTTTACGCCATTTTACACCATTTTATCGCCTGTTTTTCCTTGTTTCTTGGTTCTTGCTTTTTTAAAACAAAAAGTCTGTAGGCTGTAGAGCAGCGTAGTAAGCTGCTGCCAGCCCGCCCCCTTCGGGGGGAATTGAAAAAAAAAAAAAAAGCTAATCCAGTCAGTCTTATCTCGCTTACGTCGGTTTACCCCTCGCTTGCGCTAGATTGCTTTCTTCTCGTATTCGTTCTGTCGTGTTGGTATGGGGTGCCGTTGGTTACACGTCTCGGTCACCTCTTGTTCGCATTGACGGCACTTTGAACAGCGGACATTACATTTCAGATGTGTTGTTTGACTCAATGCCCAGGCGTATCGAGGCCGTTATTACGGCTGGAGGTGGTTGTTCTGGGTACTGATTTCTCAGTATCTATGCACGCAAATTGTGTGAAATTGTAATCACATGTCAGTTCTAGTATAATATATTTGTCCAATGAATACCCGTTTATCATCTGCATTTCTTATTGGTGTAGCAATTTGAATGGCCAGTAGTGTAAGTTCGGCTACTTTGAGACAATTTGCAGCCATTTATAGACTTCATGTTCTTAAACAACGGTGGAATTTTTACGGATGACAATGCGCCACGTCATTGGGCCACAGCTGTTCGCGATCGGTTTGAGGCACTTTCTGGACAGTTCGAGCGAACGATTTGGCCACCCATATCACCCAGTGTGAATCCCATTGAACATTTATGGGACGTAACCGGGACGTCAGTTCGCAAACAAAATCCTGAACCGGCAACACTTTCGCAATTATGGACGGCTATAGAGGCAGAATGGCTCTGTATTTCAGCAGGGGACTTCCAACGACTTGTTTCCTGGAGCTGCTGGACTGCGACAGGGTCTTAGTCGATATCCCTCGACTTTTGTCACTGAGTTACTCAGATATGTTGTATTTTGGGAAACCACTAAGGAGTAATGCTGCAATTTGCCTTGATCCTTCAAGGTCATTTTACATCCATTTTCTTTCAGTCTAGATATGAGCTGAGGAAGTGATCAGGAATTTACGAGCGCTAACTTTCTGACACAGTGTCATTATTACCGACAGGGATTTTAAAGTAAAGAGATCACTGTTCGACACAAAAGCGAGGACAATTTTTGGTGGCGAAAATTCAAAGGATCTTGAATAATACAACCTTACAAAAATGGTCCAAATGGCTCTAAGCACTATGCGACTTAACATCTGAGGTCATCAGTCCTCTACACTTAGAACTAAGTAAACCTAACTAACCTAAGGACATCACACATCCATGCCCGAGGCAGGATTCGAACCTGCGACCGTAGCAGCCGGCTGGTTCCGGACTGAAGCGCCTAGAACCGCTCGGGCACCCCGGGCCAGTCCACGCTTACACATTCCAAAATTTCGTCATTTAAGTATACACCTATCACTTCTTGCAATGCCGGCCGGAATGATCGAGCGGTTCTAGGCGCTACAGTCTGGAACCGTGGGACGGCTACGGACGCAGGTTCGAATCCTGCCTCGGGCATGGATGTGTGTGATGTCCTTAGGTTAGTTAGGTTTAATTAGTTCTAAGTTATAGGGGACTGATGAACTCAGAAGTTAAATCCCGTAGTGCTCAGAGCCATTTGAGCCATTTTTTGAACTTCTTGCAACATAGGAAAGATCATTTTCTGTGTTGAAGAACGTTTCAGCAGACAGCTGCATGAGCCTAAAACAGGAAATTACGGATTATTTTGTATATCATGTCCCCCAATGAACCATGGACCATGCCATTGATGGGGAGGCTTGCGTGCCTCAGCGATACAGATAGCCGTACCTTAGGTGCAACCACAACAGAGGGGTATCTGTTGAGAGGCCAGACAAACGTGTGGTTCCTGAAGAGGGGCAGCAGCCTTTTCAGTAGTTGCAGGGGCAACAGTCTGGATGATTGACTGATCTGGCCTTGTAACATTGACCAAAACGGCCTTGCTGTGCTGGTACTGCGAACGGTTGAAACCAAGGGGAAACTACAGCCGTAATTTTTCCCGAGGGCATGCAGCTTTACTATATGGTTAATTGATGATGGCGTCCTCTTGCGTAAAATATTGCGGAGGTAAAATAGTTCCCCATTCAGATCTCCAGGCGGGGACTACTCAAGAGGATGTCGTTATCAGGAGAACGAAAACTGGCGTTCTACGGATCGGAGGGCGGAATGTCAGATCCCTTAATCGGGCAGGTAGGTTAGAAAATTTAAAAAGAGAAATGGACAGGTTACAGTTAGATATAGTGGGAATTAGTGAAGTTCGGTGGCAGGAGGAACAAGACTTCTGGTCAGGTGAATACAGGGTTATAAATACAAAATCAAATAGGGGTAATGCAGGAGTAGGTTTAATAATGAATAAAAAAATAGGAGTACAGATAAGCTACTACAAACAGCATAGTGAACGCATTATTGTGGCCGAGATAGATACGAAGCCCACGCCAACCGCAGTAGTACAAGTTTATATGCCAACTAGCTTCACAGACGACGAAGAGATTGATGAAATGTATGATGAGATAAAAGAAATTATTCAGATAGTCAAGGGAGACGAAAATTTAATAGTCATGGGTGACTGGAACTCGATAGTAGGAAAAGGAAGAGAAGGAAACGTAGTAGGTGAATGTGGAATGGGGCTAAGGAATGAAAGAGGAAGCCGCCTGGTAGAATTATGCACAGTGCATAACTTAATCATAGCTAACACTTGGTTCAAGAATCATAAAAGAAGGTAGTATACATGGAAGAATCCTAGAGATACTGGAAGGTCTCAGATAGATTATATAATGGTAAGACAGAGATTCAGGAACCAGGTTTCAATTTGTAAGACATTTCCAGGGGCAGATGTGGACTCTGACCACAATCTATTGGTTATGCACTGTTGATTAAAACTAAAGAAACTGCAAAAACGTGGGAATTTGAGGAGATGGGACCTGGAAAAACTGAAAGAACCAGAGGTTGTAAAGAGCTTCAGGGAGAGCATTAGGGAACGATTGACAAGAATGGGGGAAATAAATACAGTAGAAGAAGAATGGGTAGCTTTGAGAGATGAAATAGTGAAGGTATCAGAGGATCAAGTAGGTAAAAAGACGAGGGCTAATAGAAATCCTTTGGTAACAGAAGAGATATTGAATTTAATTGATGAAAGAAGAAAATATAAAAATGCAGTGAATGAAGCAGGCAAAAAGGAATACAAACGTCTCAAAAATGAGATCGACAGGAAGTGCAAAATGGCTAAGCAGGGCTGGCTAGAGGACAAAAAAAATGTTCAAATGTGTGTGAAATGTTATGGGACTTAATGGCTAAGGTCATCAGTCCCTAAGCTTACACACTACTTAACCTAAATTATCCTTAGGACAAACGCACACACCCATGCCCGAGGGAGGACTCGAACCTCCGCCGGGACCAGCCGCACAGTCTATGACTGCAGCGCCTGAGACCGCTCGGCTAATCCCGCGCGGCGCTAGAGGACAAATGTAAGGATGTAGAGGCGCATATCACTAGGGGTAAGATAGATACTGCCTACAGGAAAATTAAAGAGACCTTTGGAGAAAAGAGAACCACTTGCATGAATATCAAGAGCTCGGATGGAAACCCAGTTCTAAGCAAAGAAGGGAAAGCAGAAAGGTGGGAGGAGTATATAGAGGGTCTATACAAGGGCGATGTTCTTGAGGACAATATTATAGAAATGGTAGAGAATGCAGACGAAGACGAAACAGGAGATATGATACTGCGTGAAGAGTTTGACAGAGCACTGAATGTCCTTAGTCGAAACAAGGCCCTGGGAGTAGACAATGTTCCATTAGAACTACTGACAGCCTTGGGAGAGCCAGGCCTAACAAACCTCTACCATCTGGTGAGCAAGATGTATGAAACAGGCGAAATACCCTCAGACTTCAAGAAGAATATAATACTCCCAAACCGAAAGAAAGCAGGTGTTGACAGATGTGAAAATTGCCGAACTATCAGTTTTATAAGCAACAGCTGCAAAATACTAACACGAAGTCTTTACAGACGAATGGAAAAACTGGTAGAAGCCGACCTCGGGGAAGATCAGTTTGGATTCCGTAGAAATGTTGGAACAAATGAGGCAGTACTGACCCTACGACTTATCTTAGAAAGTAGATTAAGGAAAGGGAAACCTACGTATCTAGCATTTGTAGACTTAGAGAAAGCTTTTGACAATATTGACTGGAATACTCTCTTTCAAATTCTGAAGGTAGCAGGTGTAAAATACAGGGAGCGAAAGGCTATTTACAATTTGTACAGAAACCAGACGGCAGTTATAAGGGTCGAGAGGCATGAAAGGGAAGCAGCGATTGGGAAGGGAGTGAGACAGGGTTGTAGCCTATCCCCGATGTTATTCAATCTGTATATTGAGGAAGCAGTAAAGGAAACAAAAGAAAAATTCGGAGTAGGAATTAAAATCCATGGAGAAGAAATAGAAACTTTGAGGTTTGCTGATGACATTGTAACTCTGTCAGAGACAGCAAACGACCTCTATGAGCAGCTGAACGGAATGGACAGTGTCTTGAAAGGAGGATATAAGATGAACATCAACAAAAGCAAAACGAGGCTAATGGAATGTAGTCGAATTAAATCGGGTGATGCTGCGGGAATTAGATGGGAAAGTGAGACGCTTAAAGTAGTAAATGAGTTTTTCTATTTGGGGAGCAAAATAAATGATGATGTTCGAAGTAGAGAGGATATCAAATGTAGACTGGCAATGGCAAGTAAAGCGTTTCTGAAGAAGAGAAATTCGTTAACATCGAGTATCGATTGAAGTGTCAGGAAGTCGTTTCTGAAAGTATTTGTATGGAGTGTAGCCATGTATGGAAGTGAAACGTGGACGATAAATAGTTGGACAAGAAGAGAATAGAAGCTTTCGAAATGTGTTGCTACAGAAGAATGATGAAGATTAGATGGGCATATCACATAAATAACGAGGAGGTATTGACTAGAATTGGGAGAAGAGAAATTTGCGGCACAACTTGACTAGAAGAATGTATCGGTTGGTAGGGCATATTCTGAGGCATCAAGGGATCACCACTTTCGTATTGGATGGCAGCGTGGAGGGTAAAAATCTTAGAGGAAGAGATGAATACACTAAACAGATTCAGAAGGATGTAGATGTCAGTAGGTACTGGGAGATGAAAAAGCTTGCACAGGATACAGTAGCATGGAGAGGTGCATCAAACCAGTCTCTGGACTGAAGACCACAACAACATTGTTTATCATATGGCTTTTAGTACCGGGAATCTCCGGAGTGATGCTTGGCTCGGCTTCGACGCAGTTCTTCTCATTTAAGCAGAGGAGCTTCATGCTTAAGGGAATCGGAATTTGTCAGGAAAGAAAGGTATTCAGATGGAATTGGTCGTGGCTTATAGTAAGGGACAATTTGCCTAAACTGAAAGTGGGAGACCACCGAAAACCATTTTCCAGGTTGCCAGCAGCTGGATTCAAACCACATCGCCTCCAGAATCCAGGGACTGCGAGCTCAGCGGCTCAACACGCAGAGCTACCCAAAGTCAATGGAGAATTGGGAAAACGTGGTTGTTGTGCATTAGTTTATAAGAAAACACTTCACAACAATAGACTGAATTAGTTGTGCATGTTTAGTCATTTGATAGTGAATGAGTGCAGGCATATTTTAAGATTCAATTGTCCATGGAATTGTTGGCTTCAATTAGTATAGTGTTAAAAGAACTTAAATACTTTTTAGACTAAAGGAGGAGGGAGAGATGTAGTCGGTTGGGACGAATTTAAGCAGCTCGCTCAAAAAATCTTCTATGAACGGACGAACAACAGAATCTGGTGTCATTACATATCTCTTCCGCTCTCCGCTAACCCCTCCCCACCGTTCGGTCCGAATCGGAACTGGTTTTGACAACTCTGCGCCTCCCGGTTGACCAGATTGGGCGACGTTTTCCCATCTGGCCTACTAATGATACAATATGGAGCAAATTTTTTTTAAAGAGACGGAACCATCGCCGTCTGGGCGATATTTTTGTTGATCAACACTATTTTTGAGCGACACAGACAAACTTAAGTGTGTTTCATGCACTGATTTCAAGTTAGTGCTATTTCTAATGGTATTTACCGCTCCGCTGCCATGTGAAATACTGAAATATCGCAATCCCAAAGTTCTTCCAGCCTACAAATAATGAATACAGAGCTAACGTTAAATTTCTGTAGATAGGTAATTAGGCTATTGTAGTAATGTGTACATATTTTTAACTTACCATAACGCTAGAGGACGAATAAAAATCGGTTTTCCTCTTCTTTCTTGATAGAGGTTTATTCATAACTAGAAACTTTCACAACAGCACGCACCACAAAAATAATAAACGGTACATTTATATTAAGTTCAACTGCAAGTGAGAACTGAACTAATTAACAAAACAACAGAGCTTAAGTAAGGCCAACCATTGGTCTTGGCTAAAATAGGGATGGGCGGTAGCCGACAGTGCTGTAGATCTATAGAAAGTTTAAATCTATCGTTGGGATTGCTCGCTATAGTGTATAACCCTTTTTCGTCGTATTACTGGAAATCGAAATATCTTTCAGTTCCACTACACGGCAATCAGGCTGTGCGTAATTTCATTTAAGTAATAGGGGGGATCCATACCCCTGGATCCATCCTGTGGCTATGCCCTTGTATCCCTGTGGTGTTGTTTTAGCTCCTCTATCATTTTCCTTCTGTTTACTTCCAGGATGAAGTACCTTTCACCTTTCTCCTTTGTTTTATGGTGTCTGACATGGAGTAATTATGTGGGTCGAGGCGAGTGAGGTAGGAGTTAGTGAGTGATTAACTGAGAGAGTGGGCCAACATTTTTAGCCCTTTGCCCCAAATTCGTTTAATTCGTTTGAGAGCCCATACACCCTAAAAACAACAACAGCCGGTTTGCAACAGCGTAGTGAAGTGGTAAAAGAAATTCGACGCCAATGGTAGTTTGTGTGACGCAACCAGGCATGTCAGAGCAGACAGTGGACCGATTGTTCGAAGGACGCGATGTTGCGTAGTCCCGCAACGTCTGCAGAACTGAACAGCCCTCCTGCACCGCAGTCACCACACTTGAAGGCCTGCCATTTTTTCTTGTGGGGTAAAATCAAGGGACAGCGTTTACGTTCCACCTCCACCACAGATCATCAAAGACTTGCGACACCGCATAGCAGCAGCTTTTCTTACCATCACTCCTGTTATGCTGGGCCGGTTATGGGCAGAATTGCACTATAGAGCAGATGTGTGCCGTGTGATGAAGGGTGCGCACGTACGGAGAACTCTTACGAACATTGCAAAAAAACTTTTGAGAATGTGTCTTTTAAATACAGTCTCTTTACCGTTCTTGGCCATTTATCTGTACTGACGTTTTAAAAATATTTCATTACCACGTACATTTCTTATTCTTAGCGGATGGTTTACAGTAATATGAGACGAAAATTTAAAATGGGCTGTACACTCAGATACAAATTGCAAGAAGATAAAAAGCATCTTTTCATGCCCTACTAAAACGTAAAAAAAAGTCTTCCCTTTGGACCTGAAAAAGGAAGTTGTACAAACTCCCGTAATTGGGACTGTTAATTTATTGCGATGTTATCCTGCGGGGTCTTTCTCAGGAAAGTTCACGCCACGTGGAACTGGCGACGGATGCCTGTGTACGATGAATCCTGTCACGCTCATGTTTTCCATCACTTATCGCCACCTGGTGTGCAGTTATCGGGGCTGCTTGCAAACAAGCGCAGGTATCTCCGTACAATTTTATCCCCGTTACCGTGTGACCACCTCATATAGTCCCTCACATCTTTCCTCGACGTTAATACCAGTACCAATCAAAGTGAAGTCCGTCCAGTCTTACACCGCCAGAGCCTCTCTCTCTATACGCATTTCTGTCGCTGGAACTGACTGGAATGATCTGTTCCAAAGTATCAGAGAAGTTGATCATGCGTCTAGCTTCAAAGGCGGCTAGTTACTGACATCTCATAAAACAGCGATGGTTCTCGTCCTCGTTTCTGTACTCAACATTTTAATCCGTTTTATTAGGTCGCTTTCTTGTGTGGTTGCCTGTTCGGTACAAATTATGCTACTGATTTTAAACTAACTTAACGACGAGCTAGAGACTTGTAACTTCCAGTATAGCTCACAATTTGATGACAGTGCAATATTAATGCGCTTCTCGTCTGATGCATGGCAGAGGGTACTTTGTCTTTCGGTCTGTCTCTTCTGTACAAATTTTGCAATTGGTACCAAACTAGCTTCCCGATCACATTAAGACTTGACTTTCTCAATATTGCTCAGAACTGGATCACAGCGCAATGTTAACTGTCTTTTTTGAGTGATATGTGGTGGACGGCACATCACTTTTTTTTTCTGGTACAAATTTTGCAGTTTATTTGGAATTACTTTCCCAGTAATCTTGAGACTTGAAACTTTCAACGTAAGAAAGTACTGGATGACAATGCAATATTTGCTCACTTTCGTGTGTGTTGTGAGGTGAAGAATACCTTGTTTATGATTTTCTTATGAGGTCGCTTTCTTGTGTGTTTGTCTGTTCGGCAAAAATTTTGGAACTGATATTAAGCTAACTTGTGGATGAGCTGGAGACGTGAACTTCCAACATAGCTCATACGTGAGTGACAATGCAGCATTAGCTCAGTTGCTCTTCCGGTGTGCGGTGGAGGGTACTTCGTGTACCACTGCTGTTTCCTCCGTTTCTTATTCCAGTCACAAACGATTCGCGGCCAGCTCTATTGCTCATGACGTTCTGTGTGAGGTGGGACCTCTTTAATTTTTACCTTCACGGTGTTTTTGCGATGTATACGAGCAATATATTGGTTGGTCCACGTGGAGAGAAACTGAAATAAACCTGAAATTTACCACATGCCTCTGTTGCAATCTGTCAAAATGTTTGAAATCGACTGAAAAACTTCACCTACACCAGACTATAAAGCGGAAAATAATTATTAAAATCAAAAGGTTTTTAAAATAATGTGGTTTTAAAACGGAGTAAATAGTGTAAAATAATTTGTGCTAGCTCCCTACAGATTCGTAACCCCATACACATAATCCTGAAAATTATTGCTTGTGATTTTTTATAGCCATGACAATACGTGTAAAACTGAAAACGAAAAACATGGAGTGCACGCAGTATATAATGTAGTAGGGGAGGTGGTTGAGCAGAATCACGCAGCAGTTGACATCATTTGCAGTGCAGTTAAGTTATTAGTGAGTTAGTTCACCAGTTCATGCATCAGCTATCTATTGCAATCGCACCGCATTTTTGTTTTAAATTTTTCAAGTTATCGTCATAGCTATAAAAAATTCACAAGCACATATTTTCTGGACTGTCTGTATGGGATTAGGAATCTGTATGGAGCTAGCATAAATAATTTTACACTTTTTAGTTCGTTTTAAAAAGTGATGTATTAGAAAGTCCTTTAATTAAATAATTTTTTATTATAGTCATGTACCGTCGTTTGCCGCTAGACGTTTATCATTTCCTAACTTTCGTGGCTGGGAGAGTGTTTCTGAATTAGAAGTCGCTACAACATACTTCAGTTTTCTGTCTCCATACCTGATTACAAACGTCTCAAAAACGAGATCGACAGGAAGTGCAAAATGGCTAAGCAGGGATGGCTAGAGGACAAATGTAAGGATGTAGAGGCTTGTCTCTCTAGGGGTAAGATAGATACTGCCTACAGGAAAATTAAAGAGACCTTTGGAGAGAAGAGAACCACTTGTATGAATATCAAGAGCTCAGATGGAAACCCAGTTCTAAGCAAAGAAGGGAAGGCAGAAAGGTGGAAGGAGTATATAGAGGGTTTATACAAGGGCGATGTACTTGAGGACAATATTATGGAAATGGAAGAGCATGTAGATGAAGACGAAATGGGAGATAAGATACTGCGTGAAGAGTTTGACAGAGCACTGAAAGACCTGAGTCGAAACAAGGCCCCGGGAGTAGACAACATTCCATTAGAACTACTGATGGCCTTGGGAGAGCCAGTCATGACAAAACTCTACCATCTGGTGAGCAAGATGTATGAGACAGGCGAAATACCCTCAGACTTCAAGAAGAATATAATACTCCCAAACCGAAAGAAAGCAGGTGTTGACAGATGTGAAAATTACCGAACTATCAGTTTAATAAGTCACAGCTGCAAAATACTAACGCGAATTCTTTACAGACGAATGGAGAAACTGGTAGAAGCTGACCTCGGGGAAGATCAGTTTGGATTCCATAGAAATGTTGGAACACGTGAGGCAATACTAACCTTACGACTTATCTCAGAAGAAAGATTAGGAAAAGGCAAACCTACGTTTCTAGCATTTGTAGACTGAGAGAAAGCTTTTGACAGTGTTAACTGCAATACTCTCTTTCAAATTCTGAAGGTGGCAAGGGTAAAATACAGGGAGCGAAAGGCTATTTACAATTTGTACAGAAACCAGATGGCAGTTATAAGAGTCGAGGGGCATGAAAGGGAAGCAGTGGTTGGGAAAGGAGTGAGACAGGGTTGTAGCCTCTCCCCGATGTTATTCAATCTGTATATTGAGCAAGCAGTAAAGGTAACAAAAGAAAAATTCGGAGTAGGTATTAAAATTCATGGAGAAGAAGTAAAAACTTTGAAGTTCGCCGATGACATTGTAATTCTGTCAGAGACAGCAAAGGACTTGAAAGAGCAGTTGAACGGAATGGACAGTGTCTTGAAAGGAGGATATAAGATGAACATCAACAAAAGCAAAACGAGGCTAATGGAATGTAGTCGAATTAAATCGGGTGATGCTGCGGGAATTAGATTAGGAAATGAGACGATTAAAGTAGTAAATGAGTTTTTCTATTTGGGGAGCAAAATAACTGATGATGTTCGAAGTAGAGAGGATATAAAATGTAGACTGGCAATGGCAAGTAAAGCGTTTCTGAAGAAGAGAAATTCGTTAACATCGAGTATCGATTGAAGTGTCAGGAAGTCGTTTCTGGAAGTATTTGCATGGAGTGTAGCCATGTACGGAAGTGAAACGTAGACGATAAATAGTTGGACAAGAAGAGAATAGAAGCCTTCGAAATGTGGTGCTACAGAAGAATGCTGAAGATAACGTGGGTAGATCACGTAACTAATGAGGAGGTATTGAATAGGATTGGGGAGAAGAGAAATTTGTGGCACAACTTCACTAGAAGAGGGGATCGGTTGGTAGAACATGTTTTGAGGCATCAAGGGATCACAAATTTAGCATTGGAGGGCAGCGTGGAGGGTAAAAATCATAGAGGGAGACCAAGAGATGAATACACTAAGCAGATTCAGAAGGATGTAGGTTGCAGTAGGTACTCGGAGATGAAGAAGCTTGCACAGGATAGAGTAGCATGGAGAGCTGCATCTCAGGACTGAAGACGACAACAACACAACCTGATTACATCTGCATTATCCTCTGTCACTAAAAGTATTATCTTTGTAATTATTATCATTAGCATTTGTTGTACCCTTTGCTACTATGATTACCTCCTACAAAGTAATCTTATTTCTGATAGCCTCTGGTACAAACAGTCATCCTTTCAGTTAGCGTTATTATCATTTATTGTAATATTTTACATATTATAATAACTAATCAAATTGTGATTTCAAAAGATTTAAATGTGTGAAACTCTCATCCGATGTAAGAGTAAGACCTTATTATGTGAAGTTAAATAAAGGAATAGATGAAGTAATTTCATTGCGAAAGTACAGGGTGGCGCAGATCAAAGTAGCCCTTGTAAGTGTAAAGCAAATGCAGTGAAATTACAGAAACGAATAGCTGAAAGGACTTACCATATATTTAAAATGAAAAATACAGTGAAAAATACGTTTATAAATGATTCTGGAAGGGGACCTCTGCAACATCAAAGCAGAGCTGTGCACATCTAATCGTGTTCTGTTATACCCGGCGTAAAGTGCGGGTAGCGTTGGCGGCAACTTAAAGGCTGATATTGTCTTTCAGTCCCTGTATTGTGTGTGTATTTTTTTCATAGACCATGCTGTTCAAGTGTTCCACGGTAAAAAAAATGGTGTGTTTTTAGATGCGGCGAACGCGGTGGCCGTAAATGTTTCGGTAGTTCGTTCCTCATTGAAGACATCATGGACTCGTTCCAGGGATACTTTGGACGTGTGACATGTCCTATCTGGTTGGAAGAAGCAGTGTTGTCTTTCATATTCAGTGACCTGAGCACAAAATGTATCAAAAATTTACATATATACAACCGTGCTGACGGTAGAATCAAAAATACTGGCCCAATAATGCACGTTCCTGTTACACCGCACCAAACGCCGATTTTTGCGTCATGGAGTGGTTGCTGACACAAAGTGTTGGGGTTCTCCGTTTCCCAGTACCTCGTGTTCTATGATTTTACATGACCGGAATGACGGAACCACCCTTCATCGCTTGTGAGGTAATGGAAAGAGATAACAAACTAACGTTGATGTTATTCAAAAACCGCGTGCAGTAATCTGCACGTTTCGGACTGTCACCCTCCAATAATCGCTGCACAGCCGTCACGCTAGGCGGCATAAAAATTAAGACTTTCCAATATCTACTGAGAACTCTTCCTACTCACGTGCGCCTGCTGGGCCAGTTTACTAGTGGACGGACTTCTTTGGGCTCTGAATAATTGTTCGCAGTATTTTCTGGCTTGCGATGTGTAGGACTTTTGTCGTTTTACATTTTGCGCAGATCGGTAGGTGCACCAATTTCTATACAGGTTCTGTATTGCCCTCTTTGCTGGTACTCCTCTATCCGGATATCCGACCCCGAAATTTTAGCGAGTTTCCTTAATCGAATCTGTAATCACATATACTTCCGCAGTTCCAGTTCTTTCTTCTACCGAGAAAATCTTTTGCAGACCACAAAGACTGACGTTTAACTTCACTGATGAATTACACTGAAATACTGACAGCAGAATACTAACAATCCAATATTGCATACAACTGCCAATTGTTCAAAAATGGCTCTGAGCACTATGGGACTTAACATCTGAGGTCATCAGTCCCCTAGAACTTAGAACTACTTAAACCTAACTAACCTAAGGAGATCACACACATCCGTGCCCGAGGCTGGATTCGAACCTGAGACCGTAGCAGTCACGCGGTTCCAGACTGAGGCGCCTAGAACCCCTCGGCCACATCGGCCGGCAACTGTCAATTGTTGAGTCTGTTTATTCTACAAGTCAAAATATTGCATTCGGTTTCAGAGGCGAGGCGCGTCGCATTCAACTGCGCCACCCTGTGCTGTCTGACGGGCATCCGATTCCATAGTTAGCCCTGGGGCCATCCGTTTACATTTTTCAGTACGTCTTTTGTACGTAGCAGAGGGCAGAAACATTCGTTTGTTACCTATACGGAGAGCTGCACATCGATGTCAGGAGGTGGTGAAGGGTACGTCTTGTGAGGCAGGAAACGCCTGAACGACCGCGATTTGTTATGTTGTTGCTGGTCCATTACGTTGCTGCGCAGAAGTACGTGGTATTTCCCTGATACCGTCACAGTCGGACCCACACAAAGTTATGGAGCGCGGACAAGGCGACATTCAAGGTAAAATGACAGAAATCCCATAATTGTGATGGTTTGGTGCAAAAACCATCGACAAAATCCTTTACGTAGAAAGAAACCCGCTGCTTATAAGTCTTGGACTCTTTGCAGGAGATAGGGATACTAGCGATTGTCATGCAGGACACACATAATCGCACTTCGGCTTACATCATGTTGGTGGACCACTTACGTGGAGCTTGTACTAGGGCCCGTCTCAGCGCTCTGTAAAACCCGGCCCTCCGAACCTGGTGTGCGTACGGTCCACAGCCTCCCCGCACGTTCGTCTCTCTGAAAGCATTCGGACTCACACAAACGCCGTAAAAGGGCTTGAAATGTTGTGTGATGTGGTTGGAGTCTGTGAGGGTGCTTGTTTTGGCACAGTCGTGCTGCCTCTCGTCGTTCACATCTGCTTCACAGTACACACAATCTGTGGTGTCATCGCCAGACACCACACTTGCTAGGTGGTAGCCTTTAAATCGGCCGCGGTCCGGTAGTATACGTCGGACCCGCGTGTCGCCACTATCAGTGATTGCAGACCGAGCGCCGCCACACGGCAGGTATAGTCTAGAGACTCCCTAGCACTCGTCCCAGTTGTACACCCGACTTTGCTAGCGATGGTTCACTGTCTACATACGCTCCCATTTGCAGAGACGACAGTTTAGCATAGCCTTGAGCTACGTCATTTGCTACGACCTAGCAAGGCGCCATATTCTGTTACTATAATTACTTCAAGAATGTATTCTGAACAGATAATATTGTGAATCATGTACCGTCGAGAGCGACGTTCATCATTAATTGATTAAAGTTAAGTATCAAACTAATTACGTCCGTTTTCTGAATTCTCATTCCTTGTCATGCTCCAGACCTCACGTCAGTATAGTTGTTCCCTCCTCACGCCAGGCTGCGTGAGCTGAAACGCGTGCATTTCGGCCACCACTCGTAACATGGTGTTGGCTCTTCTGCTAACACAAAGCAATCCATCTCGACTTGTTCCCGAGATGAATACCGGACCATTCCGCTGGTTACAGAACGCTGCGTCAATCACAGCCTACAACACACAAGGAGAACACGATATGTGGCTAGAAGAACCTTCATTCGTCTACGCCATCTATCGTGCAACTGTGCATTTGCAGACACATGTTGATAGGACCTGTTTTCCTCCATTTCCAGACGGGAACTCGTCCCTGTAGTTTGTCGGTTTAACTAATGTTGATTCTGTAGCCTGGCCGACTGTTTGCCCACCTCGTTGGCAGCGCGGTGCCCCGGTCTCCGCCGCACTCACGGTGCTCTGGTAATACCACACGTTTCGGAGGCCCCTCTGAGTGCAGGAGGCAATGCGATCACATCTTCACGTGGCATATCTACTTCAGTTTAATTGTAGTTTTTTCAGACCACTTTAGGCGAATGCCAAGATTCTCTGTTAAAAGTAGTTCCATACAAGTTAGGCTGCGTTACAGTGGCACCAACAACGGTGGTCAGATGCTGTCAACTGAGGTCAACCGATAACATCGGAGGACAGCTTGGTCACGGTGCGTCCGATCTCATTCGCAAGTTTTTGGTGGTGTTTAGAAGGTTAAGGGGACATGGACGTGAAATTCGTTAAAAGTTGACATTTCCTGTTTTCTACTCGATAATGTACTTTGGACTTCCCTGAACATTTTCGTATATAATACATTAAAATCAGACAATTGTGAAACCTTCAAATAATATTTTGAATGTTGACGTGTGACTGTCAAATTTCGTGGCTACGCATATACTGCCACAGTTGAGCGGTCATATCTTGGGAACTGCACAGTCTAGAAGGCTGCGAATTGCTTTGTTTTGTGCCTACTGCTACGTCTCCGAAGTTGGCATTACGAATAAACAAATCAGTCCTTTGTTTCTGATACTAGTTTTCGTTGAAACTAGTGCGATTATTGGCTATTTTTGTAGCAAGCTAACTTATATTGATTTTTATACGTAAAGAAAGTGATTAAGCTTAAAAGTAACTTCAAGGAACGCAAATCTTCGGGTAACAGATATGTGAGACCTGCATTTTCTTCTAAAGTACTTGCAAACACTTGTGCTAGCAGTGAAGGAAACCACGGTAATGCTTCTGAAGTGACTATGCCCCCTAGTGCATCGGAAAGGAAAGCAATTTGAGAAACAGGTTTACGCTTCCTTTGGCAGTAATGGAGGCAATCAAACCTATTTACAGAGATTTGGCAAATCCTGAGCTACTGAAGAAGTGTTTACATGGGAAGACCCAGAATGTGAATGAGTCCTTCAGTATTGTCGTGTGGTGCCGTGTGCCTAAAAATGTATTTGTTGGCCTTAAGACTCTAAAGTTAGCAGTGTCTGATGCTGCAATAACTTTTAATGGTTGGAACTATGAAAGACTTAACATTCTGGAGAAGTTATGGGTAAGATTTGGACAGAATACAGCTAAAGGACTGTGGGAACTGGATGAGCTTCGTGTGCGTGAAGCAGATTTAGCTGCTCAGCAAATGACGAAAGAAGCAAGAAAGTAAAGGAGGCGGCAAGCAATGGGCTATTGTGACACTGAAGAAGACACAGACTATGGGCGACGGCAGTTCTAGTGCATAACTGGGTGTTATGTGCTGTCCTTAGGTTGGTTAGGTTTAAGTAGTTCTAAGCTCTAGGGGACTGATGACCATAGATGTTAAGTCCCATAGTGCTCAGAGTCATTTCTAGTGCATAAAAGACGCAGAGATGTAAGTCTGTATAAGAATTCGTAATAAAAAAGTTTTAAACCTCAATGTCTCTGAACTACTCTACTGGCCATTAAAATTGATACACCAAGCAGAAATGCAGATGATAAACGGGTATTCATTGGACAAATATATTATACTAGAACTGACATGTGATTACATTTCCACGCAATTTGGGTGCATAGATCCTGAGAAATCAGTACCCAGAACAACCACCTCTGGCCGTAATAATGGCCTTGATACACCCGGGCATTGAGTCAAACAGAGCTTGGATGGCGTGTACAGGTACAGCTGCCCGTGCAGCTTCAACACGATACCACAGTTCATCAAGAGTAGTGACTGGCGTATTGTGACGAGCCAGTTGCTCGGCCACCATTGACCAGACGTTTTCAATTGGTGAGAGATCTGGAGAATGTGCTGGCCAGGGCAGCAGTCGAACATTTTCTATATCCAAAAAGGCCCGTACAGGACCTGCAACATGCGATCGTGCATTGTCCTGCTGAAATGTAGGATTTCGCAGGGATCGAATGAAGGGTAGAGCCACGGGTCGTAACACATCTGAAATGTAACGTCCACTGTTCAAAGTGCCGTCAATGCGAACAAGAGGTGACCGAGACGTGTAACCAATGGCACCCCATACCATCACGCCGGGTGATACGCCAGTATGCCGATGACGAATACACGCTTCCAATGTGCGTTCACCGCGATGTCGCCAAACACGGATGCGACGATCATGATGCTGTAAACAGAACCTAGATTCATCCGAAAAAGTGACGTTTTGCCATTCGTGCACCCAGGTTCGTCGTTGAGTATACCATCGCACGCACTCCTGTCCGTGATGCAGCGTCAAGGGTAACCGCAGCCATGGTCGCCGAGCTTACAGTCCATGCTGCTGCAAACGTAGTCGAACTGTTCGTGCAGATGGTTGTTGTCTTGCAAACGTCCCTGTTGACTCAGGGATCGAGACGTGGCTGCACGATCCGTTACAGCCATGTAGATAAGATGCCTGTCATCTCGACTGCTAGTGATACGAGGCCGTTGGGATCCAGCACGGCGTTCCGTATTACCCTCCTGAACCCACCGATTCAATATTCTGCTGACAGTCATTGGATCTCGACCAACGCGAGCAGCAATGTCGCGATACGGTAAACCGCAATCGCGATAGGCTACAATCCGACCTTTATCAAAGTCGGAAACGTGATGGTACTCATTTCTCCTCCTTACACGAAGCATCACAACAAGTGCTGTTTGTGTATGAGAAATCGATTGGAAACTTTCCTCAAGTCAGCACGCTGTAGGTGTCGCCACCGGCGCCAACCTTGTGTGAATGCTCTGAAAAGCTAATCATTTGCATATCACAGCATCTTCTTCCTGTCGGTTAAATCTCGCGTCTGTAGCACGTCATCATCGTGGTGTAGCAATTTTAATGACCAGTGGTGTACATTTATTGTAATAAATGACCCATTTTCTAAAAAATTACTGATGGTCGTGACATGAAATTTTCACAGCATGCCAAGTGTGAGATTCAACACATATGGAACTAGAATAATTAAAATATCCTGAGTTGTTTCGTATTTATGTTCTTTTATTTAAAAAATTCTGTCAAAAAGTTAGTCTCTTCGAAAAAAAAGGTAACATGCCTCACAATACAATTTTAATAAAATTCTAGTTCATTGTATCTAGGAGGATGCATTCAATAATTATGGAAAATTGTGAGTTGGTGTCTTAATGTCCCCTTAAGTTAGGTTAGAAACTGTATGTGTATGAAGTAGGTTATGTCACGGAGTAAAGTCAAGTGCAGGCACGCCAGTCGGGAACTACGGGAAGCAGAAGGCCGTAAGACGACATCAGCCAATCGCACGCCGACCAGACCTCCCCTGCAGGACGGCAACGCGGCTGCAGCGGCCCCTATGCCGAGAGCACGTAAGTGCCGCGATAGACTGGTGGCGGCCCAGTTCGGTAGCAGCTTCAAGATTAGCGAATTGAATAGCAGCTTCAGTGTTAGCGACTCTGATAGCAGTTCAATAAACACTTTTGTCAGTTAGGGATCAGCAGTCACTGCAAAGACATTATTTCGTGTGTCGCCCTTTGGTTGCGACACATCTGTGTGATTACCAAAGTTGAGTATCTGTAATTTTCTTATAGTAATAAACTCATTAATACGACTTGTTTGATCGTTTGTCTAGTGAACCAAGTATTCAAGATTCCTAGACACTGTAGGTTAGATTTTAGCATCCTTGGTTGGGATGGATACCACAAAGCCTCTGTGCTTGGAGACGAGTGCTACAATGCGGTGTTTGCTATTAAAAAGAGCGGTGTTTGTCTCGCAAAGAACGTTTCGAATACTGTACAATCTGTCTTCAGTTACTGGATTTACCAGACAAGATTTACGAAATACCCGTGCATTACGAAAATATGTAGTCTCAGTGATACACCTTGCTAAGGAGCTCTCCAAAATAGGTTGTTCAGACTATGGTTTATTATGCTACAGTGGCGACTTCGGAGTATAGATGTTTTGCCAATGAGGTTATGAACTCATAATGGTTAATTTATGTGGTGAAAGTAGATGTTCCTATTGCATGCTGAATGGGTAAAATTTGTTTGTCAGTAAGCAAGTACTATTTAATTAATGAAAAGTTCACTTTATTCTGAAAGCTGTATATATTAATGAAATAGTGGCAGTAGGTATACTCAGATAATCAGATTCTAGTACTGAAAACTTCACTGCACTTTAAACACTTGCTCAGGGGATCTGAGAAAGGACGTAACAAAATTTCTGCTGGCAGTATTATTCCAGATTGAGTGTAGCTTTTAATAAAGAAAATCAACTACACTATTTGATCAAAACTATTCGGACACCTGGCTGAAAACAGCTTACTCGTACAAGTTCGTGGTGCCCTCCATCGGTAATGCTGGAATTCAGTGTGGTGTTGGCCCAATGACAGATTCCACTCTCGCAGGCATACGTTCAATCAGGTGCTGGAAGGTTTCTTGGGGAACGGCAGCCGATTCTTCACGGTGCTGAAATGAGGAGACGTATCGATGTCGGTCGGTGAGGCCCGGCACGAAGTCGGCATTCCAAAACATCCCAAAGGTGTTCTATAGGATTCAGGTCATGACTCTGTGCAGGCCAGTCCGTTACAGGGATGTTATTCTCCTGTAACCACTCCGCCACAGGTCGTGCATTATGTTTAGGTGCTCGATCGTTTTGAAAGATGCAATCCCCATCCCAGAATTGCTCTTAAATAGTGAGAAGGAAGAAGGGGCTTAAAACATCAATGTAGCCCTGTGCTGTGATAGTGCCACGCAAAACAACAGGGGGTGCAAGCCCCCTCCATGAAAAACGCGACCACACCATAACCCCTTCGCTTCCGAATTTTACTGTTGGCACTACACACGCTGGCAGATGACGTCACCGGAAATTCGCCATACCCACACTCTGTCATCCAATCGCCACACTGTGTACCGTGATTCGTCACTCCACACAACGTTTTTCCACTGTTCAACCGTCCAATGTTTCGCTCCTTACACCAAGTTAGGCGTCGTTTGGCATTTACCAGCGTGATGTGTGGCTTATGAGCAGCCGCCTGACCATGGAATCCAAGTTTTCTCACCTCCTGCCTAACTGTCATACTTGCAGTGGGTCTTCATGTAATTTGGAATTCCTGTGTGATGGTCTGGATAGATGTCTGCCTATTACACATTACGACCCTCTTCAACTGTCGGCCGTCTCTGTTTGTTAACAGACGAGGTCGGCCTGTACACTTTTGTGCTGTACGTGTCCCTTCACGTTTCCACTTCACTATCGTATCGTAAACAGTAGACCAGGGGATGTGTAGAGTGTGGAAATCTCACGTACAGACGTATGACACAAGTGGCACCCAATCACCTAACCACGTTCGAAGTCCGTGAGTTCTGCGGAGCGCCCCATTCAGTTCTCTCACGATGTCTAATGACTACTGACGTAGCTGATAAGCAGTACCTGTCAGTAGGTGGCAACACAATGCACCTAATATGAGAAACGTGTGTTTTTTGGGGCATCCGGATACTTTTGATCACATAGTGTATATTGCAGTGTGTTTCAGGGCACTTGCACGATGCATAGCTCCAAAATTCGATACAGAATAAGAAAAAAATTTCGTAGTCTTTGAGGTGCAAGAACAAGAACATGAACTACGAAACTGGTATTTAGAGCATGGTAAAAAAGATCCATAACGCACAAAAACACTGAAACTGTACTTTTCAGAACGCGGTATAGGCCTAATCATTGGCAAGATGTAATCGCCAGATGTCAAATTTCGAAGTGTCACTTCTACTTTTACTTGAGTCGGAATTTCATCTTTAGTTTGAGTGTCGGATTTTTTAATACAGCTCAAATCACACCTCTACGCAAGCACTCGAAATCTGTTTTGCTGAATTTGTTGGAAGCTGTGCAGACGTATGTCAGTTAACCTTCAATGAGTGTCATTCAGTGTATGTGTGAAAGACAAACACAAAATCTGCAATAAGATACTCGAACACCTGAAGCACTGTAAAGTTGAAAAACATAGCTGTGCCACATTTGCCTACCACTTCATGGCACAGAATAACTTGTAGACAGCTGATGTCCACCTGCCTCAACCCAAAAAGTTCCATTACAGTAACTCTAATCATAAGTTACACCATCCTTGTCACTTGAACAAATTATTGTTCGAGATTACAATCCACACCTAAAACTTCCGATAAAGATTTTGCGTTTTGTGATTTCCAGTAAACCTGCGATTTCAGTCCATAAGTTTCCGAGCTACACTCCTGGAAATTGAAATAAGAACACCGTGAATTCATTGTCCCAGGAAGGGGAAACTTTATTGACACATTCCTGGAGTCAGATACATCACATCATCACACTGACAGAACCACAGGCACATAGACACAGGCAACAGAGCATGCACAATGTCGGCACTAGTACAGTGTATATCCACCTTTCGCAGCAATGCAGGCTGCTATTCTCCCATGGAGACGATCGTAGAGATGCTGGATGTAGTCCTGTGGAACGGCTTGCCATGCCATTTCCACCTGGCGCCTCAGTTGGACCAGCGTTCGTGCTGGACGTGCAGACCGCGTGAGACGACGCTTCATCCAGTCCCAAACATGCTCAATGGGGGACAGATCCGGAGATCTTGCTGGCCAGGGTAGTTGACTTACACCTTCTAGAGCACGTTGGGTGGCACGGGATACATGCGGACGTGCATTGTCCTGTTGGAACAGCAAGTTCCCTTGCCGGTCTAGGAATGGTAGAACGATGGGTTCGATGACGGTTTGGATGTACCGTGCACTATTCAGTGTCCCCTCGACGATCACCAGTGGTGTACGGCCAGTGTAGGAGATCGCTCCCCACACCATGATGCCGGGTGTTGGCCCTGTGTGCCTCGGTCGTATGCAGTCCTGATTGTGGCGCTCACCTGCACGGCCCAAACACGCATACGACCATCATTGGCACCAAGGCAGAAGCGACTCTCATCGCTGAAGACGACCGTCTCCATTCGTCCCTCCATTCACGCCTGTCGCGACACCACTGGAGGCGGGCTGCACGATGTTGGGGCGTGAGCGGAAGACGGCCTAACGGTGTGCGGGACCGTAGCCCAGCTTCATGGAGACGGTTGCGAATGGTCCTCGCCGATACCCCAGGAGCAACAGTGTCCTTAATTTGCTGGGAAGTGGCGGTGCGGTCCCCTACGGCACTGCGTAGGATGCTACGGTCTTGGTGTGCATCCGTGCGTCGCTGCGGTCCGGTCCCAGGTCGACGGGCACGTGCACCTTCCGCCGACCACTGGCGACAACATCGATGTACTGTGGAGACCTCACGCCCCACGTGTTGAGCAATTCGGCGGTACGTCCACCCGGCCTCCCGCATGCCCACTATACGCCCTCGCTCAAAGTCCGTCAACTGCACATACGGTTCACGTCCACGGTGTCGCGGCATGCTACCAGTGTTAAAGACTGCGATGGAGCTCCGTATGCCACGGCAAACTGGCTGACACTGACGGCGGCGGTGCACAAATGCTGCGCAGCTAGCGCCATTCGACGGCCAACACCGCGGTTCCTGGTGTGTCCGCTGTGCCGTGCGTGTGATCATTGCTTGTACAGCCCTCTCGCAGTGTCCGGAGCAAGTATGGTGGGTCTGACACACCGGTGTCAATGTGTTCTTTTTTCCTTTTCCAGGAGTGTATATTCCGATTATGATATTTTCATTCTCATGATGCCAGTACACTTATCAGTTTCCCACAGTCCATTTTTGTGTCCTGTCAGTCATTATGACCGAAAAAACAAACTGATCGGGCGATGAGATCGGCAACATTGTGACCGCAAACGTAGTGGCGCACTGATTTGACTGACTTGGGAGGATGTCGGACGTCGGCGGAACCCACCTATGTCTGTGCCACGGCGACCGCAGCCTTACTTGTGCAGCCTCAGCTTGGGCCGCTTCTAGACTGAACACCAAGTTGACGCTACACTGTTATTCATTTCTTGTCGTTTTAAATGTGTTTTAAATGACCACGGATGAATAATTACAGATAAAAGGTTGTCTTATTTATATTCTCCATATCTCAACAGCTGTAGCGTGTGGTCGGCAGTAAGTTGGACTATGATGCGGCTAACTGCATGTTGATCTGTTGAGTGTAGCTGTAGATCGCGGAGGCTGACCTACACGAAAGTCATTCTGTGGCTGCCACAGACCAGGTTAAAGGAGGTATGAGGAATTATATACCTGCTTAAGAAACTTTTATTCTACAGGCATCTCTGTAAGCGCTTCTTACGAGAGTTAACAGTGAAGACTGCAACAATGTTAGTCGCGAATGAGATCACGCCTTCAACAACACGGCTCACAGAGCACAGAGAGCAGGCAGTATCCCTGTTTGTTAGAGTCGATGAGGGGGGGGGGGATGGGGCAAGGTCCTCCGGTAATCGAGGTTGGCTCGAACCAACGAGACTGGTACGGCAGCAATGACTGCACCTGCAGATGGGCAGGCGTCGTCCTGACGACTTGGACGACCGAGGTATTGTGACATGGAAGGCAAACGGAAATCACCACATCAAATTTCACTAGTACATTCTGTTCTCTGTTAAATATATCATAATGGCTTTATCTTGAGGAAAAATGTTCGGAGGTAAATGAGTCCCACGAGTTATGTCCAGTTAGGTACTAATGGGGAGGAATGATGAGATAATGACAGTATGGTCACGTGAACGCATTGCGGAATCCTAGAAAATCAAAACGTACGTTTGGGAACGATGCAGTTGGATATTATAGCCGTTAGTGAGACGCTATCGCCAGAAGTAGGGGATATTTGGAGTGGCTCAGATAATTGTAGAGCAGTCACAGGAACAACAATGAACAAAGAAATTGGCAGAAGGGCAAAGGGTTATCGCAGGAAAAGGGAACGGTATTACTGATGAAATTGAATGGTAATCCCGCTGACCTACATATGAATATGCCAACGACCGATGGAGATGACAGTGATACCGAAGAAGTATATGATCATATTTGTGAGTTCATAAAAAATATCGATCGGGATGATAATTTAAGAGTTATGTGGCACTGGAATTTGGTCGTCAGTGAAAGTCGAATGAGAGAAGACAGCGGTAGTTTTTCAGAATTCTGTGATGGCCATGAATCAGATGTTGTTAATGCTCCTAGAAAAACAGGTACTGAGATAAGACGAGAGTGATTCACGAAGTGACTATATTTTCGTAAATTTATTTATTTGTTTACTCCATTCCATTGTAGCCTGTCACCACAATTTAAACACAGGCTGTTACAGAAATTATTTTATCCTATACAATCCTACCTCACATCACCATAACTTTTTGTACTATTAACGCTACTAATAGTAGTACTACTAAAAATAATTATAATAAAAAAAACTGGTGGAATTAAATTTTTCTTGACACTTAAGAGTCTCAACTTTATTTTCAACAGCGATGGAAGCTGAAAAAATGAATTAAAGTTTGTGCTATAGCAAGGACTTGAACCCAGGTCACCTTCTAAATACATAACTGTGCTAAGCATTATAGCATTGTAGCACCTAACACAGGTACGTGGACTACCATAGTCTAATGACATCCCTAGCACAAACTTCAGTTCACACCTTCAGCCCATTTTTCCCTTCTTAAAACGTCACTGCTGCCAATGCTCTACAGTACTGGAACAGAACCCCAGCTGTGTAGGTAGTGCGGTAATCCTGCTTGTTTCTCAGGTTCAGGTGATCCATTGAGCTGATGGAATTCATTACAGAAGATAAAGTTCAGACTCATACGTATCAAGGGAAATTTAATTCCATAAGATTCCCCATGGCGTACAAAGCTTGTGTACTATTCGAAGACTGGAGAACCTCGACAATGCTGGGGATTTAAGAAGGGGAAAATAGACTGCTGGTGTGAACAGAAGTTTGTGTTAGGGGCGGCACTGGGCTAGGGGAGTCGTTCAGGTGGGTTAGCTGTACTGCTACGGTGGTGTAATGGCTAGCATGTCTGCATGGTAAACTGGAGATCGGGTCCAAGTCCCAGACGGAGCACAAATTTTAATTCATTTCTTCAGCTTCCATCATTATCAAAATTAAAAAGCTCTTAAAAATACTTCTATTATTAATAAAACTACTCTAATTGCGAAATCCACGTGTACTACTGATATGACGACTCCAGCTTTTGTCCATCACATTCCACAGTGCGCTCCATCTCTCCCCGCACCGTAGGCGTTCCCTGCCGGTTCCTCGGGCGCCTGGAGGGCGTTGTGGTCGCATCCGCCTCTTCCGTCGTTGCCGGTGATGAACATAGAGACGTGCGGGCCCACATCAACCCTGTTCTGGTTCGTTGGGTGTCGAGACACGGCCCACGGCTGCTTGTCTCTCTGGTGTCTTTTAGGATGGCTGCGCCTACTGCACTGGCAATTCTTCAACCGCAGCTGTTGATCTCAGCTTCCTTCGTTGCCTTGCGTCTCGATGTGTCGTCACAAGCTCTCGTAGTGCAGTAGACGGGGGTGGTTGATGGGATAAAGTGCTACGCAAGCCTTTCTTGAAATAGCGTCAGCAATCTTGTCCGAGATCTGCCATTCTGTTTTGGGTCGCCGTATCTCCTTGACATCGATTCTTTCGTTCCGATTCAGTTTCCTGCCGACCGATATCAGCGACATCGGCATACAACAGACGTTCCCAGACAGCGTGTTCTTCACCACAGGCACACCAGCAGGTCTGGCGTCCACCAGTTCGATGCCAGTAGGCGCCGCAGGGCCCATGACCAGTCAGGCAGTGTGTCAGGCCTCTTGAAGCATTGGGGTGCTTCATTCCCAGTCTCCAGTTACCTTTGGCAAATAACCATAGGTGCGCCTCGTTGTCTGGACATCGCAACGTTTCTGCCATAGGTGGAGAATATGATTTTGAATTTGCTGCTTGCTTGTGGCCAGTACTCCTATTAAATTCAGCACTCTATGATACTTCTATTGTTCTTTCTTCAGCCAATACATCGTCACCTTTTTCCGTATCTGAAGATCGAGTGGACATATTGCAAGTATAACTTACAACGGCTCATCTGACACAGTGCCAAATGCCCCCGTCAGCCCAAGTATTCCACGCTGCACCCTGTTAACTGTCTGTGCTGGTGTTACGACCAAAAGTCTGTGGCTCCAAGCACTTGCACAGTATCCCACGATCGCAGTTGAGATAGATTTATGATACGTTCTTATTGTTTGCATGGGCAGACTAATAAATTTGTTCATCGTGTTCCTGGCTCTCTTCCTCATTTCTTTGATCGGTGCACCATAGTTTTGTCTTTCGTCCAAGAAGACGTGCAAGTATCTGGAGAGATGGACTTTCTCTTTGTGGACCTGCCCCTTAATTTGATGATCGAGTATCTTAGAAAATCCCCTTTTATCAGCATGTGCATGGTCTCTTGAGGCGCAACATACAGTTTGACTCTTTGGCACCAGCGGTGTAATTCTTGAAGGATTATATTACCTACATCTTCCATGTTGCTTCCGAAGCTTCCTTCACAAGAATCGTCAGGTTTCCGGCATAGGCCACTGCTCCTAAAACCACCTCATTGCGCTGTAGCTTTCCTAATACCGCGTCGAGTACTAGATCCTAGGAAACAAGGCTGCTTATGGGGAGCCTTTTGAAATCCTTTATTAGGGTCTATCCAGGGCGCGACAGTGTTGCTTCTCTGTTTGCACAGTAGTTCTTAAAGCAGCTGTGTAACGCTCGGGGCAGCGCGAGTTCTTCAGGCGGCCAAAAAGTACTGGCCACCATAAGTAATCGAACACTCCGGCTATGTCCACCATTATGGCTGCGACATATTTATGCGGAGCGTTTTTCACAGGTATTATCCCTTCCTTTACAACGTCTTCTAGTGACTTCACGCTTCTGAGACCATACTTTCCGAATTTATTTCATGAAGAAGTCTTTTCTCTTGTAGTCGGGGCCGGCTGCGGTGGCCGAGCGGTTCTAGGCGCTCAGTCCGGAACCACGCGACTGCTACGGTCGCAGGTTCGAATCCTGCATCGGGCATGGATGTGTGTGATGTCCTTAGGTTAGTTAGGTTTAAGTAGTTCTAAGTTCTAGGGGACCGATGACCACAGATGTTGAGTGCCATAGTGCTGAGAGCCATTTGAACCATTTTCTTATAGTCTACCGCATAGCAGCTTCTCGAGAACTTCTCTAAGGTATCGAGAAGGCAGATCCGTCTATAGGACTTTGAAGCTAGGGGATTCTTGTCTTCACCATTTTTCACGATTATCACATTTGCTTTCTTTCATGTATCTGGTATTCTTCCCTGCGATAAACACTTGTTGTAGAGTTGGCGTATATATAAAGTAATGTGCAAATGAAGAGCCTGTACAACTTCAGCAGTGATGCCGTCATTGCCATATGACTTACTCCTTTTCAGTTTCAGTATTTCATTTCTCACCTCATCTTTTGACAGTGGACACTGTTGTGGATTGGCAAGACAGCCAACCCACTAATAGGAAGCCGAAAGGCACGCGTTTTAGGAACAGGACAAGGAATTGAGACTAGCAAAAAAGGTACGTAGCTTCTGGAATACTTAACTTTAATCCATAATTGGTGAACATCGCTCTTGACGGTACATGTTTTACAGCATCAATAGTAATTGGTAATGGCGCCTTGCTAGGTCGTAGCAAATGACGTAGCTGAAGGCTATGCTAACTATCGTCTCGGCAAATGAGAGCGTAATTTGTCAGTGAACCATCGGTAGCAAAGTCGGCTGTACAACTGGGGCGAGTGCTAGGAAGTCTCTCTAGACCTGCCGTGTGGCGGCGCTCGGTCTGCAATCACTGATAGTGGCGACACGCGGGTCCGACGTATACTACCGGACCGCGGCCGATTTAAAGGCTACCACCTAGCAAGTGTGGTGTCTGGCGGTGACACCACAAACACACCATCCTATCTCCACAGTATGCTTCCCTACTTTTGTTCCGCACTTCTCTGTGTTCATCAAATTCGTCCTCTGCTTTATCGTCTGGGATCAGAGTGTCCATCAGTAAATATGCGGACTGGCGCCAGTTTTCTGTCATGCTGCCGCCTGCTCGGTTTACAATTGATAACATTGTTGGAGAGTTTATCTTTTAGCAGACGATTCTATTAGGCTTACACCATGGATCAAGATACAATCTGCGAATCGAATCGGTTCCATCTCTCTGATCTATCCTGCTGCAGGTGGTCTTTAAATTCCTAGTTGAGATCTCTGTATCTGCCCAGTCTGCGATCTCTTTCTTCCGCAGTGCGGCCCTTCTGGTAGAAAGCTGTTGCGCTTCTGACTTCTGTCCCCTATCTTTCGAGATCCTCGTTCCATCATACTTGTGAACTCCAGCCCGTTTTTCTTATTGCTGGTATTCTGCAGTGACGAGTTCATGGGTTTTCTTCTCTACGTTCTCATATATTTCCACCTCGTCTGGACAGCAGAAAATACTCCTCAGATGGTCCCAATCGCCTTTCCTTATGTAGTAGCTAGTAAAAAACGTTTGATGCGTCATCATTACTGAGTTCATTTTTTTCAGGTGTCAACAGTGAAAATAATGATGATGTGGTCCCTCGTGGTGAGGCCATTTTCAGCTTCCCAGGTTCTGATCTTTTCGACCGCACGTTCGTTAACTGCTGTGACGTCTATATTGGACTGTGAATCAGCCCTACGTTTATATTTGGGCGGATTTCCAATTCGCCATATCCCTATTTAATTCCATTATGGCTTCGTGCAGTATAGTGCCTGTTCTATCCTCCACTGAGCTGATCCATATTGGTGACTTAGCGTTCGCGTCCATGGTATAGATGAATGGTTTACTTTCGTCAAGGTAACTGATGTGTTTGAATTGCTCTACGTACTTATCTATGGTCCGACAGAACTGAAAATACACTGAGACAAGAATCAAACACCCTGTGGCTACCAGAACCTCGACACAAGTCATGTGTTCATTCCAGTATTGTACTGTTTCTACAGCTGCGATTTTCTTATTGAATAATACAATGGCTGCCATAGGTTTTTAATCGTGTGTCATGACCTGAGTTGTGACCGCGATTCCAAGTATTTTTTCGCTTCTCGTCTGTTGTTCCTGTAAGCATGGGATGCCGAATTGCTTATCCTCAGTTACTTTGCGAATTTCATACGTGACGGCCCAACTTCTCATACAGTATAGCTGCGCTATTTTTAGACAGCTTGTGTCCGTCTATGGATAATATACATGCGTCGGGTATGGAAAGCCATCGGCTGTTTGGCTCTTACACGATGTCTCAGCGCTGTTAACAGGTCTGAAGATTCTTCCAGCCTGGCTAGGTGGAGTGCATATTCAAACCCTTCATGGATATTTTTGCGGCTTTATGCATCGCTGTGTACACTGTGTCAGTGTTTGTGTTACGAGTTCTTGATTCTGCTGATTCATGACTTCCCTTCTGTTGCATTTGATAATTCTCTTTGCTGGTGATTCTGTTCCTTTACCCATAGTTGAATTCAGTGGGATTCTGCGTTTCGTTGTTTTCCGTTTTACTAATTGTGCTCGACAACTCGTTGTTCTGAGTTTTGGTATCTCCTGTTGTTGGTGCATTGTTGTACCGTTTTTCAATGTGCAACGCATGTTTTCAGATGTGGTAAATGTTGTACACATTCGAGTCGATTCTACGACGCGGTTGCGAATGGTTCTCCTATACCTGAGTAGCTGCATGTCTGGTATATTTTCGTAAAACAAGGATCAGGAATTAGATTAAGGACTCCAACAGATATCGATTTAATGAGATTATAGTGATCATAATCTAGTACTTATAAAATGCGAGTTGTAATTCATTAAGTTAAAGAGAAAACGTACACAAGCTCAAGGAACTAAGAACGCAGATTGTCTTGGAGGAACATGTGAGAAAAGAAATAATGACGCCCTAACGAGACATTGGTGTGGAAAATCGGTGGAATGCTCTTAAAAAATTACGTAATAAAGCTGAAAAAGTATGAGGAATCAAAAGCGCTGTAAAGAGGCAGGTGCAGACAGATGACGTACTGGAATTAGTTATGATGCTACGAAAATCGAAAAAAAAAATTTAAAGAAACTGAGGCAAACTAGTTCACAAAATTATCCGGGAATCTACAGAAATTGAAGAAGAATGGATGTAGGAAAGTTGATATCACGAAATACATCTAAAATTGAAACAGATAACGTAGCTGTTGTACGCAGACAAATAAACAATCATTTTACGGATCACGGAACAAGGAGGACAATAATTATGGACAAAAATCTAATTGGGCAATGGAAGTAGGAAGTAAGGGAAAGAGATGGAGGCAATCCCTGGATAAGCTTTATAAGTGCCCAGAAGAAATTAGGCCAAGGACTTATTTGTGAAATCTGGCAAAAGACCAGAATGAGAACTATACAAGCTCTTTGATTAAATTAATGAAACTGGGGAAGTTCCATCAGCTTCTGCAAACAATATAATTATTACACTTTGTAAGAAAGTAAGAGCGAACAGACGGGAAAATTACTGGAGAGACAGTCAAGTAACATTTGTATCAAAAATAATCAAAACGTTGCCTACTTTATCGAAGAATGGGAGGAGAAATGAAAGTGGATTAAAAGAGGAGGAGAAGTTTGGTTTTAGGATCAGCAGGGGCACTCGCGAGAAACAATTTCAACACTGGCCAGATGTAGGAAAGGAAACAAGGAAACATGTAATGTATTCGTAGATTTCGAGGAGGCACTAGATAATGTACAATGAGATAAAATGTGTTATTTTTTGTAGGCAATTTGGTATCGAATAGAGAGACAGAATACTACTCCGTTGAACTAAGGTGAGTGAAAGGCGATAATCAGGAAAGTTGTGAGGCAGGGCTGATCATCATCACCACCGACATACAAAATGAACGCTGAAGAGGCAGTGAGGGAAGTGAAGCATTATCTTGATGAGGAAGTTGTCTGTCACGGACAGAAAATCACCATGCCTCGGTTCACCGGCGGCATGGCAGTAATCGCTGAGAGTCAACTTGAACTGAGTCGGATGCTTAAAGAAATGGAAAGCTTGCTGGCTGGTGGCCATGATCAGTACAGAAACACAGAGGAAACACAGCTGGCGATGTGCGTAACAGGCCGACATGCTGGGTGGCTGAACTGTGAAGAAGTGCACCAGTTTTCCTCTCTAGGAAGTAGAACATGAAAAAGGACGACGAAGGCATAGTAGCAAAGGATTACACAAGGAAAAAGAGCTTTCTAGAAATGCAGCTAAAAGGCAAATTGTGTATGTTCTACAGAATTAGTTTAATTTGGTAACATGTTTTCGTCTTCGAAGGCCTTAATCACAATTTAACTGACAGTCGTCGTCAAAGGAGGTAGAATATTCGTGAACAACATCGAAAGTGATGTTAGTAATGGAGAGAGAGAGAGAGAGAGACGCGAACGCGGAGTAGAGTCATCTTTGACAGTGGAGCGGTAATTCAATTAAAAAAATTCAACAGTAAATAAATATAATGGAGTAAATCGTAACAATGGTGCACACAAAATTACTGTGCCTGATTGTCTTAAGTTTTATGCTAGTCAACCAAGCAGAAACATAGCGTCTCGTTTGTCTGAACATGAATGCTGCTTGACGTCGAAGAACTTTGACTCCACATTTGCTGAGCGTGTAATGAGTGCAGGCCACAACTATCAGCCACCGCCCAAAATGCTCCACTCAGCAAACAAAAGCCATAAGCTTAACCTGTTAGAAGTCGTGGAAGCCAACAAGCATCCTATCCACAATTATGATTTAATATTAAATGACCAGACACAGTACCTTCTCCTCTTCTAACCTTCACTTAAGCCTCGTGGACATTGTCTGAATCATTCTGCTAGTGTACATCTATGATCCGGATGCAGCTACGGTCACTGCATGAAACGTCTCCTGAGACTCCAGCATCTTGTGTCCAAAGCACCACTGCCCGTTTGCTGTAACCCTTGTACCCTCACATTCACCATGCGACAGAGAAATTACTTCGAGATTGCAAACAACAGGCTCCTTGCTGACTCCACGGACTATTGTCGACATCAGGATTTGTCTCGTCATTAGGCGGGTGCTGCGGTACTGCATAAGCCTCGACGATGTAGTCGGAGTCGTTCTTCTAGTGTACATCTATGATGATGGCGGGTCTACGCTCACCGGATGGTACGTCCCCTGGGTGTCCAGTAGCTTGTATCCAATGCACCTCTACACCTTAAGTGTAACTGTGACACACTGAGATTGACGATGCGACTCAAAAATTGCTTCCTGATTGTATGCTACAGGCTCCATCCCGACATCTCTCCAAGATACTATTGGCGTCCTTAGGAGTTGTCTCGCCATTACCCCGGTACTGGGATATTGCATAAGCCTCGAAGACATTGTCGGAGTCATTCTGCTAGTGGACATCTATGATCCAGGCGCGGCTATGGACACCGCATGGAGCGCCTCTTGGGAGTCCAGTATCTTGTATCCGCTGCACCGCTCCCCTTTTACTGTAACCCTCGCATCCCCACACTGACGACGCGACACAGGAATTGCTTCAGGGTTGAGTACTACAGGCGCTGCGGCGACTTTTCTCCACAGACATCTCACACTCAGAAGTTGTGTCACTGATAGGCAGGTACAACTATGCTGCATAAGCCTCGAGGACAATGTGGGAGTCATTTTTCTGGTGTAGATTTATGATCCTGGCGCGGCTACATTCAATGCATGGAGCTTCCCTTGGGAGTTCAGTAGCTTCTAAAGGATGCACCGCAGCCCGTTTTGTACAACCCTCAGCCGGCCGGAGTGGCCGTGCGGTTCTAGGCGCTGCAGTCTGGAACCGGGCGACCGCTACGGTCGCAGGTTCGAATCCTGCCTCGGGCATGGATGTGTGTGTTGTCCTTAGGTTAGTTAGGTTTAATTAGTTCTAAGTTCTAGGCGACTGATGACCTCAGAAGTTAAGTCGCATAGTGCTCAGAGCCATTTGAACCATTTGTACAACCCTCACACCCGCACATTGATTATGTGACACAGAAATTACTGAACAATTGCATACAACACGATCCATGCCGACTTCTCTCCAAGAGACTAATGCCAACTGCATGAGTTGTCTCGCCATTAGGCAGGTGCTGGCCTCTTGCCTAAGCCTCGACGATATTCTCAGAGTCATTATGGTAGTGTATATCTATGATTCTGACGCTGCTACGGTCATAGCATGGAACCTACCCTGAGAGTCCAGTAGATTGTAACCGATGCACCACTGCCCGTTTACTGTAACATCACTGGAGGTTTCATGCCGAGTTCTCTCCAAGACACTAATGTCGTCCTCAAGATTTGTCTCGCGCTTAGGCTGGTGCTGGGCTACTGTATAAGTCCCGAGGAGATTGTCGGAGTCATTCTGCTGGTGTACACCTATGATACAGGCGCGGCTATGGTCACCGCACGGAACCACACCTGGGAGTCTAGTAGCTTGCATCCAATGCACCACTGCCAATTTAATGTAACACTCGCAGCCACACAATCACGATGTGGCACAGAAAGGGATTCGCAATTCCATGCTACAGGCTCCATTCCACGTTTTCTCCAAGAGGCAAATGCCGACCTCATCAGTTTTGTCAGCATTAGATGGCTGCTGGGCTATCGCATAAGCTTCAAGGGCATTGTCAGAGTCATTCTGCTAGTGTTCATCTATGATACTGATGGATAGTGATGGAACCTCACCTGGGAGCCCAGTAGATTGTGTCCGATGCATGACTGCATGTTTACTGCAACACTCACACCCTCACATTCACTAATCTACACAGAAAATGCATCACGATTCCCTACTACAGGCTCCATGCCGACTTTTCTCCAAGAGCTTAATGCCGCCCTCAGTGTTTGTCTCGCCATATCGTGGGTGCGGTGCTATTACACAGGCCTCGAGGACTATGTCGGAGGAATTCTGCTAATGTACATGTCTGGTTATGGCACCGCTATGGTCACCACATGGAACCTCTCCTCTGAGTCCAGTAGCTGTTAACTGATGGACTCTGCCTGTTTATTGTAACCATCGCACTCTCACATTTAAGATGCGACACGTAAATTGCATTGTGACTGCGTATTAAAGGCTCTCTGCAGGTTTCTCTCCAAGAGACTAATGATGGCGTCAAGAGCTGTCTCGACATTAGGTGGGTGCTGCGATACTGCATAAGCCTCACGGGCATTCTCAGAGTCATTATGGTAGTGTAGATCTAAGATTGGGGCGCTGCTATGATCTCTGAAACGAACCTCTCCTGAGAGTACAGTTGCTTGTAACCAAAGCACTGACCACATATACTGTAAACCATGCACCCTCACTTTCACCATGTGACATAGAAACTGCTTCGTGATTGCATTATCCAGGCTGCCTGCCGACTTCTCTCCAAGAGACTAATTCCGCCCCCAGGTGTTGCTTCAACATTATGCAGGTGCTGGACTATTGCACAAGCGTCGAGGTCACATTCAGAGTCATTCTGCCAGTGTACATCTATGATAGTGGCGCTGCTGTGGTCACCGTAGGGAAACTACTCTGAGAGCCCAGTAGCTGGTATCCTATGCACAAGTGCCCTTTTACTGTAACCCTCGCAACCACACATTCACCATGCAACATTGCTTCACAGCTCCATACCATAGACCCTCTGTTGACTTCTCTCCAAGAACATAAAAATAATGTCTAAAGCACCCGCCATTGGGCGGGTTCTGTTATACTGCATAAGCCTCGAGGACATTGTCAGAATCATTCTGATAGTGTACATCTACGATCCTGATGCTGCTAAGGTTATCACATGGAACCTCTCCTGTGAGTCCAGTTGCTTGTAACCGCTGTCCCTCAGACCCTCACATTCACCATGTGACAAAGAAATTTCTTCGCGATTGCATACTGCGGTCTCCTAGCCCAGTTCTCTCCCAGAGCCTGATGCCGCCCTCAGGAACTCTCTCTCCATTAGGAAGGTGATGTGCTATTGTATAAGTCTCGAGGACATTTTTGGAGTCATTCTGCTAATGTACATCTATGATACTGTCGCAGTTATCGCCACCACACGGAAATTCTCCTGGGAGACCAATAACTTGTATCCGAAGGACCACAGCATGTTTACTGAAATCCTTGCACTCTCTCATTCACCATGTGACACAGAAATTGCTTCGCGATTATGTACTACTGGCTCCGTGCCGACTTGTGTCCAAAAGTCTAATGCTGCCCTCAGGGGTTGTCTCTCAATTAGGCGGGTGCTGCGATACTGTATAAGCTCTGAGGATATATTTGGAGTAATTCTGCTAGTGTACATCTATGATTTTGGCGCCGCTACCGTCATTGCATGGAACCTTCCCTGAGAGTCCAGTAACTTGTAACCGATGCGCCGCTACCCGTTTATTGTAACCGTCACACCCTCACACTGACGATGCGACACAGAAATAGCGTCCCGACTGCATACTACAGGCTCCATGCTGATTACTCTCCAAGAGACTAATACCTCCCTCGGGAATAGTCTCGCCATTAAGCGGGTGCTGGGCTATTGCATAAGAATTGAGGACATTGTTGGAGTCATTCTGCTAGTGTACATGTATGACAGCGGCTTGGCTACAGTCGCCGAAGGAACTTTTCCTGGGAGTTCCGTAGCTTGCATCTTATGCACCCCTGCCTGTGTACTGTAACTCTCGCTCCCTCAAAAAAATGGCTCTGAGCACTATGGGACTTAACTGCTGAGGTCATCAGTCCCCTAGAACTTAGAACTACTTAAACCTAACTAACCTGAGGACATCACACACATCCATGCCCGAGGAAGGATTCGAACCTGCGGCCGTAGTGGTCGCGCGATTCCAGACTGTAGCGCCTAGAACCGCTCGGCCACTTCGGCCGGCTCTCGCATCCTCACATTGATGATGGGACACAGAATTCGCTTCGCGATTGTACACTACAGGCTCCATGCCGACTTTTCTCCAAGAGAATAAATCCGCCTTCAGGAGTTGTCTCGCCATTAGACGGGTGCTGGGCTATTTAATAAGCCTCGAGGCTACTTTTGAGTCAGTGTACGCCTATGATCTGGCGTGGCTACGATCTCCACATGTAGCCTCTCCTGGGAGTCCAGTAGATTTTATCCGATGAACTGCTGCCCATTTACTGTAACCCTCGGACCCGCACTACACAAAGTGCTTTTCGATTGCATACTACAGGCATTATGCCAATTTCTAGCCAATAGACTTACGCCGCTATCAGTAGTTGTCTCACCATGCTGGGCTATTGCATAAGCGTTGAGGACATTGTCGGATCCATTCTGCTAGTGTACATCTACCATACTGTCGTGGTCACATCAACAGCACGCAACCTGTCCGAGAGTCCAGTAGCTAGCATCCAATGCACCATTGCCCGTTTCTTGTAACCATTACACCCTCGCGGTGACGATGGGACACAGAAATTGCATCTGATTGAATAGTACAAGCTCCATGCAGACTCCTCTCCAAGACACTCATGCCGCCCTTAGAAGCTTCTAGCATTAGGCAGGTACTGGAGTGTTGCATAAACATCGAGGACATTGTCGGAGTCATTCTCCTAGTGTACATCTACGATACTGGCGCGGCTCTATTCACCTCATGGATCTTCTTCTGGGACTCCAGAAGCTTGTATCCGATGCACCACTGCCAATTTACTGTAACCCTCGTCCTCACAATGATGATGGGAAACAGAAATTGCATCGCGATTATATACTACGGGATCCATGCCCAGTTCCCTCGAAGAGACTGAGATTGACCTCAGGCGTTGTCTCCCCATTAGGTGAGTGCTGCACTACCGCAAAAGCCTCGAGGACAATGTCGGAGTCATTCTGCTAGTGTACACTTATGATTTGGACGAGGCTAGGGTCAGTGCATGGAACCTCTCCTGAGCGTCTGGTGTTCGTAACTGATGCACCGTTGGACGCCCGCGGCGATGTGACACATAAATTGCTTCCCAATTGGATACAAGAGCTCCATGCAGGCTTCAATTCAAGAGGCCAATGCCGCCCTCTGGAGTTTTCTCGCCTTTGGGCGCGTTACGGGTTATTGCACAAGACTCGAGGACATTGTCAGAGTGACTTTGCTAGTGTACATCTACGTTCCAGGTGCGGCTATGTTCACCACATGGAACCTCTCCTGGGAACACAGTAGTTTGCAAATGATGCACTGCTGCCTGGATACTACAACCTTTGCAACCTCACATTGACGTTGCGACACAGAAATTGCATCGCAATTGAACACTAGACTACAAGCTCCATACCGACCTCTCAACAAGATACTAACGCAGCTACAGTCACTTCATGCAACCACTCTTTGGAGTTCGGTAGCTTATTTCCGATGCTCCAGTGCCCATTAACTGTAACCCTCGCAAACTCACATTGTTGTTGTTGTTGTTGTTGTTGTGGTCTTCAGTCCTGAGACTGGTTTGATGCAGCTCTCCATGCTACTCTATCCTGTGCAAGCGTCTTCATCTCCCAGTACCTACTGCAATCTACATCCTTCTGAATCTGCTTAGTGTATTCATCTCTTGGTCTTCCTCTACGATTTTTACCCTCCACGCTGTCCTCCAATACTAAATTGGTGATCCCTTGATGCCTCAGAACATGTCCTACCAACCGATCCCGTCTTCTGGTCAAGTTGTGCCACAAACTTCTCTTCTCCCCAATTCTATTCAATACTTCCTCATTAGTTATGTGATCTACTCACCTAATCTTCAGCATTCTTCTGTAGCACGACATTTCGAAAGCTTCTATTCTCTTCTTGTCCAAACTATTTATCGTCCATGTTTCACTTCCATACATGGCTACACTCCATACAAATACTTTCAGAAACGACTTCCTGACACTTAAATCTATACTCGATGTTAACAAATTTCTCTTCTTCAGAAACAAATTGATGTTGCGACACAAAAATTGCACCACGATTCAGTACATCAGATTCCATGGCGATTTCTCTCCAAGAGACTAACGTGGCCACGGCGTGGCATGGAAACTCTCCTGGGAGTCGTGTAGCTAATATTCGTTGCACCACTGTCCATTTACTGTAACCCTCGCACCCTCACATTGATGAAGCGACACAGAATGTACATCGCGATTGTAAACTGTATGCTCTATGCCAACTTCACTCCGAGACGAGCGCGGCTACGTTCACCACATGCAACCACTCCGCAGAGCTCAGTAGCTTGTAACCTCCATACTGACTTCTCTCCAGCAGACTAACGCAGCTATGGCCACATCACGGAAACTCTCCTGGGAGTCCTGTAGCTTATATCCGTTGCACGACTGCCCATTTACTGTAACCCTCGCACCCTCACATTGATGAAGCGACACCGAAATGACATTGAAATTGATAATTACTGTGTCAATGTAGAATTCTCTCCAAGAAACTAACGCGGATCGGATCCCCCTATGATCCTCTCCTGGGATCCAGCAGCTTGTATCCGATGCAGCACTGCTCATTTTCTGTAACCCTTGCACCCTCACATTGAAGATGTGGCACAGAAATGGTATACCTATTGAAAATTACAGGCTCATACCAACTTCTTACCAAGAGACTAACGCGGCTAGAGTCACCGAATTGAAGCTCTCCAGGGAGTCCAGTAATTTGTATCCGCTGCACCACTCCCCATTTGCTGTAATCTTCGCACCCACAGACACAGAAATAGAATCAGTGTTGATAATCACAGGCTCCATTCCGACTTCTCTCCAAGTGACTAACGCGGCTACGATCACCGCTTGGAACCGCTCCTGAGAGTCCAGTTGCTGGTGTCCAATGCCCCACTGCCCCTTTACTGCACCCCTCACAACCTCACATTGACGGTGTTATACAGAAATTGCATTACAACTGAATACAACAGGCTCCATGGCGAGTTATTTCCAGAGACCAACGCGCATACGGTCACCGCATGGAACCTCTCCTGGGAGCACAGTAGCTTATACTGGGTGCACCACTGCCTTCTTGCTGTAACCTTCAGACCCTCACATTGGCGATGCGATACAGAAATTGCATCGCGATTGAAAACCACTTGCTCTGTGCCAATTTCTTCAAAAGAGACCAGCGTGGCTACGCTCATCGCGCGGACCTATTCTGGGAGTGGAGCAGCTTATACCCGATGCACCTCTGTCTGTTGACTGTAACCCTTGCACCCACACACTGGCGATGCAAGACAGTAATTGCATCGTGTTTGTAAACTACAGGCTCCATGCTGACTTCACTGTTAGATACTAACGCGGTTATGGTCACCATATGGAACGTTTTCTGGGAGTCTAGTAGCTTGTATCCGATGGACAATTGTCTGTTTACAGTAAACCTCGCAGCCTCACATTGACGATGCGACACAGAAATTGAGCAGCAGTTGAATACTATAGGCTCCATGCTGATTTCTCTCCAAGAGACTAACGACGCTATGGTATCCGTATGAAACCTCTCCTTGGAGTCCAGTAGCTTGTATCCTATACAGCAGTTCCCATTTATTGTGACACTCGCACCGCAACATTGGAGATGCGACACAGAAATTGCCGTGGGATTGAAAACTACAGGCTTATGCCAACATCTCTCCAAGACACTATCGTGGCTGCAGTCACCACATGGATCCTCTCCTGTGATTTCAGTAGTTCGTATACGATGCTCGACTGCCCATTTAACCCTCGCACCCTCTCATTGAAGATGCGACACAGAAAGTACATCGTGATTGAAAACTGCAGGCTCATGCCAACTGCTCTCCAAGAGACTAAAACGGATACGGTCTACTCATGATCCTCTCCTTTGAGTCCAGCAGCTTATACCCGATTCACCAATGCCCATTTACTGTAAACCTCTCACCCTCACACTGGTGAGGCGACACAGAAATTGCATCACAACTGAAAACTGGAAGCTCAATGCCGACTACTCCCAAAGAGAGTCACTCGGCTATGGTCTTCGTATGGAACCTCTCCTGGGAGTACAGTAGCTTATACCTGATGCACCTGTGCTCGCTTACTGTAACCCTCGCACCCTCACATTGTCGATGTGACACAGAAATTGCATTGCGATTGGAAACTATGGGCTATATGCCACCTCTTCTCAAATAGACAAACGTGGGTATGTTCACTTCATTGAATCTCTCCTGGGAGTCCAGTAGCTTTGACCCAACGCACCACTGCCTATTTACTTTAACCCTCACACTCTCACATTGACGATGCGACAGAAAAATTGCATCGGAATTGAAAACTAGTCTCAACGCCGACATCTCTCCAAGGGACTAGCTCGGATACGGTCACCCCATGCTCCTCTCCTGGGATCTAGCAGCTTGAATCCTATGCATCACTTACCGTTTACTGTAACGCTCGAACCCCCACATTGACGATGCGACACATAAAATTGCGCCGCAATTGAATACTGCAGGCTACATGCTGATATCTCTCCAAGAGACCAACGCTTCTACAATCACCACAATGGAACCTCTCCGGGGAGCCTAGCAGCTAGTATCCAATGCACCACTGCCCGTTTTCTGTAACCCTCGCACCCTCACATGAATGATGCGACACAGAAAGGGCATCTTTATTGAAAACTACAGTCTCCATGACGACTTCTCACCAAGAGACTAACGCAGCTATACTCACCGTATTGAATATCTCCTGGCACTTCAATAGCTAATACACGATGCGCCTCTGTGTGTTTAGTGTAACCCTCGCACGCACACATGCACGATGCGACACAGAATTTGCATCATTATTGAAAACTATAGGCTCCACGTCGACGTCTCTCTAAGAGACTAATGCGGTTACGGTCACCGCTTGGTACCTACCCTGGAAGTGCAGTAGCTTGAATACGATGCACAACATGCCCTTTACTATAAATCTTGAACCTTCAGATTGACGATGCGACACAGAAATTGCGTCGCGATTGAATACTACAGGCTATATGCCGACGTCTGTCCAATAGACTAATGCAGCGACAGTCACTGCAATGGAATCTCTCCTGTGAGTCCAGTAGTTTGTATCCGATGGATCACTGGCCGTTTACTGTAACCCTCGCACCCTCACGTTGACGATGCGATAGAGAAATTGCGTCGGGATTGAATACTACAGGCTCCATGAAGACTTTGCTCCAAGAAACAAACGCAGCTACGGTTACCAAATGAAACCTATGATAGGAGTCCTGTAGGTTATACACGATATAACACTGGCCGTTTACTGTAACCGTTCGAACCTCACATTAACGATGCGACACAGAAATTGCTTCGTGATTGAATACTACAGGCATCATGCCAACATCTGTCCAAGAGACTAACGAAGCTCTGGTCACCGCATGGAAGCTCTCCAGCGAATCCAGTAGGTTGTATCCGATGGACCACTGACAGCAATAACCCTCCAACCCTGACAATGACGATGCGACACAAAAATTGCATAGCGTTTGAAAACTACAGGCTCCGTGGCGACCAATCTCCAAGAGTCTAACTTGGTTACGGTCACCGCTTGGTTCCTCTCCTCGGAGGGCAGTAGCTTGTATGCGATGCACAATATCCCGTTTACTGTAAATCTTGAATCTTCAGATTGACGATGCGACACAGAGTCCAAGAGACCATCGCGCGTACGCTCACCTTACATAACGTCTCCTCAGAGTCCAGTAGCTTGTATCCCATGGATCACTGCCCGCTTGCTGTAACTCTCGCACCCTCACATTGACGATGCGACAAAAAGTTGCATCGCGATTGAAAACTGCATTCTCCACTCCAAATTCTCTCCAAGAGACCAACGCGGCTACGGCATGGAACCTCTCCTGGGAGTCCAGTAGCTTGTGTCCGGTGTACCTCTGCCCGTTTACTGTAACCTTTGCACCCTCGCATTGACGATGTAACACAGAAATTCCATCACTTCATTCCGAGTTCTCTCCAAGAGACTATAGTTTAAACAGTCACCTCATGGAACCTCTCTTGGGAGTCCAGTAGGTTATACCCGATGCACTACTGCCCTATTACTGTAAGTCCCCCACCTTCACATTGACGTCACGTCACGGAAATGGCGTCGCGATTGAATACTACAGGCCCATGCCGAATTCTATTCAAGAGACTAACGCGACTACGGTCACCGAATGGAACCTCTCCTGGGTGTCCAGTAGCTTGTATGCGATGCACCACTGCCTGTTTACTGTAACCCTCGCACCCTCACATTGACGCTGGGATAAAGAAATTGCGTCATGATTGAATACTGGAGACTTCATGGCGACTTTTCTCGAGGAGATTAACGACGTTATGGTGAATGCCTGGAATGTCTCCTGGGAGTCGAGTAGCTTGTATGCGATGCACCACTGTCCATGTACTGTAACCCTCGCATCCTTATGTTGACGATGCGACACAGCAATTACATCGCAATTCAAAACTACTGACTCCATGCTGTCTTTTCTCCAAGAGACTAACATGGCTACAGCCACCACATGTAACCTCTCGTGTGAGTCCACTAGCTTATATTTGATGGACTACTTGCTGTTTACAGTATGAAACCTGGTTTCGCAGGACAGAGCGGATCAGGTTGTGGAAAGGGTCCAAGATAAGTTACTGTTAGTTACACAAGAACACACAACTTCATTGTTCGAAAACCAATGCATAGTTTTCTCTCTTTAAAACAACAAAGATCAGTTCACGGCTGAGGGCCCAAGTAACTTCTCAATAGTAAGGTCTATATAATTCGTTTTAAAACTCAAGGATTTAGAGAAATGGCTGAAGGCCTTACTTAATTAAAATTAAAACATCCTTAAATAATTCCTTTTAAATCACCAGAATTTAGACAATTGGCTGAAGACCTTACTTAAGTGAAATTTTCGGCTAAATGTCCAAATAATATTTCAGATCAGCAAAGGAAATTCTTTAAAAGGCGAGCATTTACAAACCTCGGCTAAAAGCCATATTAAGGAAAATTTAAATTAATTCCTCTGCTGAAAGCCCAATAATTGTTCATCATAATAAAGGGCAAGCATTTACACAGTACAACAGAAAACCATCTTAAGAAAACTTGAAATATCTTGATGGCTGAAGGCCCAAACAATTATTCAAAATAATTAAACACAAACCTTAGGATAAGCATTTACACAGTACTGCTGAAGGCCATTTTAAGAATTAAAGTTAATTAAAGAGAAATCTTACAGACAGGAATTTACACATTATGGCTGAAGGCCACAGATTTTAAAACTAATGCATCTGAAGGCCTAAATACAGAGCAAAGAAGAATTTGAAATAAACACGGCTGAACGCTTAATATTAAAATACTTCACATAAGGTTCAGCTGAGAGCCAAATACCGAACATAGAGCAGACAAAATTAATACACAGCTAAGGGCCTGGCACAGTACTAGTGAGCAAAGAAAATCAGAATCACCAAGAACAGAACAGTGCTGCTCAGAAGCGTTCGAAGGGTCAGCCAGGGGAGAAAACTCTAACAACAGTTTAGGTGAGACAGGCAGCCAAGCGTAACACTAAATAATCGGGTGGCAGCACGACCTAGGTATGGCTGAAGAACCACCCAACGAACCTAGTCAATTCCCTTAAAACCGGACTGCGAGTGCACGCCACCAGCAGCCCTGGCCTGACCTCACACCGCCGGGACTTCTTCGCTGCTCCGTCGCAACTGACCAACTGCCTACTCCGGTACACAGACAGCATTCGTAACTGCTCAGTCGAAATCACACAAGCTACACACAGTCCCACGTAGACACTTGCACCTAGAACTCTGACAATCCTAAAACCTGTCACTGTGGAACAACAAGGACGAATCGCAAGTTGACACACACAGAGTTTCCATAAGAGGTCAGCGACCGAATACACGTCGTCCGATGAAACGACCGACCAAATGACCAACCAACGTCGTCCCCACTTAAATTATGTGTGTCGGCAACGGTCAGGCGAGTCATGGCTGTCTGGAGCTGACTGAAGCTCCAACCTGACTTGACTCGGTGTCCGTTCAGAACTCGGAGACGTGGAGACCCGGGCACACTGACCCGGACCCTCCCATGCAGAGGGTACTCTTGCCCATTCACGACCCGAAATCTCTGCACAATAAAGGAACCGACCCACGTCCAGCTAGATGACCAACTGATGAGCCCCAGAAACGGTCAAAAGACCAAATACACGTGGCCCAATGAGACGATCGACCGAACGACCAAACAAATGTCTTCCCACTCCAATCTCCTTCCGTCAGGCAGTACATGTGTGTCACCAGCAGTCGGCGAGTACTGGCTGTTCGCACCTCACTGGTGCTCCGTCCCGACTGAACTCCAAAAACACAACGACCCGGAAATACTATGGGTCGCTCCAGAGATAGTACGACAGTGACCTATCGATAAATGCTGCTGCTGCCAATCACAGGCAAGCAAACCAGCAACCTAGTGACGCCAGTAAATCCAATTAAAATAAAAACAAGGCGACAGATCCACAAAAACAAGATGACTAGCTATAAACGTCATGACTGCAAGCCGTGCATGGCTCACTGTATCCTCGGACCGACAGATAGATGGTGCGGAAACTGCATCACAGTTGTATACTACAGGCTCCATAACAACTTCTCTCCAAAAAATTAATGTGGCAACAGCACCGCATGGAACCTCTTCTGAGAGTCCAGTAGTTTATACCCGATGCACCTCTACCCCATTACTCCAACTCTCACACCTTCACATTGATGTTGTGACACCGAAATTGTGTCGCAATTAAATACTAAGGCCTCCATGGTGAATTCTCTCCAAGAGACTAACGCGACTATGGTCTTTGAAGTAGCTTGTATCTGAAGCAACACTTGCCTTTTTTTCTGTAACTTTTCCGCATTCAAGTTGATGATGTGAAACAGAAATTGCGCTGCGATTGAATACTACAGGTACATGGTGCCTTCTCTCAAAGAGAATAACTTGATTACTGTCACCATAGGGAACCTTTCCTGTGAGTCCAATAGCTTATACCCAGAGCAACACTCACCATTTAGTCTAAACCTCGCATCTTCACACTGACGATGTGAAACAGAAATAGCATCATGATTGAAAACTACAGTCTCCATGCCAACTTCTCTCCAAGAGACTAACCCTCCTACACTATCTGCATGGAACCTCACCTGGGAGCCAAGTAGCTTACAGCCAATGTACCAAGGCCAATTTACTGTACGCTCGCACCCTCACACTGATGTACGGCACAGAAATTGCATCTCGATTGAAAACTACAGGCTGTATGCCAACTTCTCTCCAAGAGACCACTGTGGTTGCAGTCAGTATAGTTTACCTCTCCTGGGAGTCCAGTGGTTTGTATCTGATGGGAAATTTTCCTGCGAGTCCAGTAGTTAATAACTGATGCAACACTGGCTTTTTACTGTAAACCTTGCACCCTCACTTTGATGATGCGATATAGAACATACATCAAAACAAATAACTAAAGGCTCCATGTCGACTTCTTTCCAAGAGACTAACATGGCTATCGTTACCACATGTAAACTCTCCTGGGAGTGAAGTAGCTTATGTGCGATGCACCACTGCCAGTTTACTGTATCCCTCGCACCTTCACAATGACGATGTGACTAGAAGGGCGACAAGGACGCCAGCCCATTTTGTTAGGGCAGGGTGCCTACATCAGGGACAGGTATGGACTTATTGGCAAACTTGTTGTTCTCCTTTGATTGCAATGTACCTAACCTATTGTTCTGTTAAGTGGTTTACCATGTCTACCCCATTTCCTTTTGATTGATAGCCATTTATGCTATTGTCCCTCCGCCCCCTCCCCCTCTCCCAAACCCCCTCCTACCCTCACTACAGTAGGTACTCCCAAAAGAGGTTCCATGTGGTGACCATAGTCGCATTAGTCTCCTGGACAGAAGTCAGCACGGAGCCTGTAGTTTACAATTGGTATGGAATTTCTGTCTCACATCGTCAATGTTAGGGTGAGAGTGTACAGGAATCGGGCAGTCATGCATCACATACAAGCTGCTGGACTCTTAGGAGATGTGTCATGTGATGACCATAGACACATTAGTCTCTTGAAGAGAAGTGTGCATGGATTGTCTAGTGTGAGTTATTGGAATTGACCTCTGTCTCACTCATATCAATGAGATTGATTACTTAAATACATTGATCCATTAATTCACCTCTCACCTACTGGTAAACCCAATGGTTAGCTGACATAGCTTTTGTCATGGATACTTGTGAGCACATGTAGAACCAAGATCGCTTGTGATAGTAACATACAGTAGTTGTTGGGATCGTTTTTTTTAACATCTGGCGGTTTGTAAGACGGTTACCCCTCTCTTTCTAAGACCTGAAAGCAGCACTCGCAAGAAAAACGTATAAGACATGTCCACCCATTGCTGGTTTTCGGTTAGTATTATTTCGTATAGCCAGCGATCAGTTACTGACGAAGTATTATACTTAGTAGCAGCATCAGGCATATAAACGATGTGTCTGTGTTCCGACATGTGCAAAGGAAATGGCTATGTCCATTCGTAAGGAAGGTACGGATTTGACCTTGAATACTGTGATAGCAGAGGGAAGAATATGTCAAGTCATAAGAATGGTACTGATATTTATATTTCCTGAGCCACAGCCGTCAACTGGCTGTATTTCCGATACTTAGCTCATTGTCGAATGTCGTTCAATTGAGACCGTGATCGTAACATTTAGTTGTGAGTACAGGGATGAAATATATATGTGACTGATTTCTTAGGACGATGATTCTACCTGTCTGTGCTTGGCATGCAGCGCTGGTGACCTGTGTGGGGATGATTCACGTTTCCCATTAATGGTAGGAGCTGTCCAAATGGAGAGGTCTGTTGGAGTGTGTTGTGTCTAGACAAGACAGCGTAGACACAATGAGAGGAAGCCGAAAGGCACGCACTTAACCTCACGCAGGCTGGCGTGAGGTCTGAAACAGGATACGTAATGAATGCTATAAAGAAAAGTACGTAGCTTCTGGAATACTTAACTTTAATCCATAATTGTATAACATCGCTCTTGATGATACATGCTTCATATAATAAATATCAATTGAATACGGCGCCTTGCTAGGTCGTAGCAATTGACTTAGCTGAAGGCTATGCTAACTATCTTCTCGGCAAATGAGAGAGTCTTCGTCAGTGTAGCATCGCTAACAAAGTCGGCTGTACAACTGGGGAGAGTGCCAGTAAGTCTCTCTAGACCTGCCGTGTGGTGGCGCTCGGTCTGCTATCACTGACAGTGGCGACACGCGGGTCCGACGTATACTACCGGACCGCGGCCGATTTAAAGGCTACCACCTAGCAAGTGTGGTGTCTGGCGGTGACACCACATTCCTCCCCCGCAAATCGGCGTACGGTTGTGTTATAAGGCTTCCGCCCGCCGTGGGGAGGACCCCATGTTGACGTATGCGACGAGGTGGGGAGCCTAACAACAGGCGAGGCTGTGCCACCCGCACCCGGCCTTTCGGACGGAGGGGAGCTAGGAAACGCCTGAAAACCTAGTCCAGGGTGCACTCCAACATGCGGTGAATGCGCCCGTAAAGAGACAGGAGGGGCCGAAGGGTCGACCTCCATCGCGTCGGGGTACCCGACGGGCGTACACGACATATGGTCCGGAGCGGGCAAGAGTTCCATGTCGGAGGACAGCTGGTCACGGGAAGCGATCGGCAGCGCGTGACCCAGGGAGGCGCCTGGCGGTTGCAGCGAAGCGTCCACAGCGGGCGTCGCCGGCGGGAGAACAGGCGGCGGCGGCGGCGGCGGCGGCGCGTCGCCATGTGGCAAAATGGAAGGCAGCGTCGGTAACACCTGGGGATGAGGCGAGCCAGTAGATGTGTCCCCAGGGCGCTGACCGGACGGCACCGTCGCTGAAAGCAGAAGGGGAGCGGCAGAACCCGTGCGACGACAGAGGCGCAGCTGATTGAGATGCCGACGCACCTCACCAGAGGCCCCCAAAACCAAATACATAGCGCGGCCGAGGCAGCGAAGAACGCGCCCTGCGAGCCGACGCCGTGAACCTCGATAGTTGCGATAGTATACAACGTCGCCTGGAACAAAAGCAGGTGGCTGCCGCTGCACAGGAACCTGATGCGGCGGATGCAGCAAAGACAGCAAGGTTCGATGAGGACGATCGTGGAGCAACTCAGCCGGCGAGCGACCATCTCGGGGCTGAGAGCGATACGAAGACAAGAAGAGCAATAACGCGTCCTCCCGAGAATGCAACTCTTTCAACTTCAACATCTGTGACTTGTAAGTCCGGACCAATCGTTCAGCGGCACCGTTGGACTGAGGCGAAAACGGCGCGGATGGCAGATGTTGAATACCATTGGCCTTGCAGAATGACTGAAATTCTGAGGACATGAACTGTGGGCCATTGTCGGAAAGAATAGTCTGTGGAAGACCTTCAATACAAAAGATAGGGGATAACGCTTGGATGGTGGCAGATGACGTCGTGGCAGACATCCGGACAACAAAAGGAAAATTACCGAATGAATCTACCACAACCAACCATCGAGCATTCCAGAATGGACCAGCAAAATCGATGTGTAAGCGTTGCCAAGGGGAAGTGGCTTTCGGCCATGCAAAGAATTTCCGCGGTGGTGCGGATTGTTGTTCGGCACACGCCATGCAAGAAGAGCACATATTCGTAATCGCAACATCGAATCCGGAACAAGTACAGTGCTGACGAGCAAGTTGTTTCGTGTGCACTATACCCCAATGTCCTTGGTGGAGAAGCCGTAAGACAGAGGACTGTAACGAACGTGGAACCACGACCCTGGACTGATCATTATCAGAACGCAACAGCAAAACACGACGTCGAACATAAAGTCTCTCCTTGTAAGCAAAAAATCGGCGAACCAACGGATCCTCGATCCGCGACTTGGACAAGGGCCATTGAGTAGCAACAAAACGCAAAACTGTAGCAAGGACAGGGTCAGCAGCTGTGGCCGTAGCTACACGACGAAAATCAATCGGAAACGATTCGACCACGTCATCTGTTTCCGCATCAATGAACATGCAAGCAAGTTCGGAAGAATCGAATGCTCTATCCTCAGCAACAGGCAAACGGGACAACGCATCGGCGTTTCCGTGCTTAGCAGTGGACCGATACAAGATATCGTAGCGGTACTGCGAGAGGAAAATAGACCAGCGAATGAATTTCTGCGCTGTACGTGGAGGTACAATCTTGTTCGGATGAAAAAGCGACGTCAAGGGTTTATGGTCGGTGATGATAGTAAAGTGACGACCATACAAGAAATCATGGAAGTTAGTAACACCAAATACGAGAGCCAAGGCTTCTTCATCTGTCAATAATTTCTTTGCGCAGACGAGAGCAATTTGGACGCAAAGGCAATAGGGCGATCATGCGATCCATCTTTGTGCGCAAGCACAGCAGCGATCCCGAAATCCGATGCATCTACCATCAACAAAAGGGGTTTCTGGGGATCGAATGGCGTAAGGCAAGTATTGGAAAGCAACGCCGATTTCAACTGGCGAAAGGCGCGTTCGCATTCCGTCGTCCAGGCGAACGGAACACCTTTACGGCGTAAGCGATGAAGCGGAGCTGAAATGGAAGAGGCATGTGGTATATATTTGTTGTAATAATTAATTTTCCCCAGCACACTCTGTAGCTGCTTCAAATTCTGCGGTGAAGGCGAGTCTTGTATGGCACGGAGGTGCCCTGGTCTGGGATGTATGCCTTGGGCATTGAGTACATGTCCCAAATATGGTAAGTCACGAGCAAAAAACACACATTTGTCCTTCCGCAAGCGAAGACCATTTTGGCGCAAGACCTGAAATAATGTCCTGAGGTTGGCTAAATGTTCTACTTCCGTCTTTCCGGAGATCACAATATCGTCCAGATAGTTTGCTGCAGTAGGGACCGACGCACAAACAGTTTGCAGATATTGCTGAAACAATGCAGGGGCGGATACACACCCGAATGGCAGTCTTTTGAATCGGTACAAACCAAGATGCGTGTTAACCACCAAGACACGCTGGGATTCGTCGTCCACTGGTATTTGCAAGTACGCATCTGCTAGGTCCAACTTCGAAAAATATTTACCCGGGCACAGTTTGTCAAAAAGATCTTCCGAGCGGGGGAAAGGAAAAGTTGCAATCACTAGTTGTGGATTCACTGTTGCCTTGAAGTCCACACAAAGTCTCAATTTACCATAGGTTTTGGTAAAATTACTAAGGGTGATGCCCAGAGAGAAGCTTGCACACGTTCAATCACACCTTGTGATTCCAAATCGTGTAATGTTCTTGCGACCTCATCACGCAATGCATGGGGAACATTGCGCGCTCTGAAAAATTTCGGTTGCGTATTTACTTTCAGTTCCAAATGTGCTTTAAAGTTCTTAGCGCAACCAAGGCCCAGTGCAAAAATGTCTGCAAATTCTTCACCAAGACGAGAAACACTGGCGGAAGGCACAGTCTGGTTCACTGATAGGACCTGATTGACTATAGACAAGTTAAACAACTGAAATAAATCTAAACCAAATAAGTTCGCTGCAGAAGAAGAACGAAGGACGTAAAAAGACACAAGTTTTGTTTGTCCCTTGTATGTTGCAAGAAGGCTGCACTGTCTTAACACAGGGATATTCTGACCGGAATAACTATTTAACTTAACAGCTGCGGCACGCAAGGGAAGTTCGCCCAGTTGTTTGTACGTGTCTCTATTGACCAATGAAACTGCAGCGCCGGTATCGAGCTGGAATGGGATCACGTTGCCATTAATGTCCAAGTCTACAAAAAGTTTATTGTCCTGCTGATGACAAGACCGACTGTCTCGTGCAATTTGAACAGACACTGGTACAGAATCACTTGCGACTTGACGGGATTTCCGGCGACGTCGACGCACACTATTTGTGGGACGAACACAGTCACTGTGAGAGAGAGTGGCACTGGGCGGAGTGGAATTAACTACATGAATTTCCATGGGCGAAGGTTCACGAGCCTGAGTATTCTTGGTTCGATTCCGATTCCGGCGCGAAGCAAAGGGCCTGGAATGGTTGTTAGTGTCCGATCTGAGCTTTTTCTGGAAAACACTCTGAACATGTCCTTTTTTATTACAGAAAAAGCAAATAGCTTGGCGTGATGGGCAGTTCTCACGCGAATGTCTAGTAGCACACCACAGGCATGATTTCACTGCATTTGCATGCTTGCGCAGCACACGTGGCTGCGCGGACGTGCGCGAGGGCTGTTTACCGTTCCGTGCAGCTCGCCCGGCGGGCCGGTTAATGTGACACACGGCTGGCGAAGTTTCAAATGATTCCTGAGCAAAGTCAAGGGTGTCCTGCCTATCCAATATGTCCACCACTTGTTGAAGGGAGGGAGTGACTAGTTTCAAGATTTGCTCCCGTATACGAACATCAGAAACGTTCTGTGCAATTGCATCACGCACCATAGTATCTGAATAAGGGAGTCCACATTCACACTCAAAAGTACAATCCCTTGTAAAGCCTTGCAAAGTTGCAACCCACTCCCGATTAGTCTGACCGGCCGTACGTTTTGTACGAAACAACGTATACCGTTTTGCAACTACATTAACTGATTCTTTGAAATAGGCATCTAAAGCAGACAAAATTGCTTCGTAGGATAGAGTTGCTATGTCGCGTCGGGGAAATAATTTCACTATCACACGGTACGTCTGCACCCCTACACACGACAATAAGTGAGGCTGCCGCTCGTTACCGTGAATTCTGTAGGCGGCGAGATGAAATCGAAATTGGCGTGACCACTCCGTCCAGCTTTCCATTGCCGCATCAAATTGACGGAAAGGTGGTGCAACTGCGTGTTGTGGCTGTGGTAGCGGTGGAGCGGCGGCGGCCGCATCGGTTTGCATTGCACGTTGACCCTGGACGAGCTGTCCAAGGGCATCCAATAAGGCCTGCGTCTGCTGATTCTGCAAGCGATAAAATTCGGACAGTACATCTGGAGATTGTTGCGAAGCCATGACACAAGTAATCTAAGCAAGTATAAAGAACAAGACCCTGTTTTTACTCGTCGCCAAAAATGTTGTGTCGAGACAAGACAGCCTAGATACAATGAGAGGAAGCCGAAAGGCACGCGCTTAAACTCACACAGGCTGGCGTGAGGTCTGAAACAGGATACGTAATGAATGCTATAAAGAAAAGTACGTAGCTTCTGGAATATTTAACTTTAATCCATAATTGTATAACATCGCTCTTGATGATACATGCTTCATATAATAAATATCAATTGAATACGGCGCCTTGCTAGGTCGTAGCAATTGACTTAGCTGAAGGCTATGCTAACTATCTTCTCGGCAAATGAGAGAGTCTTCGTCAGTGTAGCATCGCTAGCAAAGTCGGCTGTACAACTGGGGAGAGTGCCAGTAAGTCTCTCTAGACCTGCCGTGTGGTGGCGCTCGGTCTGCTATCACTGACAGTGGCGACACGCGAGTCCGACGTATACTACCGGACCGCGGCCGATTTAAAGGCTACCACCTAGCAAGTGTGGTGTCTGGCGGTGACACCACAGAGTGTAGGAATGTAGATGACATAATCGTGCTGTCCTCTAGACGACCGAATAGCGAACTAATAGTATGTGTTGGATAGCTTTCGTGATCGTGTGGAAATTTGAGAAGATTGAATATGGAGTTGTGTTTGCCCTGGACTGTTATTCCCTCCCGTGTAAACTGTTCGGTTGACTGTTTCTGCACATTTTCGCGTCTTTATTTAGTTGAGAGAAGATCGATTATGGTGTGTGCATCTAGCATGTGGAAGACACGTTTGCCGGTTGTCTAGACATGAGAAACACCTTAGTTGACCTTGTAAATTATAGGGAATATTTGGAATCTACTGTATCACTGACATCGGTATTAGCAAGTGGAAATATCATTTTTCTCTATTTTTTTTTTGGATCTTTTGCGTAAATGTCTTCGCAGACGTGACCAGTTCCTAGTTAGTCAGTGGTTTTGGATTTGTAGAGAAATAATTTCCAGTCTATATCTTCGGAATCGTGTTGCACGAGCGATCGATAGGATGCTTCTGTGTGCTTGATATCGAGAAGTATCACGAAAATGGTATAATATTATGGCAAACCATGCAGAAATACATGTTTTCTTGTAATGACAGATACTGGTGATGGCTGTAGAAAAGCAAGCAAGGAAGCAGTTTCAGACCAGAAACAGTAACGCATTTGTGCCGAGGGGGAACGAGCCCAAATTTGTAGAACAGCTCTGAGAGTGACTTTGGTCCACAGACAGGGATCTGGTCACCTGTTGGGTGCAGACAACTGCCCACCTCATAGGGAAATATCTAGTGCTGCGAGGAGTGTACACAGTGCTGTCTGTCTTCGCCGTATATGTATGAATGGTGTAAAAGGGCAGATGTTGTATTGCACAGGATACAGATGTATGTTTACTACATCAACACGGTACGCAGTGGTACAGTATATTGCTGGGTTGGAGATCTGTTTTGCGCTCTAATATTTAACACCTATCCTCAGCAGGAGAGCAGTGTTATTGAGTAAAGGTCTTTCTGCATTTAACGATCTGTAAGCCACTTTGCAGGGTTTAATTGTCGGTGCAATTTGGTGATCTGTACAAAATACAATCATAATGCTCTATTCATTCACAAGATATCCTTTGGGCCGGGACACAGGAGCGTCTATAAAATGATTCGAACAAGATGGTGACAATTTATGTATGGAAAGTACTGAGAAAGCAAGTGTTCAAAGACAAGCTGAAGGAGACCAAGCATCTCTGGTGGGGATGCCGTCATTCATCCGCCATTGTGGAGTTAGGATATCTCCAGACCTGTAGCTGTAGGATACCGAAAATTTCGGCCCTTCGAATTCTGTTTGTGTCATTGTTCTGATTTCCTCCCGTCTGTACTTAGGGAGTGATCTCCTTCCAAACAACAAGAATGCTTTTATGATTAATGGTGTTTTCGTGCGTGTGCACAGGCTTTTAGCAGTGGGGACGTTTAACGGTTCTGTGGCGTATATTGATAGCAGGACGAACATTTCGCGCTATGCACCAGTCACACTGGGTAAGTGTGCACTGCTTGACACAACTCACATTCCCTGTTAGGATCGCTAGGAACAATGCACACTGTGCTATTCCGTGACGTCAGTACTTGCAGGTATCGCATCAGTAACGGAAAACACACGTGCTGCCCAGAGCCATCTCACGTTCTGTGACATCAGTATAACACTCGAAGAACTAACTGTATACCCGAAAATAGACCCAACTTTCACCTGCTCTCTGTAGACAGCAGTGGCTTGAGAGCGATGGCTCGCGCTGGCTCACGCAGCCTTGAGCTGGCTTGCGTCTGGTGGTGCCTCGCAGTGGTGTCGACGAGTGTGCGCCCTTGGAGTGTCTGCACTCTGTAAATAAGTTTTCACTCCCATCCGGTTGCGTCAGCAATGGTGCCTAAGTGATCATGTATTTCGAGAGGAATTTCTCAGGTGTCAAGTATGAAAGGGATGCCGCCGCCTCATGTTTGAGGGACCTCAACAGACCTCTGTGCGCGAATTGGCAGCTGATGGCTGCATTAGCGTCAAGCTTGAGTGGCAGAATGTGTTTTTTATTACCAATCTTATGTTCAAACTATATTCCATCCATTTCACTGACCAATAGAATGCTGCGGATTAGAAAAACAACCCAATACCTGTGAAGAATATTGAATTAATTAATTTGCATACATTTTTTATATCAGTGTGGTGTTAGTGGTACTACAGTTAAGGGGAGGTTGTACTTCTTTTTCTTAGGTTAGTATAGGTAGCCATTGTATGCTGCATTATGCTGACGGAATTTAGACTTACCACTTTTTTCTGAGGGGGGGGGGGGGGGGGCGGGACAGGAAGAGGAGGGCGTTTACTAGAGGGTAAGAGGTTAATTAATTGACCAATTTCATGATGAAGTCAATCAAAAAGATAAGAGCGAAATGGGGGCTCATTCCAATAACTCAGACTTTAAAGTGTACCTGTAGCAGCGAAGGTGGGAGGAGTGTTGGGGAGGGAGGGGGCGGGGGGAATTTTGGATAAGTGGCTGTCCACCTAAAGGAAATGGGGGTGACATTGAAAACCACTTAACAGAGCAATTGATTAAGTACCTGTCAATCAAAGGAGAACAATAAGTTTGATCCTGAGTTCATACTTGCCACTGATGCAGGCAAACCACACAAACAAAATATGCTGGCGTCCTTGTTGCCCTACGACTGACGCAATACAGAAATTGCGGCATGAATGTATACCACAGTCAACATGCCGACTTCTCCCCAAAAGGCTAACGCGGCTACAGTCACTGCATGAAACCTCTCCTGGGAGCCCAGTGCTTGAAGGCGATTCACAACTGCCCATTCACTGTAACCGTCGAACCATCATATTGACGATGCGACACATAAATTGCGTTACGATTTAATAATACAGGCCCCATACTGATTTCTCTGTAAGAGACTAACTCGGGTACGGTCAACAAATATAACCTCTCCTGGGAGTCCAGTAGCTTATAAGCTATACACCACTGGCAGTTTACTGTAACCCTCGCACCATTACATTGACGATACGACACAGAAATTGCTTCACCATTGAATACCACACGCTTCATGCTGACTTCTCTCCATGAGACTAACAAGGCTATGGTCACCGCATTTAACCTCTCCTTTGAGTCCAGTAGCTTGTATGCCATGCATCACTGCCTGATTACTGTAGATCTCGCACACTCGCATTGAGGAAGCGATACAGAAATTGCACGCGATTGGAAACTACAAGCTCCATGCCGAATTCCCTCCAATCCTACGTCACGGCGTGGAACATCTCCTGGGAGATCAGTAGTTTGTATCCGATGGACCACTATCTGTTCACTGTATCCCCAGAAGCTTTACATTGACGATGCGGCACAGAAATTACGTCGCAATTAAGTACAGCAGACTCCATGCAAGCTTCTCCCCAAAGCCTAACGTGCCTACAGTCACCGAATGGAACCTCTCCTGAGAGTTCAGTAGCTTATATCCGATGTACCACTGGCTGTTTACCGTAAACCTCACAGCAATACATTAACGATGCGACACAGAAATCACGTCGCAGTTGAATACCACAGGCACAAGGCAGGCTTCTCTCCCAGAGACTAATGTTCCTACGGTAACCACATGGAACCTGTCCTGGGAGTTCAGTAGCTTATATCAGATGTACTGATTACTGTAAACTTCGCACCTTCACATTGAGTTTGTGACACATAACTTGCGTCGCGTTTGAAAACTACATTCTCTACTCTGTCTTCTCTGTAAGAGGCTACCGCAGCTATGGAAACCGTATGGAAACACTCCTGGGTGACCAGTAGCTAGTGTCCGATGCACCACCTGCAGTTTACTGTAACCCCAGCATCTTCACACTGTAAATGCGACGCTGAAATGTCGTGGAGAGTGAATACTAGAGGCTCCATGCCGAATTGCCTCCAAGATTCTAGAGCGTCTAAGGTCACTACTTGGTACCTCTCCTGGGAGTTGAGTACCTAATATCCGACGGAACATAGCCTGTTAACTGTAAACCTCATAGAAATACATAAACGATGCGACACAGAAATTACGTCCAGATTGACTACTGCAGGCTCCAGACTAAAGTGCCTACTGTCACTGCATGGAACCTCTCCTGGGAGTTTAGTAGCTCATATCCGATGTAACGCTACCTGTTTACTGTAACCCTCAGAGCTTCCATTGACGATGCGATACAGAAATTAAGTCGCGATTGAATACCTCAGGTCCCATGCAGACATCCCTCAAAGAGACTAACGTGCCTACCATCACCGCATGGAACCAGTCCTGGAAAGTCAGTAGTTTATATTAGATTGGTAATTACCTGTTTATAGTAGCCCTCGCAGCCTTACATTTACATTGGGACACAGAAATTACGTCGCGTTTGAATACTACAGGCTCGATGCTGACTTCCGACCAAGAGACTTACGTCCCAACGTTCACCACAAGGAAACTCTCCTGGAAGTTCAGTAGTTTGTATCCGATGGACCACTATCTGTTCACTGTAACCCTAGTAGTCTTACATTGACGACGCGAAACAAAAATTACGTCACTGTTGAATACTTCTGGCTCCATACAGACGTCTATCTAAGAAATTCTTCCAGTCTATATGTGGCATAACAGCAAACCAGTGCTTAACAATATTGGTTAAAAACAGTCTTCGTTGCAGTTTTAGGTTTTTTTTTCAACGACGTGTTTCGCCTTATTTAGGCATCTTCAGGTTATCTAAATAGGAAAAAGAGAACAAATACATCTATTTAAGAATCGCGATCGCGTTGTGCCGACTTGGATAACCTATAAGCGTGTATAAACTGATCACCTATTGAAAATATAAACAGATCACCTATTGAAGGAGCAAATACCTTAATTTGGTATTTCTTACGAATCCTTTAGTCAGTGTAGCCAAATGGCATCGTCGAATATATCAGGTCAACCTCGCCTTCGTCAAACTCAGTAAAAACTAGAAATTTAAAATAGTAACATCATTACCTTTTCTAGATGGATGCGAGAGGCACCAAGATCTACATAATGCGTTCCCGTTCACAGGAGCGAGTAACGGAGTAAGATGGGGGCTCAGTTAGTAAGCATAGTGCGCCCGAGCGTCGTGTGCCAGTACTGGAGCCTAATACAGAATCACCTCAAGAGGTGGCGCTGCGACGCAGCAGTAATTAAAAATGAGAGATCGTAAACTGGATATACATACCCACTAAAACTTTATAAATGTAATGCTGTTATCTCTTGACATAAAGAATTTGTACACAAACGTGCCGATAGAAGAAACCATTATGATTATTCAGGAGAATCTCTTTCATAATTAGCTATTGAAACAGATGAAATTATCGAGGTTATCTCTCTTCTTCGAATTCTTACGTCATATAATTATTTCTCGTTCAGTGACAACATGTACAGTCAGAGAGGTGGCCTGGCTATGGGCAGCGGTTCGGCTGATTTTTTAGCTAATGTCTTCGTTAACTACATTGAGTTCCAGGTGTTTAAACGCAATTCCTACTTTTGTCAAGAAATTTTATGTTATCGGCGTTATGTCGACGACATTGTTGTTGTATTTAATGGCGATGAATGAGAAATTTCGGGTTTGGTTGATGAACTTAATGCCCTTCACCCAAAGATGATTTTCACACATGAGGATATGAATACTGACGGAGTCCTCAATTACCTAGATTTGCGGTTACAGCTACGTGATAACAAAGTACCCATAGATATTTTTAGGAAACCCACGACCACAGATGATATTATTCATGCATCATCCTGCCATCCTCGGCAGCGTAAGATTAGTTTTTTTAGAGCTATGATCACGCGTCTATGCGAATTGTCATTATCTGAAGACGCAGTTAAAAAAGAACTTGACAATCTAAAGGATATCGCCCGTAATAATGGCTACAGTGTTGCGATCGTTGATAAGATATACCAAGACAAAACAACGATGCCCCTTCGGAGTTCACTCAAGGCAGCTTCTGTCGCGGAGCACAATTACATTTCTTTGCCATTTATGGGCAATTTTAGTTATGAACTGGCAAAACTTTTCCAGGGAGTGGGCTCTCGTATAGTATTTTCCGCGGCTACCCATGTCCAGTTTACGTACATACATAATGAATCACCTGAAAAGAACAACCTTTTGGCATCGGGTGTATATCTGCTGGAGTGTCACGATTGTAATGCAGGATATGTTGGACAAACAGGCAGAACCTTCAAAATTAGATTGCAAGAACATCTTCTTAATAGATGGGGACAGGTAAAATAGAGCTCTGCCTTTGCTCAACACCTTAAATCCAGTGGCCACAGCATTTTACACATTTCAATGTAGCTGCTAAAAAAAAATAGGGAAAGGCGGGGGTGAGTTTACCCGCATAACGTCCGTCTTCCACGTTGGTGTGTATTTTTTCTTGCTAGATGTTCTAGCTCCGAATGACGCAGTATTGAGTGTTATATGGGTGGCCTCTTTATTTGAAATTACGGTCCTGTGTTTTTAATGTTCTCATTCTGTGGTACATGATACGAGAAGTCTGTTTATGTACCGCACCTGTGTGTTGTATTATACACCTTGTTTTCTCTTAAATTTACCGCCTTCTTTTATACTTTTCCTTCGTCAAAATGTTAGGATAAGTTAAGCACAGGTGTTGCCCCTAGTAATTCCATCTTATCAATGTTTTATGTGCATTACATTTATAAAGTTTTAGTGGGTATGTATATCCAGTTTACGACCTCTCATTTTTAATCACTGCTGCGTCGCAGCGCCACCTCTTGAGGTGATTCTGTATTAGGCTTCAGTACTGGCACACGACGCTCGGGCGCACTATGCTTACTAACTGAGCCCCCATCTTACTCCGTTACTCGCTCCTGTGAACGGGAACGCGTTATGCAGATCTTGGTGCCTTTCGCATCCATCTAGAAAAGGTAATGATTTTACTATTTTATATTTCTAGTTTTTACTGAGTTTAACGAAGGCGATGTTGGCCTGATATATTCGACGATGCCCTTTGGCTACACTGACTAAAGGATTCTTAAGAAATACCAAATTAAGGTATTTGCTCTTTCAATAGGTGATCTGTTTGTATTTACAATAGGTGATCTGTTTATACATGCGAAATTGTGTCGCGATTGAATACTAGAGGCTCCATGACGACTTCTCTCCAAGAGACTATATCGGCTACAGTAGCCACATGGAACCTCTCCTGACTTATCTGTAGCTTGTATCCGATGGACCACTATCTGTTCACTGTGACCCTAGTAGCCTTGCATTGACAATGCGACACATAAAATACGTTGCGATAGAATACTGCAGGCTTTGTGGAGGATTCTGTCCAAGACACTAACGTGCGACCATCACCGCAACCATCCTCTCCTGAGAGATCAGTAGCTTGTGTCCGATGCACTGCTGGCCATTTACTGTAATCCTCGCATACTCATAATGACGATGGGACACCGAAATTGCATTGCGATTGAATACTAGAGGCTTCATGATGATTTCTCTACCCCCTGCGGGTTCAGGGGTAAGAATAGGCCCGCTTTATTCTTGCCTGTCCTAACAGGCGACTAAAAGGATTTTCCAACGTTTCGGCCTTAATGTGAGGGTCCCCTAAGGGGTTTGGCCACTACATTTCAAAATTTTCTGTTAGTGCATAGGATTTGGGGAAGGTTGCCTTACGTGGTGCATCATAAATCCATCTTGCCCTGTGACATTCGATATCGTCATGGAGTTGGACTTACACCAAGCTTCTGGCCACATTGGCTGCAATGTGTTCCGGGTAGCATACATTGCCTCCATCATGCGCTTCCATCTTCGCCCTCACGATATTAATGGATATTAGACACCCGACATCCAGCACGGTAGCCAGTCTGTTGTGGTGGGGTCGTCATGTACCCTCTTGGTGGTAGCCCTCTGACTACTCAGGGATAGCACTGCTGATGCCTGAGCTGCTACCTCCCCACGTATGCCGAGGAGTAGATGCCTATCTATCTGGGGCATCAGGACTCCTGACAAAGGCCATCCTGCCAGGTGGTCTTTGCTGTGGCTGGGCGGTGCCTGTGGGGAGAGCCCCTAGTCGGAGTGGGTGGCATCAGGGTGGTTGACCAGCAATGAAGTGTGGTACATCATCTCTCGCTTTGTGGGCCTCCACCACCAGTCTCTAAGTGATCGAGGTATAACCTCAGTGCAAGAAATACGATCCAAGATCATTTCCTTCCCTGGCCACTCCATGGGAGGCACATACGGCTAGGGAAGGCAGTGAAGATTATTCACCCCCATATCTTGTCTGTACGCAAGTTGATTCTGAATCATTTATGTCGACGAAGCCTCAGTTTTTTGTGGAGCACTTAGAGGACAAGTTTGGGGAGGTGGAGGACTTGTCCAAAACGCTCTCTGGGTCAGTTCTAATCAAAACAGTATCCTCTGCCCAGTCATGGAGGTTGCTTGTTTGCGACAAGTTGGGGGATGTTTCAGTTACCATCACGCCCCATAAGAGTTTAAACATGGTCCAGGGTATTATATTCCACAGGGATCTTCTTCTGCAGTCAGACGATGAACTGTGCGCCAACCTAGAACGACGAGGTGTTCACATCGTCTGGTGCGTCCATAGGGGTCCGAGGGATAAGGATAACCAGGTAGCCACCGGTGCCTTCATCTTGGCCTTCGAGAGTGACGCTTTACCCGAAAAGGTCAAGGTGATGGTTTACCGCTGTGATATGAAGCCATATATCCCTCCTATGATGCGGTGTTTTAAATTCTGGAAGTTTGGGTATATGTGATCCCACTGTATTTCTGGTGTCACATGTCGAGATTGTGGACGTCCTTTGCATCCTAATACTCCACGCGCCCCGCCTCCCATCTGTGTTAACTGCAGAGAACACCATTCCCCTTGCTCTCTGAACTGTAGGATTTTCCAGAAAGAACGGAAGATAATGGAATATAAGACCCTGGACCGCCTGATCTACACTGAGACTAAGCGGAAATATGAGAGACTCCATCCTGTGCCAATGACATCCACCTACGCCGCCGCTGCGACAATGGTTCTACTGTCTCCCGCTTCGTTGCATACCGTTAGAATCCAACTTCCCCCTTGATGGTGGGGGGCACATCACCCCCTGTCGCTCCTGCTCCATGTGCCTAAGGAGCAACACCGCCACAACCATCGGGGACATCAGTTCCCACTTTCCAGCTGGAGAAGCGTAAGAGTTCTTCGGCTACTCTCGCCAGGAAGGGGTCTCTTGGAGCCCTCCTTCCCAAATTCTGACCAGTGGAAAAGCAGACACCCGCCAGTGGCTGAAGCAACCACAGGTCGCCAAAAGCAGAAAAAGAAAAAGGCTCCCAAGAATCCAGCGATATCGGAAGCACCCATCCAACCAATTCCTACAAGCTCAGAGGATGAGGTGGAGATTCTGGCGTCCGCTGAGGACCTAGATCTCGCCGGACCCTCACACACAATGGACATCACTCGTGCAGGTACTCAATGGTGGCAGGTGGCCAAGGGCGTAATCTGCCTCCCCAGCCTCTTCACTCCTTTCTCGGCCATGGATAATGTCATCCTCCAGTGGAACTGCAGTGGTTTTTTCCACCATCTTGCTGACCTCCGACAACTTCTCAGCCTTCACCCTTTCTGCTTCACTGCTCTTCAAGAAACTTGGTTTCCAGCAATGTGCACCCCTGCCCTCCATGACTAACAGGGTTATTATAGGAACCGGGCAGCTTACGAAAGGGTCTTGGGTGGTGTCTGCATCTATGTCCTTCACTCTCTTCACAGCGAGTCTGTCCCTCTACAAACACCTTTACAGGCTCTCGCTGTTCTGGTATGGACGCCACAGGCTGTTACTGTCTGCAGGCTGTATCTTCCACCGGATGGTGATGTCCTGCAGCATGTCCTGGATGCGCTGACAGCCCAATTGCCGCCACCTTTTCTATTACTTGATGACGTCAACGCCCATAACACTCTGTGGGGTGGAACAGTGGCAACAGGCCGTAACAGCACCGTTGAGCATGTATTGGCACAGCTTGGCCTTTCCCTTTTAAATGATGGTGCCTTCACAAATTTCAGTGTGGCGCATGGCATGTACTCAGTCATCGACCTTTCGATCTGCAGCCCTAGCCTCTTACCGTCTGTGCAATGGAGAGTGCATGACGACTTGTGTGGTAGTGACCACTTTCCGATCTTTCTGTCACTGCCACAGCGTCACTCTTCTGGGCACCCTCTCAGATGGGCTATGAATACGGCTGACTGGGACCTGTTCTCCTCCATTGCCACTATTGAGCCTCTTTCCAATGACACCCTTGATGTGGTGGTTCACTCGATCATCACCGGCATCGTTAGTGCCGCAGAATCTGCCATTCCCAATTCTTCTGGGTCCCCTCGGCGGAGGACTGTGCCTTGGTGGTTGCCTGAGATCGCTGAAGAGATTAAAGATCGCTTGCGGGCGCTCCAGCGTCACAAGCGACATCCCTCATTACAACACCTCTAAACGGCTCCATGCGCGGGCCCGCCGCATCATTCACAACACAAGCAGGAGTGCTAGGAAAGGTATATCTCCACCATTGGCCTCCGTATCTGTCCATCGCAGGTTTGGGACAAGATTAGGCGACTCTATAGCTATTGGACCCTGCGCTTTCACTGAATGCAGCAGTTTGTACTGACTCCAACATAATTGCAAACCGCTTAGCAGAGCATTTTGCTCTGATTTCCACTTCTGAAAGAGCGGTTGGAATGTCGGAACATTTCCTTTCATGCGAGCTACCCTGAATCCTGCAATGTTCCATTCAGTGAGTGGGAATTCCAAAGTGTTCTAGTCACTTGCCCTGATACAGCTCCCATGCCCACAGATGCTCAAACACCTCTCGGCGGACTGCCAGCGAAGCCTCCTAGACCTTTACAACCGTATCTGGGTCGAGAGTGAGTTCCCATTGCAGTGGCAGGAAAGCATCGTCATCCCCATTTTGGAACCTGGCAACAACCCACTGGAGGTGGACAGCTACCGCCCCATTAGCCTCACCAACGTCCTTTGCAAGTTTCTCGAACGCATGGTGAGCCGGCGGTTGAGTTGGGTACTCGAGACTCAGGACCTTCTGGTTCCGTCTCAGGGTGGGTTCCGTAAGGGCCGCTGTGCCGTCGATAATCTGGTGAGCCTGGAGTCTGCCATCGTACGGCCTTTGCCCGCTGTCGGCACCTCGTCACCGTCTTTTTTGACACGTGGAAAGGCATACGATACGACATGGAGGCATCACATCCTATCTACGCTTTATGGTTAAGGTCTTCAGGGTCCGCTGCCGATTTTCATACGGAATTTTCTGTCGCATCGTAACTTCTGCGTGCAAGTTGCGGCCTCCCATAGTCCCTTCCCCCCCCCCCCCCCCCCCGAGTTCAGGAGAACGGGTTACCGCAAGGGACCTGTCTTAAGTGTCTGCCTGTTTTTAATTGCTATTAATGGGCTCGCTGCGGCGGTGGGAACGTCTGTCTATCTTCCTTGTATGCTGACAACTTCTGCCTCTACTATAGCTCCATTGGCATTGCAGCTGCTGAACGTCAGCTGCAGGGGGCTATCCGCAAGGCGCAGTCTTGCGCTGTAGCGCATGGTTTCCAGTTTTCGGCTGCCAAGACCTGCATTATGCATTTCTGCCGGCGACGCACTGTTCACCCTGAACCACGGCTTTATCTTGACGGCGAACCTCTTGCTGTGGTGGAGACACATCGATTTTTGGGTGTGGTTTTTGATGCCCGGTTGACTTGGCTCCCTCATATCTGGCAGCTTAAACATATGTGTTGGCGGCATCTTAATGCTCTGCGTTGCTTGAGCCACACCAGCTGGGGAGCCGATCGGTCTACCCTCTTATGGCTCTACCAGGCATTAATTCAGTCCCGTCTGGATTATGGGAGCCTGGCTTATGGTTCAGCATCCCCTTCTGCATTGCGGGTGCTAGACCCTATCCTTCACGGCTGGATCAGACTTGCCACTGGAGTTTTCTAGACCAGCCCTGTGAACAGCATACTTGTGGAGGCAGGTGTCCCTCCACTGCGGTTCCAGCGCCAACGTTTACTGACCGCTTGGGCTACACACGTTTGTAGCTTGCTGGGAATCAGAATTATCATCTCTTGTTCCCTACATCTACATCTACATTTATACTCCGCAAGCCACCCAACGGTGTGTGGCGGAGGGCACTTTACGTGCCACTGTCATTACCTCCATTTTCTGTACCAGTCGCGTATGGTTTGCGGGAAGAACGACTGTCTGAAAGCCTCTGTGCGCGCTCAAATCTCTCTAATTTTACATTCGTGATCTCCTCGGGAGGTATAAGTAGGGGGAAGCAATATATTCGATACCTCATCCAGAAATGCACCTTCTCGAAACCTGGACAGCAAGCTACACCGCGATGCAGAGCCCCTCTCTTGCGGAGTCTGCCACTTGAGTTTGCTAAACGCTATCACGGTTACCAAATAACCCTGTGTCGAAACGCGCCGCTCTTCTTTGGATCTTCTCTATCTCCTCCGTCAACCCAATCTGGTACGGATCCCACACTGATGAGCAATACTCAAGTATATGTCGAACGAGTGTTTTGTAAGCCTCCTCCTTTGTTGATGGACTACATTTTCTAAGGACTCTCCCAGTGAATCTCAACCTGGTACCCGCCTTACCAACAATTAATTTTATATGATCATTCCACTTCAAATCGTTCCGCACGCATACTCCCAGATATTTTACAGAAGCAACTGTTTTCAGTGTTTGTTCCGCTATCACATAATCATACAATAAAGGATCCTTCTTTCTATGTATTCGCAATACGTTACATTTGTCTATGTTAAGGGTCAGTTGCCACTCCCTTTACCAAGTGCCTATCCGCTGCAGATCTTCCTGCATTTCGCTACAATTTTCTAATGCTGCAACTTCTCTGTATACTACAGCATCATCCGCGAAAAGCCGCATGGAACTTCCGACACTATCTACTAGGTTATTTATATATATTGTGAAAAGCAATGGTCTCATAACACTCCCCTGTGGCACGCCAGAGGTTACTTTAACGTCTGTAGACGTCTCTCCGTTGATAACAACATGCTGTGTTCTGTTTGCTAAAAACTCTTCAATCCAGCCACACAGCTGGTCTGATATTCCGTAGGCTCTTACTTTGTTTATCAGGCGACAGTGCGGAAATGTATCGAACGCCTTCCGGAAGTCAAGGAAAATAGCATCAACCTGGGAGCCTGTATCTAATATTTTCTCGGTCTCATGAACAAATAAAGCGAGTTGGGTCTCACACGATCGCTGTTTCCGGAATCCATCTTGATCCAAAAACGACATGACACTCCACCAGTGTGTCGTCCTTCTCCCAGAACATCGGCCCTGGTCGTGTTGTACGATCGCAGTTCGAGTCAGAGAGCTTCTCTCCAGGCTTGGGGTTTTCCCTCTTCCACCTCTTTTCTGGGCCCCTCTGCATACACCCCCGTGGTGTGTGCCCCGCCCATGCTTTCGGCTCGAATTAGCACAGGGCCCAAATGACTCGGTCCATCCTGAGGCCTTCTGCCACCGCTTTTTTTCCATCCTTGCCACGTATCAGGTCTCTGGCGTTGTCTACACTGACAGTTGCTGGTTGTGTCAGTTATGCTCTCATTCTATGGGACCATTACGAACAACGCTCACTGCTGGCTGGCTGCAGCGTTTTCAATGCTGAGCTGGTCGCCATCTCTCATGCCCTAGAGGGTATCCGCTACAGCTCAGGTGAGTCCTTCTTTATTTGTAGCGACTCCCTGAGCGGTTTACGAGCTGTCGACCAGTGCTTCCCTCGTTCTCGCCTGGTGATGGCTATCCAGGAGTCCCTCCATACTCTAGCCGTTGCGGCCGCTCTGTGGTCTTTGTGTGGACCCCTGGTCATGTCGGTATCCCGGGCAATGAACGTGTTGACATGCTGGCCAAACAGGCTGTCGGTGAACAAGCCTTGTCGATTGGGCTTTCAGGAAATGACCTCAGGACAGTTTTGCGGCAGAATGTCCTTCGCACCTGGGGTGAAGAATGGCGCACCCTGCCTCCACCAAACAAACTTCGGGCATCAAGGAGGCTACCGGCACGTGACGCTCCTCCTTGCGGGTCTCTCGCAAGGAGTCTGTTGTTCTCTGCCGGCTGCGCATTGGGCACACCCGGATGACGCCAGCCACTTATTGAGCCGTGAGGACCCACCTCTATGTCGCTACGTTTCCGCTTTGACAGTGGTCCACATTTTGTTGGCCTGTCCCCTTTTAGCTATGCTCAGGCAGACGTTAGTGCTGCCTGACACGCTCCCTGCCCTTTTAACGAATGGCACTGCCATGGCAGGCTTAGTTTTGCGTTTTATTCGGGCAGGGGGGTTTATCACTTAATCTGAGTGTTTGTCATTTTTTGTTTTGAGTCTCGCCTTTGTCCTACGACTTTAGACTGAGTTTTTAATGTGTTTCTCGGTGGTTGGCTTTTCCTTTTTTGTCTCAATGGTCGGCCAACCACTGTCACACTCTGTGTGACTTTAATTCGTTTTGTCTGATCTCTGACGGAGTCTTTCTCGTCTTGTGTCGTCTCTTGTCGTCTCCATTGTACGTTTTTATTCTGTGTGGGTGTTTGAAGTATTCGAAATAGTGACCGATGACTGTCAGTCTGGTCCCTTCAGTCCCACAAACCAACCAACCAACCAACGATTTCTCTCCAAGAGAGTAAAGCAGCTATAGTAGCTACTTGGAACCTCTCCTGGGAGTTCAGTAAATTGTATCCCATGGACCACCATCTACTCACTGTAACCCTCATAGCCTTACATTGACGACGCGACGCTAAAATTATGTCACGATTGAGTACTGTTGGCTCCATGCAGGCTTCTGTCGAAGAGACTAACGTGCGTATCGCCACCGCAACGATCTTCTTTTGGGAGATGAGTAGCATGTGTCCAATGCACCACTAATAGTTTACTGTAACCGTCGCATATTCATAAAGACGATGCGACTCAGAAATTGCGGCGCGATTGAATACTAGAGGCTCCATGACGGCTTCTCTCTAAGAGACAAAAGCGGCTACATTAGCCACTTGGAAACTCTTCTCAGAGTTCAGTAGCTTGTATCCGATGGACCACTATCTGTTCACTGTAACAATAGTAAACTTACATTGATGATGCGACACAAAAATTACGTCGCGATTGAGTAGTACAGGCTTCAGGCAGACCTCCATCTAAGAGGCTAGAGTGCATACCGTCATCGCAACGATCTTCCCCTGGGAGATCAGTAGTTTGTGTTCGATGCACCACTGCCCGTTTACTGTAACTCTAGCATTTTCATAATGACAAAGAGACACAGAATTTGAGTAGCGATTGAATAGTAGAGGCTCCATGACAACTTTGCTCGAAGTGATGTAGGAAGTGGGCGCGACCGCTCCTGACACCAAATCTGTAGGCGCCTATGGTGGACTCAAGGCCGAGCGGTGACCTCTCCAGTTGTTGAGATGCTAGGAAATGACTGTGGACGCGTCAGAAACGCCAAAGAAACATTATTAATTCATAACACCTTTGTTCCTGCCGAGTACAATGTGGCTTGGTGATATCAACGACCTTCCCCGAGTCCTCGCTGACTTGTAGCGATGACGCCAGGTCCGGGCCGCACCAGACTTGCTAGCACAGCGCCGCGTGCTGTGACGTAGCGGAGGAATGTCCTTACTTTGTACTTCGGCCGCGCATGGTTGGTGGCGCGGCTCGGCGGCGGACAGCAAGCCGCTGCGCGTAGGTGGTTTCGGGTTGGAGTCCCGGCGCTGTCGGCACGAGAAGTGTTCTTGTAGTGTGGAGTGTACTCTATCCCACACCATCTTCTTCCCTGCTCTTCCTGGTGGCTCGTCCGTGGTGAATGGGTGGAACGGGCTGCAGTGCCCCAGCGTCATCGGCTCACCCGGTTGTGACGGCGGATGCACAGGGCCTAGGCCCCGCAAGAACTCGAGCAAGTCTGCTGCGATGTCTGCTAATCCTGGGTTGATGATTGACAATGGCAGCAGAGAGGACCAGAGCTGGTTCTGTCGCCTCACATCTGCTGCTGCCCTTACTGCATCATCTCCTTAATAAAGATTAACATGTCGATCACTGAGCTGAGCGCTACGCAGCGACCCAGTACACATCTAACTGCAAGTCTAACTGCGAGTGCCTTGTTGCTATCAAAGCTGGCGTATTTAAAGGAAGCACGAGCGACATACTGACGTCATGCTCTTTTGTAATGAACGCATTCGTTCCACTTATACTGCTGATTCATCTGTCGTACTCGCCCCTTAGGTGTCCTTGCGACAGAGTTACGTGTTGTTAAGGCAGACTTACGCGAAGTTGTGAAATGCAGTACAGCTGACGCTATACCTCTGTCTTGCCTCTACGAAAGTCCCCATTTAACACAAACCTGCAAGCTAAGCAGTTCTCTCTCGCCTGCTGTGTGTAACAAGGCCATTGACCCTGCGTGACGACACATTCCGATACATGCGCAATCCTCTTACTTCTTGGCTAACCTACTGCCTCTGGCTCTCGGCATAGCCAAAGAAACTTTGAAAATACTCCACATTCCCAAATCTTTAATGTTCCGCGACACTACAGACACTATAACGGATACAGTAGACACTTGGACCCCTCAGTAGGTTGTGTCAGATAGGCAACTATCTGTTCACTGAAACCCTTGTAGCCTCACATTGATGATGAGACACAGATATAACGTCGCGATTGAATACTGCTGGTCCAGGCTGAATTCTGACCAAGAGACTAACGTGCGTACCGTCACTGCAACGATCCTCTCCTGGGAGTTCAGTAGCTTGTGTCCGATGCACCACTGGCCGTTTACTGCAACCCTCGCCTATTTATAATGACGATGCGAGATAGAAATTGTGTCGCGATTGAATACTAGAGGCTCCAAGACGACTTCTATCCCAGAAATTAAAGCGGCGACAGTAGCCACTTGGAATCACTCCTGAGAGACCCCTAGCTTGTATTCGACGGACCACTATCTGTTCACTGTGACCCTAGTAGCCTTACATTAACGAAGCGACACAGAAATTACGTCGCGATTTAATACTGTACCCTCCATGCGGACATCTGTCGAGGAGACTAACGTGGGGACCGTCACCGAAACGATCCTCTCCTGGGAGATCAGTAGCTTAAGTCCGACGCACCATTGGCCGTTTACTGTAACCCTCACATACTTACAATGACGATGCGACACAGAAATTGCGTCGCGTTTGAATACTAGGGACCCCATGACGACTGCTATACAGGAAAGTAAAGCGACGTCAGTAGCCACTTGAACTTTTCCTGACAGTTCAGTAGCTTGTATCCGATGGATCACTATCTGTTCATTATAGCCCTTGTAGCCTTCATTAACAACGCGACACAGAAATTACGTCGCGATTGAATACTGTAGGCTCCATGCAGACTTCTGTCGAAAAGACTAACGTGGGGAACGTCTTCGCAACGATCCTGTCATGGGAGATCAGTAGCTTGAGTCCGATGCACCAATGGCCGTTTACTGTGTTGTTGTTGTTGTTGTTGTCTTCAGTCCTAAGACTGGTTTGATGCAGTTCTCCATGCTACCCTATCCTGTGTAAGCTTCATCATCTCCCAGTACTTACTGTAACCTACATACTTCTGAATCTGCGTAGTGTATTCATCTCTTGGTCTCCCTCTACGATTTTTACCCTCCACGCTGCCCTCCAATGCTAAATTTTTTGATCCCTTGATGCCTCAGAACATGTCCTATCAACCGGTCCCTTCTTGTTGTCACGTTGTGCCACAAACTCCTCTTCTCCCCAATTCTGTTCAATACCTCCTCATTAGTTATGTGATCTACCCATCTAATCTTCAGCATTCTTCTGTAGCACCACATTTCGAAAGCTTCTATTCTCTTCTTGTCCAAACTATTTATCGTCCATGTTTCACTTCCATACATGGCTACACTCCATACAAATACATTCAGAAACGACTTCCTGACACTTAAATCTATACTGGATGTTAACAAATTTCTCTTCTTCAGAAACGCTTTCCTTGCCATTGCCAGTCTACATTTTAAATCCTCTCTACTTCGACCATCATCAGTTATTTTGCTTCCCAACTAGCAAAACTCCTTTACTACTTTAAGCGTCTCATTTCCTAGTCTAATTCCCTCAGCATCACCCGACTTAATTCGACTACATTCCATTATCCTCGTTTTGCTTTTGTTGATGTTCATCTTATACCCTCCTTTCAAGACACTGTCCATTCCGTTCAACTGCTCTTCCAAGTCCTTTGCTGTCTCTGACAGAATTACAATGTCATTGGCGTACCTCAAAGTTTTTATTTCTTCTCTATGGGCTTTAAGACCCACTCCGAATTTTTCTTTTGATTCCTTTACTGCTTGCTCAATATACAGATTGAATAACATCGGGGACAGGCTACAGCCCTGTCTCACTCCCTTCCCAACCGCTGCTTCCCTTTCATGCCCCTCGACTCTTATAACTCTTGATATTCGTACAAGTGGCTCTCTTTTCTCCAAAGGTCTCTTTAATTTTCCAGTAGGCAGTATCTATCTTACCCCTAGTGAGATAAGCCTCTACATCCTTACATTTGTCCTCTAGCCATTCCTGCTTAGCCATTTTGCACTTCCTGTCGATCTCATTTTTGAGACGTTTGTATTCCCTTTTGCCTGCTTCACTTACTGTGTTTTTATATTTTCTACTTTCATCAGTTAAATTCAATATTTCTTCTGTTACACAAGGATTTCTACTAGCCCTCGTCTTTTTACCTACTTGATCCTCTGCTGCCTTCACTACTTCATCCCTCAGAGCTACCCATTCTTCTTCTACTGTATTTCTTTCACCCATTCCTGTCAACTGTTCCCTTATGCTCTCCCTGAAACTCTCTACAACCTCTGGTTTAGTCAGTTTATCCAGGTACCATCTCCTTAAATTTCCACCTTTTTGCAGTTTCTTCAGTTTTTAACTACATTTCATAACCAATAGATTGTGGTCAGAGTCCACATCTCCCCTGGAAATGTCTTACAATTTAAAACCTGGTTCTTAAATCTCTGTCTTATCATTATATAATCTATCTGATACCTTCTAGTATTTCCAGGATTCTTCCACGTATACGACCTTCTTTTATGATTCTTGAACCAAGTGTTAGCTATTATTAAGTTATGCTCTGTGCAAAATTCTACCAGACGGCTTCCTCTTTCATTTCTCTCAACCAATCCATATTCACCCACTATGTTTCCTTCTCTCGCTTTTCCTACTCACAAATTCCAGTCACACATGACTATTAAATTTTCGTCTCCCTTCACTACCTGAATAATTTCTTTTATCTTATCATACATTTCATCAATTTCTTCATCATCTGCAGATCTAGTTGGCATATAAACTAGTACCACTGTAGTAGGTATGGGCTTCGTGTCTATCTTGGCCACAATAATGCGTTCACTATGCTGTTGATAGTAGCTTACCCGAACTCCAATTTTTTTATTCATTATTAAACCATCTCCTGCATTACCCCTATTTGATTTTGTATTAATAACCCTGTATTCACCTGATCAAAATTCTTGTTCCTCCTGCCACTGAACTTCCCTAATTCTCACTATATCTAACTTTTCAAGTTTTCTAACCTACCTGCCCGACTAAGGGATCTGATATTCCACGCTCCGATCCGTAGAATGCCAGTTTTCTTTCTCCTGATAACGACGTCCTCTTGAGTAGTCCCCGCCCGGAGACCCGAATGGGGGACTATTTTACCTCCGGAATATTTTACCCAAGAGGACGCCATCATCATTTAACCCTACAGTAAAGCTGCAAGCCCTCGGGAAAAATTACGGCTGTAGTTTCCCCTTGCTTTCAGCCGTTCACAGTACCAGCACAGCAAGGCCGTTTTGGTTAGTGTAGCAAGGCCAGATCAGTCAATCATACAGACTGTTGCCCCTGCAACAACTGAAACGGGTGCTGCCCCTCTTCAGGAACCACACGTTTGTCTGGCCTCTCAACAGATACCCCTCCGTTGTGGTTGCACCTACGTACGGCCATCTGTATCGCTGAGGCACGCAAGCCTCCCCACCAACGCCAAGGTCCATGTTCATGGGGGTAGGCCGTTTACTGTAACCCTCACATATTTATAATGACGGTGCGACACAGAAATTGCGTCCCGATTGAATACTACTGGCTCCATACCGACTTCTCTCCAAGAAAATAAAGCGCCGACAGTAGCCACTTGGAACCTTTCCTGAGAGTTCCGTAGTTTGTATCCGATTGGACACTATCTCTTCACGGTAACCCTTGTAGCCTTACATTAACGATCAGACACAGATATTACGACGCGATTGAATACTGTAGGCACCATGCAGACTTATGTGGAAAAGACTAACATAGGGACCGTCCCCGTTACGATCCTTTTTTGGGGGAACAGTACCTTGTGTCCGATGCACCACTGGCCGTTTACTGTAACCCTCTCCTATTTATAATGACGATGCGACATAGAAATTGCGTCGCGATTGAATACTAAAGGCTCCATGATGACTACCTTCCAAGGATGTCAAGCGGCGATAGTAGTCACTTGTAACCTTTCCTGAGAGTTCCGTAGCTTGTATCAGATGGACCACTACCTGTTTATTGTAAAGCTTGTAGCCTTACATTAATGATCTGACCCAGAACATACGTCACGATTGAGTACTGTAGGCATCAAGCAGACTTCTCTCGAACAGACTAACGTGGGAACCGTCACCACATCGATCCTCTTCTGGGAGTTCAGTAGCTTGTGTCCGATGCACCACTGGCCGTTTACTGTAACCCTCGCCTATTTATAATGACGATGTGACATAGAAATTGCTTCGCGATTGAATACTAAGGCCCCATGATGACTACCATCCAAGGATCTCAAGCGGCGACAGTAGCCACTTGTAACCTTTCCTGAGAGTTTCGTAGCTTGTATCAGTTGGACCACTACCTGATCACTGTAACGCTTGTAGCCTTACATTAATGATCTGACATAGAAATTACGGCGCGATTGAGTACTGTAGGCTCCAAGCAGACTTCTCTCGAAGAGACTAACGTGGGAACCGTCACCGCGACGATCCTCTGCTAGGAGTTCAGTAGCTTGTGTCCGATGCACCACTGGCCGTTTACTGTGACCCTCGCCTATTTATAATGACGATGCGACATAAAAATTGCGTCGCGATTGAATACTACAGGCTCCATGATGACTACCTTCCAAGAAACTCAATCGGCGACAGTAGCCACTTGTAACCTTTCCTGAGAGATCTGTAGCTTGTATCGGAAGGTCGACTATCTGTTAACTGTAACGCTTGTAGCATTGCATTAACGATCTGACACAGAAATTAGGTCGCGATTGAGTACTGTAGGCACCAACCAGCCTTCTCTCGAACAGACTAACGTGGGAACCGTCACCGCAACGATCCACTTCTGGGGGTTCAGTAGCTTGTGTTCGATGTACCACTGGCCGCTTACTGTAACCCTCGCCTATTTATAATGACGATATGACATAGAAATTCTGTCGCGATTGAATACTATAGGCTCCATGATGACTACCTTCCAAGAAACTCAATCGGCGGCAGTAGCCACCTGTAACCTTTCCTGTGAGATCCGTAGCTTGTTTCAGAAGGACGGCCATCTGTTAACTGTAACGCCTGTAGCATTACATTAACGATCTGACAGAGAAATGACATCGCGATTGAGTACTGTAGGCTCCAAGCAGACTTCTCTCGAAGAAATTAATGTGGGACCCGTCACCGCAACGATCCTCTTCTGGGAGTTCAGTAGCTTGTGTCCGATGCACCACTGTCGTTTACTGTAACCCTCGCCTATTTATAATGACGATTTGAAATAGAAATTGCGTCGCGATTGAATACTAAAGGCTCCATGATGACTACCTTCCAAGGAACTCAAGCGGCGACAGTTGCCACTTGTAACCTTTCCTGACGGTTCCTTAGCTTGTATCAGAGGGACGACTATCTGTTAACTGTAACGCTTGTAGCCTTACATTAACGATCTGACACAGAAATTACGTCGCGATTGAGTACTGTAGGCTCCAAGCAGACTTCTCTCGAAGAGACTAACGAGGGAACCGTCACCGCAACGATCCTCTCCTGGGAGGTTAGTAGCTTCTGTCCAATGCGCCACTGGCCGATTACTGTTAGCCGCGCCTATATATGATGACGATGCGACATAGAAGTTGTGTAGCGATTGAATACTAGAGGCTCCATGACGACTACCTTCCAAGGAACTCAAGCGGCGACAGTAGCCACTTGTAACTTTTCCTGACGGTTCCTTAGCTTGTATCAGAGGGACGACTATCTGTTAACTGTAACGCTTGTAGCCTTACATTAACGATCTGACACAGAAATTACGTCGCGATTGAGTACTGTAGGCTCCAAGCAGACTTCTCTCGAAGAGACTAACGAGGGAACCGTCACCGCAACGATCCTCTCCTGGGAGGTTAGTAGCTTCTGTCCAATGCGCCACTGGCCGATTACTGTTAGCCGCGCCTATATATGATGACGATGCGACATAGAAGTTGTGGCGCGATTGAATACTAGAGGCTCCATGATGACTACCTTCCAAGGAACTCAAGTGGCGACAGTAGCCACTTGTAACCTTTCCTGAGAGATCTGTAGCTTGTATCAGAAGGACGACTATCTGTTAACTGTAACGCTTGTAGCATTACATTAACGATCTGACACAGAAATTAGGTCGCGATTGTGTACTGTAGGCTCCAAGCAGACTTCTCTCGAAGAGAATAACGTGGGAACCGTCACCGCAATGATCCCCTTCTGGGAGTTCAGTAGCCTGTGTCCGATGTACCACTGGCCGTTTACTGTAACCCTCGCCTATTTACAATGACGATATGACATAGAAAGTGCGTCGCGATTGAATACTAAAGGCTCCATGATGACTGCTTTCCAAGAAACTCAATTTTCGGCAGTAGCAACTTGTAACCTTTCCTGAGAGATCCGTAGCTTGTATCAGAAGGACGACTATCTGTTAACTGTAACGCGTGTAGCCTTACATTATTGATCTGACAGAGAAATTACGTCGCGATTGAGTACTGTAGGCTCCAAGCAGACTTCTCTCGAAGAAATTAATGTGGGACCCGTCACCGCAACGATCCTCTTCTGGGAGTTCAGTAGCTTGTGTCCGATGCACCACTGGTCGTTTCCTGTAACCCTCGCCTATTTATAATGACGATTTCAAATAGAAATTGCGTCGCGATTGAATACTAAAGGCTCCATGATGACTACCTTCCAAGGAACTCAAGCGGCGACAGTTGCCACTTGTAACCTTTCCTTAGAGTTCTGTAGCTTGTATAAGATGGACCTCCATCTGTTCACTGTAACGCTTGTAGCCTTACATTAATGATCTGACACAGAAATTACGTCGCGATTGAATACTAACGGCTCCATAATGACTCTCTTCCAAGGAACTCAACCAGCGACAGTAGCCACTTGTAACCTTTGGTGAGACTTCCGTAGCTTGTATCAGATGGACCTCTACCTGTTCACTGTAACGCTTGTAGCCTTACATTAATCATCTGACACAGAAGTTACGTCGCGATTGAGTACTGTAGGCTCAACTAGACTACTCTCGAAGAGACTAACGTGGGAACCGACACCGCAACGATCTTCTCCTGGGAAATCAGTAGCTTGTGTTCGATGCACCACTGGCCGTTTACTGTAACCCTTGCCTATTTATAATGACATTGCGCCATAGAAATTGTGTCGCGATTGAATACTAAAGGGTCCATGATGACTACCTTCCAAGGAACTCAAGCGGCGACAGTAGCCACTCGTAACCTTTCCTGAGAATTCCGTAGCTTGTATCAGATGGACCACTATCTGTTCACTACAACGCTTGTGGCCTTACATTATTGATCTGACACAGAAATTACTTCGCGATTGAGTACTGTAGGATCCAACCAGACTTCTCTCGAAGAGATTAACGTGGGAACCGTCACCGCAACGATCTTCTCCTGGGAATTCAGTAGCTTGCGTCCGATGCACCACTGGCCGTTTACTGTAACCCTCCCCTTATTAATAATGACATTGCGACACAGAAATTGTGTTCCGATTGAATACTAAAGGCTCCATGATGACTACCTTCCAAGGAACTCAAGCGGCGACAGTAGCCACTTGTAACCTTTCCTGAGAGTTCCGTAGCTTGTATCAGATGCACCACTATCTCTTCACTGTAACGCGTGTAGCCTTACATTAGTGTTCCGACACAGAAATTACGTCGCGATTGAGTACTGTAGGCCCTAAGCAGTCTTCTCCAGAAGAGGCTAACGTTGGAACCGTCACCGCAACGATCCTCTTCTGGGAGTTCAGTAGCTTGTGTGCGAAGGACCACAGGCCGTTTTCTGTAATCCTCGCATGTTTATAATGACGATCCGACACAGAAATTGAGTCGCCATTGGATACTAAAGGCTCCATGATGACTACCTTCCAAGGAACTCGAGCGGTGACGGTAGCCACTTGTAACCTTTCCTGAGAGTTCCGTAGCTTGTATCAGATGGACCACTATCTGTTCACTGTAACGCTTGTAGCCTTACATTAATGTTCTGACACAGAAATTACGTCGCGATTGAGTACTGTAGGCTCCAACCAGACTTCTCCCGAAGAGACTAACGTGGGAACCCTTACCGCAACGATCCTGTTAATGATCTGTCACAGAAATTACGTCGCGATTGAGTACTGTAATCTCCAAGCTGACTTCTCTCGAAGAGACTGACGTGGGAACCGTCACCGCATCGATCTTCTCCTGGGAGTTCAGTAGCTTGTGTCCGATGCACCACTGGCCTTTTACTGTAACCCTCCCCTATTAATAATGACGATGCGGCACAGAAATTGCGTCGCGATTGAATACTAAAGGCTACAAGATGACTACCTTCCAAAGAACAAACGCGGCGACAGTAGCCACTTCTAACCTCTCCTTAGAGTTCTGTAGCTTGTATAAGATGGACCTTTATCTGTTCACTGTACCGCTTGTAGCCTTACATTAATGATCTGACACAGATATTACGTCGCAATTGAATACTAACTGCTCCATGATGACTACCTTCCAAGGAACTTAATCGGCGGCAGTAGCCACCTGTAACCTTTGCTGTGAGATCCGTAGCTTGTATCAGAAGGACGACTATCTGTTAACTGTAACGCTTCTAGCATTACATTAACGATCTGACAGAGAAATGACATAGCGATTGAGTACTGTAGGCTCCAAGCAAACTTCTCTCGAAGAAATTAACGTGGGACCCGTCACCGCAACGATCCTCTTCTGGGAGTTCAGTAGCCTGTGTCCGATGCACCACTGGTCGTTTACTGTAACCCTCGCCTATTTATAATGACGATTTGAAATTGAAATTGCGTCGCGATTGAATACTAAAGGCTCCATGATGACTACCTTCCAAGGAACTCAAGCGGCGACAGTTGCCACTTGTAACCCTTCCTGAGGGTTCCTTAGCTTGTATCAGAGGGCCGACTATCTGTTAACTGTAACGCTTGTAGCCTTACATTAACGATCTGACACAGAAATTACGTCGCGATTGAGTACTGTAGGCTCCAAGCAGACTTCTCTCGAAGAGACTAACGTGGGACCCGTCACCGCAACGATCCTCTCCTGGGAGTTCAGTAGGCTGTGTCCGATGCGCCACTGGTCGTTTACTGTAACCCTCGCCTATTTATAATGACGATATGACATAGAAATTGCGTCGCGATTGAATACTAAAGGCTCCATGATGACTACCTTCCAAGGAACTGAAGCGGCGACAGTTGCCAAAAGTAACCATTCCTGAGAGTTCCGTAGCTTGTATCAGATGGACCACTATCTGTACACTGTAACGCGTGTAGCCTTACATTAATGATCTGACACAGAAATTACGTCGCGATTGAGTACTGTAGGCTCGAAGCAGACTTCTCTCGAAGGGAATAACGTGGGAACCGTCACCGCAACGTTCTAATTCTGGGAGTTCAGTACCTAGTGTCCGATGCACCACTGGCCGTTCACTGCAACCCTCGCCTATTTATAATGACGATTCGACATAAAAATTGCGTCGCGATTGAATACTACAGGCACCATGATGACTACCTTCAGAGGAACTCAAGCAGTGAAAGTAGCCATTTGTAACCTTTCTTGAGAAATCCGTAGCTTATATCAGATGGAACACTATCTGTTCACTGTAATGCTTGTAGCCTTACATTAATGATCTGGCACAGAAATTACGTCGCGATTGAGTACTGTAGGCTCCAAGCAGACTTCTCTCGAAGAGACAAACGTGGGAACCGTCACCGTAACGATCCACTCCTCGGAGTTCAGTAGCTAGTGTCCGATGCAGCACTGGCCGTTTACTGTTACCCGTGCCTATTTATAATGACGATGCGACATAGAAATTGTGTCGCGATTGAATACTAGAGGCTCCATGATGACTACCTTCCAAGGAACTCAAGCGGCGACAGTAGCCACTTGTAACCTTTCCTGAGAATTCCGTAGCTTGTATCAGAAGGACCACTATCTGTTCACTGCGACACTTGTAGCCTTACATTAATGTTCTGACACAGAAATTACGTCGCGATTGATTACTGTAGGATCCAACCAGACTTCTCTCGAAGAGACTAACGTGGGAACCGTCACCGCAACGATCTTCTCCAGGGAATTCAGTAGCTTGTGTGCGATGCACCACTGGCCGTTTACTGTAACCCTCGCCTATTAATAATGACGATGAGACACAGAAATTGTGTCGCGATTTAATACTAAAGGCTCCAAGATGACTACCTTCCAAAGAACAAAAGCGGCGACAGTAGCCACTTCTAACCTTTCCTTAGAGTTCTGTAGCTTGTATAAGATGGACCTCCATCTGTTCACTGTAACGCTTGTAGCCTTACATTAATGATCTGACACAGAAATTACGTCGCGATTGAATACTAACGGCTCCATAATGACTACCTTCCAAGGAACTCAAGCAGCGACATTAGCCACTTGTAACCTTTGGTGAGACTTCCGTAGCTTGTATCAGATGGACCACTACCTGTTCACTGTAACGCTTGTAGCCTTACATTAATCATCTGACACAGAAGTTACGTCGCGGTTGAGTACTGTAGGCTCAACTAGACTTCTCTCGAAGAGACTAACGTGGGAACCGACACCGCAACGATCTTCTCCTGGGAAATCAGTAGCTTGTGTTCGATGCACCACTGGCCGTTTACTGTAACCCTTGCCTATTTATAATGACATTGCGACACAGAAATTGTGTTGCGATTGAATACTAGAGGCTCCATGATGACTACCTTCCAAGGAACTCAAGCGGCGACAGTAGCCACTTGTAACCTTTCCTGAGAATTCCGTAGCTTGTATCTGATGGACCACTATCTGTTCACTGCAACGCTTGTAGCCTTACATTATTGATCTGACACAGAAATTACGTCGCGATTGAGTACTGTAGGATCCAACCAGACTTCTCTCGAAGAGACTAACGTGGGAACCGTCACCGCGACGATCTTCTCCTGGGAATTCAGTAGCTTGTGTCGGATGCACCACCGGCCGTTTACTGTAACCCTCCCCTTATTAATAAAGACATTGCGACACAGAAATTGTGTCGCGAATGAATATTAAAGGCTGCATGATGACTCCCTTCCAAGGAACTCAAGCGGCGACAGTAGCCACTTGTAACCTTTCCTGAGAGTTCCGTAGCTTGTATCAGATGCACCACTATCTCTTCACTGTAACGCGTGTAGCCTTACATTAATGTTCTGACACAGAAATTACGTTGCGATTGATTACTGTAATCTCCAAGCAGTCTTCTCTCGAAGAGCCTAACGTTGGAACCGTCACCGCAACGATCCTCTTCTGGGAGTTCAGCAGCTTGTGTCCGAAGGACCACTGGCCGTTATCTGTAATCCTCGCACGTTTATAATGACGATCCGACACAGAAATTGTGTCGCGATTGAATACTAAAGGCTCCATGATGACTACCTTCCGAGGAACTCAAGCGGCGACAGTAGCCACTTGTAACCTTTCCTGAGAGTTCCGTAGCTTGTATCAGATGGACCACTATCTGTTCACTGTAACGCTTGTAGCCTTACATTAATGTTCTGACACAGAAATTACGTCGCGATTGAGTACTGTAGGCTCCAAGCAGACTTCTCTCGAAGAGACTAACGTGGGAACCCTTACCGCAACGATCTTCTCATGTGACTTCAGTGGCTTGTGTCCGATGCACCACAGGCCGTTTTCTGTAATCCTCGCCTGTTTATAATGATAATCCGACATAGAAATTGCGTCGCGATTGAATACTAAACGTTCCATGATGACTACCTTTCAGGGAACTCGAGCGGTGATGGTAGCCACTTGTAACCTTTCCTGAGAGTTCCGTACCTTGTATCAGATGGACCACTATATGTCCACTGTAACGCTAATAGCCTCACATTAATGATCTGTCACAGAAATTACGTCGCGATTGAGTACTGTAATCTCCAAGCTGACTTCTCTCGAAGAGACTGACGTGGGAACCGTCACCGCATCGATCTTCTCCTGGGAGTTCAGTAGCTTGTGTCCGATGCACCACTGGCCGTTTACTGTAACCCTCGCCTATTTATAATGACGATGCGACATAGAAATTGTGTTGCGATTGAATACCAGAGGCTCCATGATGTCTACCCTCCAAGGAACTCAAGCGGGGACAGTAGCCAGTTGTAACCTTTCCTGAGAGTTTTGTAGCTTGTATCAGATGGACCACTTTCTGTTCACTGTAACGCTTGTAGCCTTACATTAATGATGTGACACAAATATTACGTCTTGAATGTGTACTATAGGCTCCAAGCAGACTTCTCTCGAAGAGACTGACGTGGGAACCGTCACCGCATCGATCTTCTCATGTGAGTTCAGTAGCTTTTGTCCGATGCACCACTGGCCGCTTACTGTAAACCACGCCTATTTATAATGACGATGCGACATAGAAATTGCGTCGCGATTGAATACCAGAGGCTCCATGATTTCTACCTTCCAAGGAACTCAAGCGGCGACAGTAGTCACTTGTAACCTTTCCTGGGAGTTCCGTAGGTTGTAACAGATGGACCACTATCTGTTCACTGTAACGCTTGTAGCCTTACATTAATGATCTGACACAAAAATTACGTCGCGATTGAGTACTTTAGGCTCCTAGTAGACATGTCTCGAAGTCACTAACGTGGGAACCTTCACCGCATCGATCTTCTCATGTAAGTTCAGTAGCTTGAATCCGATGCACCAATGGCCGTTTACTGTAGCCCTCGCCTGTTTATAATGACGATGCGACATAGAAATTGTGTCGCGATTGTATACTAGAGGCTTCATGATGCGAGATAATACAGGCTTCCACATTTTGCTAAGAGGAAACCCATTGTCTCTGTTGATTAAATTATCAACCAACCTAATTTCAATCGCCTCTTTATAGACACTATTCCAAAAACCGGAAATGTTGACAATCACAACAGTTTCCTCAAATTTGATTTTGTGTCTCTCATTTAGGCAGTGTTCCGCTACGGCCGATTTTTCCGGCTGGTGTAGCCTCGTGTGACGGCGATGTTCGACACTCCTGTCATTCACTGTGCCAATAGAACGGCCAACGTTCCTGAAGATGGCGAACAGTTGGATCGCCGAAATATCGAGTCAAGTTGATTTTAGGATCCGGCAGCAAACTCGAAGAGACTTTCAAGACTTATTACGCCGGGAAAGCCTACGTAGTCACATCAAGTATTATCGTTGTGATTATAATCATTAGCATTTGTTGTACCCTTTGGTACTATGATTATCTCGTACAAAGTAATATTATTTCTGATGGCCTCTCGTACAAACAGGTTATTCTTTCAGTTAGTGTTATTATCATTTATTGTAATATTTTACATATTGACTAACTGCCTATTGGATTTTGTCTCGGGTTCTTCGGCCGACGTTTATCTGATGATTTTTCTGACGTTTCGCCAGCACGAGTGGCTGGCATTGTCAAAGCTTCTCCTTCCACTGCCGGTGGTGAACTGGAACCGAGCTCGCGGCCGCAGACTATATGTACCTGGCGCGCCAACGTACGAGGGCTTCTCCTCGGTCATTTCCGGTGCGGTTCTCCTCTTGCTACCTGCGACGGTCGTTCGCTGCAGTACGGGAAGCCAGGATTCGTTTACCTTAAGGCTTTCCTCTTTCTTGTTGAAGCTATTCGCGTGTTTTTGTGTTTCTACAGATTCTCTGAGCAAGCGGGTCTGATAGTGCTTTCTCCAGGCAGGACTTCCATGTCGGCGAATTTTATTACGTTTTCGGTCTCACTCAGTGCGTACTCTGCCACGGCCGATTTTTCCACCTGCCCCAGCCAGCAATGTCGCTTATGTTCTTTAATCCTGGTATTAATTGATCGTCCAGTCATTCCGACATAAACTTTTCCGCATTTGCATGGTATGCAGTATATTCCCGACATTGCAAGTGCGTCCCTTCTTTCCTTTACCGATCTAAGACACTCTTTGATCTTCCTTGTCGGTTTGAAAATCGTCTTTACGCCGCTTTTGCGCAATATACGGCCGATTCTGTCCGTCACTCTGGGAAGATACGGCAGAAAGGCCGAACCCGACAGTTCTTTTTCTGATTTCTTACTTCACCGAGTGTTTGGCTCTGTTACACTTCTAATATAATTTGTGGAGTACCCACTTCTCCTCAGAACACTTTGCAGGTGTTGCACTTCGCGTTTGAAGTGCTGCGGTTCACATATTCGTCCTGCTCGCGTTACAAGCGTATTAATTATTCCTCTTTCTGGCTCGGGTGGTGGTTTGATAGTTTGTGCAGGTGTCCGTGTGTGTTGGTTTTCGATACACGCTGTGTCCCAGGTTTTCGCCATCCCTTGTGACCAGCACATCTAGAAATGGCAGTTTTTTGTCCTTTTCTACTTCCATGGTAAATTTAATGTTGGAATGGAGGCTGTTCAAGTTTCTTAGGAAGTCACTGAGCTGTTCTTTCTTCACCATGGCTCCACTCAACGAAAGTATCATCGACGTACCTGTACCACGCCTTGGGTTTGCAACTTGCCAAGTCCAGTGCCGGTGCTTCGAAATGTTCCATGAAGAAGTTGGCCACAACTGGACTAAGAGGACTAAGAGTATCACAAACTAACGTTGATGTTATTCAAAAGCCGCGTGCAGTAATCTACACGTTTCTGACTGTCACCCTCCCGTAACTGCTGCACAGCCGTCACACGATATATGGCTTCAAATTAAGACTTTCCAATATCCACTGAGAACTCTTCCTACCTGCGCCTGCTGGGCCAGTTTACATGTGGACGTCTTTGGTTTCTCAATAATTCTTCGCAATATCTTCTGGCGTGCGAACTGCAGGAATTTTGTCGTTTTACATTTTGCGCAGGTCCGTAGGTGAACCAATTTCTATACAGGTTCTGTATTGCCCTCTTTGCTGGTACTCCTCTATCCGGATATCCGACCTCGAGAATTTCGCGACTTTCCTTAATCGAACCTGTAATCACATATACTTCCACAATTCCAGTTCTTTCTTCTACAGAGAAAATCATTTTGCAGACCACAAAGAGAGACGTTTAACTTCACTGATGGATTACACTGAAATACTGACAGCAGAATACTAACAATCGAATATTACATACAACTGTCAATTGTTGAGTCTGTTTATTCTACAAGTCAAAATATTGCATTCGGTTTCAGAGGCGAGGCGCGCCGCCTTTAACTGCGCCACCCTGTACTGTGTGACGGGCATCCGATTCCATAGTTAGCCCTTGGGCCACCCTTTTACATTTTTCTGTTCATGTTTTGTACGTAGCAGAGGGCAGAAACATTCGTTTGTTACCAATACAGAGAGCTGCACATCGATGTCAGGAGGTGGTGAAGGATACGTCGTGTGAGGCAGAAAACGCCTGAACGACATCCCGATATGTTATGTTGTTGCTGGTCCATTACGTTGCTGCACAGAAGTACGTGGTATTTTCCTGATACCGTCACAGTCGGACCCACACAAAGTTATGGAGTGCGCACATGGCGGCATTCAAGGACGGCTCCCGCTGTGGTATTTCTAGAACAGTGCGACCTGAGGTGAGGAGGGTCAATTTGCAGCGCGTCCCTTAGTGATCCAGTTGTAGAATGACGCCACTGGACAGACTCAACGTCTCTGCTTTTCTGAGACGTTTCCACTTCCAGGAGCGCCGTCTTCCCTCTGGACTCTGTATACAGAGGGAACATGGATAAGACCGTCAAACTGCAGGGACCATTCCTCTCTGGAAGTGGAGAGAAAAAGGTCTTATGGACATGTGTCTGCAAATACATCGTTGCCACAGTAGATGGCGCTGACAAATGAAAGTTCCTCTGACCACGTGCCGTGTGTGTTCCCTGTGTGTTGCGGGCTGTGTGATTGATGCAGAGTACTGTAAGCAGCAGAATGGCTCCTCGGTAAAATGACAGACATCCCATAATTGTGATGGTCTGGTGCAAAAACCATCGACAAAATCCCTTCCGTAGAAGGAAATCCGCTGCTGATAATCCTTGCACTCATGCAGGTCATAGGGATAGTAACGATTGTCATGCAGGACACACATAATCCACTTTCGATTACATCATGTTGGCAGGCAACTTACGTGGAGCTTGTACTAGGGCCCGTCTCTGCACTCGGCAGAACCGGGTCCTCCAAACCAGCTGTGCGCACAGTGCGCTGCCTCCCTGCGCGTTCGTCTCTCTGAAAGCATTCGGACTCACACAAACGCCGAAAAAGGGCTTGAAATGTGGTGTGATGTGGTTGGAGTCTGTGAGGGTACAGCCGTGATGTCTCCCGACGTTTACAACTTTTTGGCCGTACACACAATCCATCTCGGCTTGTTCCCGGGAAGAATACCGGACGATTCCACTGGTTACAGTACGCTGCGTCAATCACAGCCTACAACACACAAGAAAAACACGATATGTGGCCAGAGGAACCTTGATTCGTCAGTGCCATCTTCCGTGCAATGGTGCATTTGCAGACATGTGCTCATAGGACCTTTTTTCCTCCATTTCCAGTCAGGAGGCCGTCCCTGCAGTTTGTTGGTTTTATTAATGTTGATTCTGTAGCCTGGGCGACTGTTTGCCTACCTCGTTGGCAGCACAGTGCCACGGTCTACTTCGCGGCACGCACGGTGCTCCAGTAATACCACACATCCCAGAGGCTTCTCTGAGTGCAGGAGGCAACGTGATCACATCTTCATGCGGCAAATCTACTTCAGTTTTCTTGTAGTTTTTTCAGACCTCTTTAGGCGACTGCCAGGATTCTCTGTTAGAAAGTAGCCACATACAAGTTAGGCTGCATTACAGTGGCACTGACAACGGTGGTCAGATGCTGTCAACTGAGGTCAACCGATAACATCGGAGGACAGCTTGGTCACGGTGCGTCCGATCTCATTCGCAAGTTTTTGGTGGTGTTTAGAAGGTTAAGGGGACATGGACGTGAAATTCGTTAAAAGTTGACATTTCCTGTTTTCTACTCGATAATGTACTTTGGACTTCCCTGAACATTTTCGTATATAATACATTAAAATCAGACAATTGTGAAACCTTCAAATAATATTTTGAATGTTGACGTGTGACTGTCAAATTTCGTGGCTACGCATATACTGCCACAGTTGAGCAGTCATATCTTGGGAACTGCACAGTCTAGAAGGCTGCGAATTGCTTTGTTTTGTGCCTACTGCTACGTCTCCGAAGTTGGCATTACGAATAAACAAATCAGTCCTTTGTTTCTGATACTAGTTTTCGTTGAAACTAGTGCGATTATCGGCTATTTTTGTAGTAAGCTAACTTATATTGATTTTTATACGTAAAGAAAGTGATTAAGCTTAAAAGTAACTTCAAGGAACGCAAATCTTCGGGTAACAGATATGTGAGACCTGCATTTTCTTCTAAAGTACTTGTAAACACTTGTGCTAGCACTTAAGGAAACCACGGTAATGCTTCTGAAGTGACTATGCCCCCTAGTGCATCGGAAAGGAAAGCAATTTGAGAAACAGGATTACGCTTCCTTTGGCAGTAATGGAGGCAATCGAACCTATTTACAGAGATTTGGCAAATCCTGAGCTACTGAAGAAGTGTTTACATGGGAAGACCCAGAATGTGAATGAGTTCTTCAGTATTGTCGTGTGGTGCCGTGTGCCTAAAAATGTATTTGTTGGCCTTAAGACTCTAAAGTTAGCAGTGTCTGATGCTGTAATAACTTTTAATGGTGGAAACGATGAAAGACTTAAGGTTTTGGAGAAGTTAGGGGGAGATTTAGACAGAACACAGCTAAAGGACTGTGGGAACTGGATGAGCTTTGTGCACGTGAAGCAGAGTTAGCTGCTCAGCAAATGACGAAAGAAACGAGAAAGAAAAGGAGGCGGCAAGCACTGGGCTGTTGTGACACTGAAGAAGACACAGACTACGGGCCAGGGCAATTCTAGAGCTTAAAAGACGCAGAAATGTAAGTCTGTATAAGAATTTGTAATAAAAGAGGTTTTAAACCTCAATATCTCTGAACTACATTTTTTGCAATAAATGACCCATTTTCTAAAAACGTACTGCTGGCAGAGACATGAAATTTTCACAGCTTGCCAAATGAGAGATTCAACACATATGGAACTAGAATAATTAAAATATCCTTAGTTATTTCGGTTTTATTTTCATTTATTTACAAAATTCTGTCAAAAAGTTGAGTGCTCGAAAAAAAGATAACATTCCCCACAATACAATTTTAGTAATAATTCTAGTTCAGTGTATCTAGAAGAATGCATTCATTAATTATGGAAAATTTTGAGTTTGTGTCTTAAAAAGTTTCCAAGATAATGGGTCACAAAATTCGATAATTTAACAATGGCGACATTGGACAAACAATGACCCTTCAGTTAGGTTAGAATCTGTCTGTGTATGAAGTAGGTTATATTACGGAGTAAAGTCAAGCACTGGCACTCCAGTCTGGAACGACGGGGAACAGAAGGCCGTAAGACGACATCAGCCAATCGCATGCTGACTGGACCTCCCTTCCAGGACGACAACGCGACAGGAGGGCTGCTATGTGGAGAGCACGTAAGCGCCGCGACCGACTGGTGGCGGCCCAGTTCGATAGCAGCTTCAAGATTAGCGACTTGGATAGCAGCTTCAGTGTTAGCGACTCTGATAGCAGTTCAATAAACACTTTTGTCAGTTAGAGATCAGCAGTCACTGCGAGGACATTATTTCGTGTGGCGCCCTTTGGTTGCGACACATCTGTGTAATAGCCAAAGTTACGTATCTGTAATTTTCTTATATTTTTTTTATATAAACTCATTAATACGACTTGTTTGATCGTTTGTCTAGTAAACCGAGTATGCAGGCAGGATTCCTAGACACTATAGGTTAGATTTTAACCTCCGTGCTTGGAGCCGAGTGCTGCAGCGCGGTGTTTGCTATTAAAAAGATGCCGAATGAGCTGTGGCTGTCTCGCATAGAACGTTTCGAGTACTGTCTTCAGTTACTGGATTTACCAGGCGAGTTTTACGAAATACCAGTGCATTACGAAAATATGTAGTTTCAATGATACACCTTGCTAAGGATCTCTCCTGAGCCGTGGCGGCTCATATCGATAGTGCCACTCTGGTGGTTTATCTTTCCTGCCACGGTCAGGGCGGTAAGCAGCGCCCTCTGCGGCCTACGCGAGGAGTAGCGAGGCGAGGTCCTGGGGGTGGTGTGCCCCGGGACGTGGTGGAAGACGGTTGTCGGGTTGACGCAGCGAGTGTGGGACCGGACCTATCGCACGGAGATATACAAGTTGGCTCTGAACGGAAGGCGCCGTAGCAAGCAGCGGGAAGCGGGCGTCCTGTAATTTGTGTGAAGGAGTAACGATTTTTGCGTTGGATGTCCCAGTGGTTCCCGAGAATTGCGGTGGCTGCTTTCGGAGAATTGGTAAGAGCTTGTGTCTACGCTCTTTTCCGTACGATGTTGCTGCCTGCCGTTATAAACGGGTGAAAATCAGGCGCTTGTATTGACCATACGGGAACTGCTGATGTAAAATTACGTTTGTCTTTTGATTGTGGGTGTGCTCACATTAAAAAAAAAAAAATTACGGCTGGGTTGTCTAGTAAGGAAATTGCTTAAGCTTTTATCATATGCTGATCTGTTTGCCTATCACATTGGTTTTCTATGCAGTAACTGAAGGAATGTGTATGGTGGTTCACGACTGTACGGTGATTCAAGGCTGACTAGTATTTGAACTGCTGCTGAGGTTAAGGGCGAGATCAGCATCCTGCAAACCCGCACGCTGCGCGTGGTTAAATGTTCCGCTATTGGGGAGCCGGCTCTCTGTTCTTGGATTTTGTAAGGATACGTGATGACTGCATCGCTGTAGTTTTTCGCGTGCTAAATTGCGGGGTGTCGATGCCGTCCTAGGGCTAGACTTGTGATGTATGTTATGTTGAAAGGGAATTAACTGTACCAAACTTAAGAGAGCTTTTAGTTTGTTTTAGGTCTGTACATGGAATGATGTTGATATTTTGTCGATTGCGGCAATAACTTCCTGTGTGGGGAGATCCTCTGAGGGACTCGTATTGTACTGTTGCAGTGCAGTCCATCTGAAACGTGCTGCTTAAAACTTGGGACTGCAGCTCTCTGATGTTATATATTACTGTTTAATCTTAAATGTCTTGGATGTAATATGGTTGTTGATTATGTAATTAATTTTGATCGCTGGTTCCTTAAAAGAAGTATTTCGTTTTAAAATATGTGCTCGGTCAGAGCCTATTAAAATTAGACTTTAACTCATCATTCAAATTTTCGAGTCTTGCTTTCTTAAAAGGCTTTCAGTTAAATGATTGCTATTTGCCTGTTTAAATGTTTTAGTGACTAAAAGGAAAAGAATATTATTTTGTAATTTGTACTGATTGTTCTTTTTGGGTAATACCTGACTTATGTGTTCAATAAATGAGTGTCTAGTCAATGGTGATGCACTGTTCTATTGCTAGCCTACCCCTTCCACTCCACAGCCTATTGAGCTGCTCTGTGTCGAAATTGTGTTCAGAACACCCCTCTGACCTGACACCTCATCTCCCAAACAGAGTATGGTTTATTATGCTACAGTGGCGACTTCGGAGTATAAATGTTTTGTCAATCAGGTTATGAGCTAATAATGGTTAATTTATGTGGTGAAAGTAGATGTTGCTATTACATGATGAATGGATAAAATTTGTTTGTGAGTAAGCAAGTAATATTTAATTAATAAAATTCTCACTTTATTCTGAAAACTGTATATATTAATGCAATAGTGGCAGTAGGTATATTTAGATAATCAGATTCTAGTACTGAAAACTTCACTGCTCTTTAAACACTTGCCCAGGGGATTTGAAACGACGTAACAAGACTTCTGGTGGCAGCATTATTCCAGATTGAGTGTAGCTTTTAATAAAGAAGGGCACTTGCACGATGCATAGCTCCAAAATTCGATACAGAATAAATAAAAAGTTTCGTGGTCTTTGAGGTGCAAGAACAAAGATATGAGCTTCGAAATTAGCATTTAGGGTATGGTAAAAACATCCATATCGCACAAAAACACTGAAAACTGTACTTCTCAGAACGCGGTATAGACAAGATGTACGAGATAGCCAGATGTCAAATGTCGAAGTGTCACTTCTAGTTTTACTTCAGTCAGAATTTCATCTTTGATGTGAGTGTTGGATTTTTCAATAGAGCTCAAATCACACCGTTACGCAAGCACTCGAAATCTGTTTTGCTGAATTTATTTGAAGCTGTGCAGACGTATGTCAGTTAACCTTCAATGAGTGTCATTCAGTGTATGTGTGAAAGACAAACACAAAATCTGCAATAAGGTACTCGAACACCTCAAGCACTGTAAAGTGGAAAAATATACGTGCACATTTGAAAACCACTTCATTTCACAGAACGAACCTACTGGTATAAAAAGAATAACTTGTAGACAACTAATGTCCTCCTACCACTATAGTAACTTTAATCATAAGATACGCCATCCTCGTCACTTGAACAAATTATTGTTCGAGTTTATAATCCACACCCAAAATTTCCGATAAAGATTTTGCGTTTTGTGATTTATAATAAACCTGCATTTTCAGTCCATATGATTCCGAGTTATTTTCCGATTATGATATTTTTCATTCTCAGGATGCCACTACACTTATCGGTTTCCCACCGTCCATTTTTTATGCCCTGTCAGCCATTATGACCGAAAAAGCAAACTGATTCGTGGTCCGAAATCCTTACGTTCGGGCGATGAGATTTGGAAAGATCGGCCGTCTTCGGACTATGTCGGACGTCGGCGGAATCCATTGATGTCGGTGCCACAGAGACCACAGCTTATTTGTGCAGTCTCAGCTTACGCCACTTCTAGAATGAACACCAACTTGACGCCACACTAACAGTTATTCATTTCCTGTCGTTTTAAATGTGTTTTAAATTCTCACAGACGAATAATGTTATGTTATTTATAGAGTTCTCCATATCCCAACAGCTTCAGCGTGCGGTCGGCAGCAAGTTGAGCTATCATGCAGCTAACTGCATGTTGATCTGTTGCGTGTTGCTGTAGACTGCAGAGACTGACCTACCCGAAAGACATCCTGTGGCTGCCACAGACCAGATTAAAGGAGGTATGAGGAATCATATACCTGCTTAAGAAACCTTCATTCTACAGGCGTGGCTGGTGAGCGCATCTTACGAGAGTTAACAGTGAAGACTGCAGCAATGGTAGTCGCGAATGGGATCACGCCATCAACAACAGGACTCACAGAGAGCAGGCAGTATCCTAGTTTGTTAGAGTCGATCCGCAGAGAAGCTTCGCAAGGCAGGTGGGGGGGGGGGGGGGGGGGATCGCGGTTGGCTCGATCCAAAGAGACTGGTACGGCAGTTTTGACTGCTCCTGCAGATGGGCAGTCGTGGTCCTGACGACTTTGACGACCACGGTACTGTGACGTGGAAGGCAAACGGAAATCACCACATCGAATTTCCCTAGTACGTCCTATTCTCTGTTAAAATTATCATAATGGCTTTATCTTCAGGAAAAATGTTCGGAGGTAAAACAGTCCCACATTAGTATGTCCAGTTATGTACTAATGGAGAGGAATCATGAGATAATGACTTAGTATGGTCACATGGAATATTAGAAGGATAGCACATTACGGAATCCTAGAAAATCAAAAGATAGCTTTGGAAACGATGCAGTTGGATATTTTAGCCGTTAGTGAGACGCTATCGGCAGTAGAAGGAGATATTGGGAGTGTGTCAGATAATTGCAGAGCAGTAACAGGAAAAACAATGAACAAAGAAATTGGCAGAAGCTCAAAGGGTTATCTGCAGGAAAAAGGAAGTGTATTGTTGATGAAATTGAATGAAAATCCCGCTGAGTTACAGGTCTACATATGAACATGCCAACGACTGATGCAGATGACAGTGATGTAGGAGAAGTGTACGATCATATTTGTGAGTTCATTAAAAAATATCAATCGGTACGAGAATGTAAGAGTTATGTGGCACTCGAATTTGGTCGTCAGCGGAAGTCGAATGAGAGAGTCGAATGAGAGAAGACAATGGTAGTTTTTCAGAATTCTGTGATGGCCATGAATCAGACGTTGTCAATGCTCCTAGAGAAACAGGTACTGAGATAAGACGCCAGTGATTTACGAACTGACTATATTTTCGTAAATTTATTTATTTGTTTACTCCATTCCATTGTGGCCTGTCACCACAATTTAAACACAGGCTGTTACAGAAATTATTTTATCCTATACAATACTACCTCCCATCACCATAACTTTTTCTACTATTAACGCTACTAATAGTAGTACTACTAAAAATAATTATAGTAAAAATACTAGTGGAATTAAATTTTCCTTGACACTTACGAGTCTCAACTTTATCTTCAATAGTGATGGAAGCTGAAAAAATGAATTAAAGTTTGTGCTATAGCAAGGACTTGAACCCAGGTCACTTTCTAAGTACATAACTGTGCTAAGCATTACAGCATTGTAGCACCTAACACAGGTACGCGGACTACCATAGTCCAATGACATCCCTAACACAAACTTCAGTTCACACCTTCAGCCCATTTTTCCTTCTTAAAACGTCACTACTGCCGCTGCTCTACAGTACTGGAATAGAACCCCTGCTTTGTAGGTAGTGCGGTAATCCTGTTTGTATCTCAGGTTCAGGTAATCCATTGAGCTGATGGAATTCATTACAGAAGATAAAGTTCAGACTCATACGTATCAAGAGAAATTTAATTCCATCAGATTATCAGATTCCCCATTGCGTACGAAGCTTGTGTACTATTACAAGACTGGAGAGCCTCGACAATTCTGAGGATTTAAGAAGGGGAAAATAGGCTGCTGGTGTGAACAGAATTTTGTGTTAGGGATGGCACTCGGCTACGTTAGTCCGTGCAGCTGGGTTAGCTGTACTGCTACGGCGGCGAAATGGCTATCGTATCTATTTGCTAAGCAGGAGACTGGGTCAAAGTCCCAGATGTAGCACAAATTTTAATTCATTTTTTCAGGTTCCATCATTATCAAAAATTTAAAAAATCTATTAAAAAAAGTACTTCTGTTATAAATAAAACTGCACTACTTGCGAAATCCACGTGTACTACTCATATCATGACTCCAGTTTTTGTCCATCACATTCCACGTGCTCCATCTCTCCCCGTACCGTAGGCGGCTCCCCGGGCGCCTGGAGGGGGTCGTGGTCGCATCCGCCTCTTCCGCCGTTGCCGGTGATGAGCGTACAGACGTAGCCGACCCACATGAACCCGATTCTGGTTCGCTGGGTGACGAGACACGGCCCACAGCTGCTTGTCTCTCTGGTGTCTTTACGATGGCTGCGCCTACTGCACTTGGCAATTCTTCTACCGCAGCTGTTGATCTCAGCTTCCTTCGCTGCCTTGATTCTCGATCTGTCGTCGCAACCTCGTGTAGTGCAGTAGACGGGGGTGGTTGATGAGATAAAGTGCTACGCAAGTCTTTCTTGAAATAGCGTCAGCAATCTTGTCCGAGATGTGCCATTCTATTTTGGGTCGCCGTATCTCCTTGACATCGATTCTTTCTTTCCGATTCAGTTTTCTGCCGACCGATACCAGCGACATCGGCATGCAACAGACATCCCCAGACAGCATGTTCTTCACCACAGGCACACCGGGAGGTCTGGCGTCCACCAGTTCGATGCCAGTAGGCGTCGCAGGGCCCATGACCAGTCAGGCGGTGTGTCAGGGGTCTTGAAACATTCGGGTGCTTCATTCCCAGTCTCTAGTTACCTTTGGCAAAAAACCGTAGGTGCGCCTCGTTGTCTGGATATCGCAACGTTTCTGCCATAGGTGGAGGATATGTTTTTGAATTTGCTGCTTGCTTGTGGCCCGTACTCCTATTAAATTCAGCACTCTATGATACTTCTATTCTTCTTTCTTCAGCCGATACACCGCCACCTTTTTCCGTATCTGGAGATCGAGTGGACATGTTCCAAGTATTACTTGCAAAGACTCAACTGACAGTGCCAAAAGCCCCCGTCAGCCGAAGTATTCCACGCTGCACCCTGTTAACTGTCTGTGCTGGTGTTACGACCAAAAGTCTGTGGCTCCTGGCACTTGCACAGTATCCCACGATCGCAGTTGAGATAGTTTTATGATACGTTCTTATTGTTTGCATGGGCAGTTTATATTCGTAACTGGCAAGACTAATAAATTTGTTCATAGTGTTCCTGGCTCTCTTCCTCATTTCTTTGATCGGTGCGCCATAGTTTTATCTTTCCTCCAAGAAGACGTCCAAGTATCTGAAGAGACGGACTTTTTCTTTTTGGACCTGCCACTTAATTTGATGATCGAGTATCTTAGAAGATCCCCTTTTAACAGCATGTGCATGGTCTCTTTTGGCGCAACAGACAGTTTGACTCTTTGGCACCACCGGTGTAATTCTTGAAGGATTATATTACCTACAACTTCCATGTTGCTTCTGAAGCTTCCTTCACAAGAATCGTCAGGCTGCCGGCATAGGCCACTGCTCCTAACACCTCTTCATTGTCCTGTAGCTTTCCTAATACCGCGTCGAGTACTAGGTCCTAGGAAACAAGGCTGCTTATGGATCCCTGTGGGGAGCCTTTTGAAATCCTTTATTAGGGTGTCTCCAAGGCACGACAGTGTTGCTTCTCTGTTTTCGCAGTAGTTCTTAAAGCAGCTGTATAACGCTCCTGGGCACTGCGAGTTCTTCAGGCGGCCAAAAAGTGCTGGCCACCATAAATGATCGAACGCACCGCCGATGTCCGCCATTATGGCTGCGACATATTTATGCGGAGCGTTTTTCACAGGTATCATTGCCTCCTTTACAGCGTCTTCTGGTGACTTCCCGCTTCTGAGACCATACTGTTCCGAATTCTCTTATAGTCTACATCACAGCAAGTCCTCTAGAACTTCTCTAAGGTCTCGAGAAGGAAAGATAGGTCTGTAGGACTTTGAAGCTTGGGGATTCTTGTCTTCATCTCTTTTCAAGGTCATCACATTTGCTTTCTTTCATGTGTCTGGTATTCTTCCCTGCAATAAACACTCGTTGTAGAGTTGGCGTATATATAAAGTAATGTGCAAATGAAGAGCCTGTACAACTTCAGCAGCGATGCCGTCAATGCCAGATGACTTACTCATTTTCAGTATCAGTATTTCTATTCTCACCTCATCTTCTGACACTGGACACACTATCCCATCTCCACAGTATGCTTCCCTACTTTTGTTCCGCACTTCTCTGTGTTCATCAAATTCGTCCTCTGCAGTATCGCCTGGAAACATAGTGTCCATCAGTAAATATGCGGACTGGCGCCAGTTTTCTGTCATGCTGCCGCCTCCTCGGTTTACAGTTGATAACATTGTTGGAGAGTTTATCTTTTAGCGGACGATTCTATAAGGCCTACCCCATGGATCAAGATGCAATCTGCGACTCTAATCGGTTCCATCTCTCTCATATATCCTGCCGCAGGTGGTCTTTAAATTCCTAGTTGAGATCTCTGTATCTGCCCAGTCTTCGAGCTCTTTCTTCCCCAGTGCGGCCCTTCTGGTAGAAAGTTGTTGCGCTTCTGACTTCTGTCCCCTATCTTTCGAGATCCTCGTTCCATCATACTTGTGAACTCCAGCTCGTTTTTCTTATTGCTGGTATTCTGCAGTGACGAGTTCTTGGGTTTTCTTCTCTACGTTCTCATATATTTCCACCTCGTCTGGACAGCAGAAAATACTCCTCAGATGGTTCCAATCGCCTTTCCTTATGTAGTAGCTAGTAAAAAACGTTTGATGCGTCATCATTACTGAGTTCATTTTTTTCAGGTGTCAACAGTGAAAATAATGATGTTGTGGTCCCTTGTGGTGAGGCCTCTTTCAGCTTCCCAGGTTCTGATCTTTGCGACCGCACGTTCGCTAACTGCTGTGACGTCTATATTGGACTGCGAACCAGCCCTCCGTTCATATGCGCGTGTATTTCCACTTCTGTTCGCCACTTCCGTATTTAATTCCATTATGGCTTCCTGTAGTATAATGCCTGTTGTACCCTTCACTGAGCTGATGCGTATTGGTGACGTAGCGTTCGCGTCCATAGTATAGATGAATGGTTTGCTTTCTTCAAGGTGACTGTTGTCTTTGAATTGCTCTACGTACTCATGTATGGTCCCACAGAGCTGGAAATACATTGTGACAAGAATCAAACTTCCTGTGACTACCAGAACCTCGACACAAGTCATGTGTTCATTACAGTATTGCGCTATTTCTACAGCTGCGATTTTCTTATTGAATAATACAATAACTGCCATAGGTTTTTAATCGCGTGTCATGACCTGAGTTGTGACCGCGATTCCAGGTATTTTTCCGCTTCTCGCGTGTTGTTCCTGAAAGCATGGGATGCCGAATTGCTTTTCGTCAGTTACTTTGCGAATTTCATTCGTGATGGCCTAATTTCTCATACAGTGTAGCTGCGCTATTTTTAGACAACTTCTGTCCGTCTATGGATAATATATATGAAAAAAGCAGTATGGCCATAGTTGCTGAAACTCAAATCCTGCTCTACCATGCGATATGATAAACTCCTCATACAGCTGCTCACTATCGCATTCTATATTCATTCTACAAAAAAAAAAATTAAGCATTAAGTTCTCCAGCAGGTCAGGGTCGGTAGGCGAGTTCTTCGATCCCAGCTGAATACAGTCTGCAGCGTCGGGTATGGAATACCATCTGCTGTTTGGTTCTTACTCGATGTCTCAGCGCTGTTAACACATTTGAAGTTTCTTCCAGCCTGGCTAGGTGGAGTGGGTATTCAAACCCTTCATGGATATTTTGCGGCTTTATGCATCGCTGTGTACACTGTCTCAGTGTTTGTGTTGCGAGTTCCTGATTCTGCTGATTCATGACTTCCCTTCTGTTGCATTTGATAATTCTCTTTGCTGGTGATTCTGTTCCTTTACCCATAGTTGAATACAGTGGGATTCTGCGTTTCGTTGTTTTCCGTTTTCACTAATTGTGCTCGACAACTAGTTGTTCTGAGTTTTGGTATCTCCTGTTGTTGGTGCATTGTTGTACCGTTTTTCAATGTGCAACGCATGTTTTCAGATGTGGTAAATGTTGTACACATTCGAGTCGATTCTACGACGCGGTTGCGAATGGTTCTCCTATACCTGAGTAGCTGCATGTCTGGTATATTTTAGTAAAACAAGGATCAGGAATTAGATTAAGGACTCCAACAGATATCGATTTAATGAGATTATAGTGATCATAATCTAGTACTTATAAAATGCGAGTTGTAATTTATTAAGTTAAAGAAAAAAGGTACACAAGTTCAAGGAGCTAAAAACTCAGATTGTCTTGGAGGAACATGTGATAAAAGAAATAATGACGCCCTAACGTGACATCGGTGTGGAAAATCGGTGGAATGCCATTAAAAATTACGTAATAAGGCTGAAAAAGTATGAGAACTCAAAATCGCTGTAAAGAGGCAGTTGCAGACAGATGACGTACTGGAATTAGTAATAATGCGACGAAAATCTAAAAAAAAATATTTGAAGGAACTGCGGCAAAGTAGGTCACAAAATTATCTGGGGATGTATAGAAATTGAAGAAGAGTGGATGGAGGAAAGTTGATATCACGAAATACATCCAAAATTGAAACAGATAACGTAGCTGCTGTACGCAGACAAATAAACAACACTGAGCAAGGAGGACAATAATTATAGACAAAAAACTAACTGGACAATGGAAGTAGAAAGTAAGGGAAAGAGATCCCTGTATAAGCTTTATAATTGCCCAGAAGAAATTAGGCCACTTGAAAACAAGGACTGAGGGCAATAAGGTAACATGGAAGATCCGATACTTATTTGTGAAATTTGGCAAAACACCAAATGGGAACTATAGAAGCTCATTGATTAAATTAATGAAAGTGGGGAAGTTCCATCAGCTTATGCAAGCCATATAATTATTACACTTTGTAAGAAAGTAAGAGCGAAGAGATGGGAAGATTACTGGAGAGTCAGTAAGTAACATTTGTATCAAAAATAATGAAAACGTTACCTACTTTATGGAAGAATGAAAGGAGAAATAAAAATGGATTAAAAGAGGAGGAGAAGTTTGGTTTTAGGATCAGCAGGGGCACTCGCGAGAAACAATTTCAACGCTGGCCAGAGGTAGGAAAGGAAACAAGGAAACATGTAATGTATTCGTAGATTTTGAGGAGGCACTTGATAATGTACAATGGGATAAAATGTATTATTTTTTGTAGGAAATGTGGTATCAGATAGAGAGACAGAATACTACTCTATTGTCCTAAGGTGAATGAAAGGTGAAAATCAGGAAAGTAGTGAGGCAGGGCTGCTGATTATCACCACCGATATTCAAAATGAACGCTGAAGAGGCAGTGAGGGAAATGAAGCATTATCTTGATGAGGCAGCTGTTGTCACGGACAGAAAATCACCATGCCTCGGTTCACCGGCGGCATAGCAGTAGTCGCTGAGAGTCAACTTGAACTGAGTCGGATGCTTAAAGGAATGGAAAACGTGCTGGCTGGTGGCCATGATCAGTACAGAAACACAGAGGAAAAACAGCTGGCGATGTGCATAGCAGTCGGACATGCCGGGTGGCTGTATGTTGAGCTGTGAAGAAGAGCTCCAGGTTCCCTCTCTAGGAAGTAGAACATGAAAAAGGACGACGAAGGCATAGTAGCAAAGGATTACACAAGGAAAAAGAGCTTTCTAGAAATGCAGCTAAAAAGCAAATACGAGTAGTGTATGTTCTACAGAATTAGTTTCATTTAGTAACATGTTTTCGTCTTCGAAGGCCTTAATCACAATTTAACTGACAATCGTCGTCAAAGGAGTTAGAATATTCGTGAACAACATCAAAACTGATGTTACTAATCGAGAGAGAGAGAGAGACACGAACGCGGAGTAGAGTCATCTTTGACAGTATAAATGGAGAAAATCGTAACAGTGGTGTACACAAAATTACTGTGCCTGATTGTCTTAAGTCTTATGCTAGTCAACCAAGCAGAAACATAGCGTCTCGTTTGTGTGGACATGAACGCTGCTGGACGTCGAAGAACTTTGACTCCACCTTTGCTGAGCGTGCACTGAGTGCCACAGCCCAAAATGCTCCACACAGCAAATGAAACCCATAAGCTTGGAAGTCGTGGAAGCCAACAAGCATCCTACCCACAATTATGATTTAATATTAAATGACCAGCCACAGTACCTTCTCCTCTTCTAACCTTCACTTAAGCCTCGTGGACATTGTCTGAATCATTCTTCTAGTGTACATCTATGATAGTGGCGCGGCTACGGTCACTGCATGGAACCTAACCTTGGACTCCAGTAGCTTGTAACCGATGCACCGCTGCCCGGTTACGGTAACACTCCTACCCTCAAATTGACGATGCGACATAGAAATTGATTCGCGATTGCAAACTACGGGCTCCATGCCGACTTCTCTCCAAGAGACTAATGCTGCCCTCAGAAGACGTCTCGCCAGTACGCTGATGCCGGGCTAATGCATAAGCCTTGTGGACATTGTTTGAATCATTCTGCTAGTGTACATCTATGATCCGGATCAGCTACGGTCACTGCATGGAACTCCTCCTGGTCGCCCAGTATCTTGTATCCGATGCACCACTGCCCGTTTACTGTAACCGTTGTACCCTCACATTCACCATGCGACAGACAAATTACTTCGAGATTGCAAACAACAGGCTCCTTGCTGACTCCATAGACTATTGTCGCCATCAGGAGTTGTCTCGTCGTTAGGCAGGTACTGCGATACTACATAAGCCACTACGATATAGTCGGAGTCGTTCTGCTAGTGTACATCTATGATAATGGCGGGTCTACACTCACCGGATGGTACGTCTCTTGGGAGTCCAGTAGCTTGAATCCGATGCACTACCCCTTTAGTGTAAGCAGCACACACTGCGACTGACGATGCGACTCACAAATTACTTCCTGATTGCATACTACAGGCTCCCTCCCGACTTCTCTCCGAGATGGGATATTGCTTAAGCCTCGAAGACATTGTCAGAGTCATTCTGGTACTGTGTATCTATGATCCAGGCGCGGCTATGCACTCCTCTTGGGAGTCTGCTATCCCCAGCACCGCTGCCCTTTTAATGTAACCCTCGCATCCTCACACTTTCGATACGACACAGAAATTTCTTCGCAATTGCATACAAGAGGCTCTTAGCCGACTTATATCCAATAGACTAATGCCACATTAAGTAGTTGTCTCACCATTAGGCGGGTGCTGTGGTATCGCATAAGCCTCGAGGATATTGTTAGAGTCATTCTTCTAGTTTACATTTGTGAGACTGGCGCAGCTATGTTAACCATATGGTACGTCTTCTGGGAGTCCAGTACCTTGCATCCCATGCAACACTGCCCATTTACAGTAACCTCCATACCCTCACACTGACGATGCGACACAGGAATAGCTTTAGGATTGAGTACTACAGGCTCTGCGGCGACTTTTATCCACAGACTTATCTCACGCTCAGAAGTTGTGTCACTGATAGGCAGGTACTGCGATACTGCATAAGCCTCGAGGAGATTGTCAGAGTCATTTTGCTGGTGTAGATTTATGATTCTGGCTCGGCTACATTCAATGCATGGAGCCTCCCTTGGGAGTCCAGGAGCTTCTAAAGGATGCACCGTAACCCGTTTTGTGCAGCCCTCACTCCCGCACATTGATGATGCGACACAGAAATTGCTGAGCAGTTGCATACAACATGATCCATGCCGACTTCTCTCCAAGAGACTAATGCCAAGTGCATGAGTTGTCTCGCCGTCAGGCAGGTGCTGGTCTCTTGCATAAGCCTCGAAGATATTCTCAGAGTCATTATGATAGTGTACGTCTACGATTTTGACGCTGCTACGCTCATAGCATGGAACCTGCCCTGAGAGTCCAGTAGCTTGTAACCGATGCACCACAGCCCGTTTACTGTAACCCTCACACCCACACCTTCAACATGCGACACAGAAGTTGCAATGGTATGGCATACTGCAGGCTTCATGCCGAGTTCTCTCCAAGACACTACTGTCGTCCTCAGGAGTTGTCTCGCCTTTAGGCTGGTGCTCGACTACTGCATAAGCCTCGAGGAGATTATCAGAGTTATTCTGCTGGTGTACATCTATGATACAGGCGCGGCTATGGTCACCACATGGAACCACACCTGGGAGTCCAGTAGCTTGCATCCAATGCACCACTGCCAATTTACTGTAACACTCGCAGCCACACAATCACGACGTGACACAGAAAGGGATTCGCAATTCCATACTCCAGGCTCCATGCCACCTTTTCTCCAAGAGGCAAATGGCGACCTCAGCAGTTTTGTCAGCATCAGACGGCTGCTGGGCTACAGCATAAGCTTCAAGGGCGTTGTCAGAGTCATTCTCCTAGTGTTCATCTATGATACTGGCGTGGCTACAGTCAGTGACGGAACCTCACCTGGGAGTCCAGTAGCCTGTGTGCGATGCATGACTGCATGTTTCCTGTAACACTCACACCTCCACATTCACCATGCGACACACAAATTGCTTCACGATTGAATACTACAGGCTTCATGCAGAGTTTTTTCCAAGAGATTAATGTCGCCCTCAAGAGTTGCCTCGCCTTGAGGCAGGTGCTGGGGTATTGCATAAGCCTCAAGGACATTGTAAGAGTCATTCTGCTATTGTACATCTAATATAATGGAGGTGCTACGGTCACCAGATCGAACCTGTCCTGAGAGAGCAGTGACTTGAACTGATGCACCTCTGGCCATTTACTGTAACCCTCACAATCTCACATTAATCTACACAGAAAATGCATCACGATTGCCTACTATAGGCTCCATGCCGACTTTTCTCTAAGAGGTTAATGCCACCCTCAGTGTTTGTCTCGCCATACCGTGGGTGCGGTGCTATTACACAGGCCTCGAGGACTATGTCGGAGGAAATCTGCTAATGTACATGTCTGGTTATGGCACCGCTATGGTCACCACAAGGAACCTCTCCTGTAAATGCAGTAGCTTTTAACTGATGGACTCTGCCTGTTTATTGTAACCACCGCACTCTCACATTTACGATGCGACACAAAAGTTGCATTGTGACTGCGTATTAAAGGCTCTCTGCAGGTTTCTCTCCAAGAGACTAATGATGGCGTCAAGAGCTGTCTCGACATTAGGTGGGTGCTGCGATACTGCATAAGCCTCATGGGCATTCTCAGAGTCATTCTGGTAGTGTAGATCTAAGATTGGGGCGCTGCTATGATCTCTGAAACGAACCTCTCCTGAGAGTACAGTAGCTTGTAACCAAAGCACTGACCACATATACTGCAAACCACGCACCCTCACTTTCACCATGTGACATAGAAACTGCTTCGTGATTGCATTATCCAGGCTGCCTGCCGACTTCTCTCCAAGAGACCAATGCCGCCCTCATGCGTTGCTTCAACATTAGGCAGGTGTTGGACTATTGCACAGGCCTCGAGGTCATATTCAGAGTCATTCTGCTAGTGTACATCTATGATAGTGGCGCTGCTGTGGTCACCGTATGGAAACTATTCTGAGAGCCCAGTGGCTGGTATCCTACGCACAAGTGCTCTTTTACTGTAACCCTCGCAACGCCACATTCACCATGCGATATAGAAATTGCTACACAGTTCCATACTATAGACCCTATGTTGATTTCTCTCCAAGAACTTAAAAATAATGTCCAAAGCACCCGCCGTTGGGTTACACTGCATAAGCCTCGAGGACATTGTCAGAGTCATTCTGACAGCGTACGTCTACGATCCTGGCGCTGCTAAGGTCATCACATGGAACCTCTCCTGTGAGTCCAGTTGCTTGTAACCGCTGTCTGTTTACTGTAGCCCTCGGACCCTCACATTCACCATGTGACAAAGAAATTTCTTTGCAATTGCATCCTATGGTCTTCCTGCCGAGTTCTCTTGAAGAGCCTGATGCCGCCCTCAGGAGCTCTCTCACCATTACGAAGGTGTTGTTATATTCCATAACTCGAGGACATTGTTGGAGTCATTCTGCTAGTGTACATCTGCGATACTGGCGAGGCTATATTCTCCAGATGGACCCTCTCCTGGGAGTCCAGTAGCTTGTATCCGATGCACCACAGATCGTTTACTGTAGCCCTCGCCCCTCATACTGATGATGGGACACAGAAATTGCATCATGATTACATACCGGGTGATCAAAAAGTCAGTATAAATTTGAAAACTTAATAAACCACGGAATAATGTAGATAGAGAGATAAAAATTGACACACATGCTTGGACTGACATGGGGTTTTATTAGAACAAAAAAAAAACAAAGTTCACAAAACGTCCGACAGATGGCGCTGGACATCAAAACGTTAGTGACTGCGCATGGCAATCGTGTATAAAAGGAGCTGTAATGAGAGAGAGGAGAAGATGCGCCAGCAGTCGCAGCATGTTGACGTTACATGAAAAGGCGCTCTTAGTGAATCTGTATTACGATCCTATCGCCATAGGAAGGGGATTCGAACTGGTAAAAGTCCGTTAAAAAATGCAGCTGTGGCGAGAATGATTTCGAAGTTCGAAGCCAAGGGTTGTTTAGACGATAGACCCCGTAGTGGCTGACCCAGCACAAGGCGCAATGCTGCTGAGACAGTTCAGGAAGAAATGGAGACTGTAGCGGGTTCGTCTATGCACGGGTAAGTCAGCGCTCGTGCAGTCGCACGTCGCACCGGCATTCCATACACTACTGTTTGGTTGGCACTGAGGCGTACCCTCCGATGCTATCGGTACAAAATCCATCGGCATCATGAACTGTTACCTGACGATTTAGTGAAGCGGAGGGCATTTGTGGCGTGGGCGTTTAAAAAGATGGCGGAAGATGACGATTGGTTGAGTAACGTTTTGTGGAGCGACGAAGCTCATTTCACGCTCCGAGGGTCTGTCAACGCCCACAACTGGAGAATGTGGGGTACCGAAAATCCTGTAACTGTCGTGGAAACTCCAATGCACGACGAGAAAGTCACGGTATGGGTAGGATTTACCACATCTACCGTTATCGGGTCTTTTTTCTTCGACGAAATGCGTGATTCTGGTTTTGTAACTGCTACCGTGATGGGTGAGAGGTACGCCGATATGTTACAGATCGCATCATCCCCAGCCTGGCTGATAAACACCTGCTGGAACATACGATGTTTATGCAGGATGGCGCTCCACCCCATATTGCTAGACGCGTGAAAGATCTCTTGCGCGCGTCGTTTGGTGATGATCGTGTGCTCAGCCGCCACTTTCGTCATTCTTGGCCTCCCAGGTCCCCAGACCTCAGTCCGTGCGATTATTGGCTTTGGGGTTACTTGAAGTTGCAAGTGTATCGTGATCGACCGACATCTCTAGGGATGCTGAAAGACAACATGCGACGCCAGTGCCTCACCATAACTCTGGACATGCTTTACAGTGCTGTTCACAACATTATTCCTCGACTACAGCTATTGTTGAGGAATGACGGTGGACATATCGAGCATTTCCTGTAAAGAACATCATCTTTGCTTCGTCTTACTTTGTTCTGCCAATTATTGCTATTCTGATCAGATGAAGCGCCATCTGTCGGACATTTTTTGAACTTCTGTATTTCTACAGGGTCCATACCCACTTCGCTCGAAGAGACTGGGATTGCCCTCAGGCGTTGTCTCCCCATTAGGTGAGTGCTGCACTACTGCATAAGCCTCGAGGGCAATGTCAGAGTCATTCTACTAGTGTACACCTACGATCTGGACGAGGCTAGGGTCAGTGCATGTAACCTCTGGTGTCTGTAACTGATGCACCGTTGGACGCTCACTGCAACGCTAGCAACATCACCTTGACGATGTGACACATAAATTGCTTCCCAACTGGATACAAGAGCTCCATGCAGGCTTCCATTCAAGAGGCCAATGCCGCCCTCTGGAGATTTTACTCTTTGGGGGCGTTACGGGTTATTGCACAAGACTTGAGGACATTGTCAGAGTGACTTTGCTTGTGTACATCTATGTTCCAGGCGCGGCTACGTTCACCACATGGAAACTTCTCCTGGGAATACAGTAGATTGCAAGTGATGCACTGCTGCCTGGATACTGCAATCCTTGTAACCTCACACTCACGTTGCGACAAAGAAATTGCATTGCAATTGAACACTAGACTACAAGCTCCATACGGACTTCTCATCAAGAGACCGTCGCGGCTACAGTCACTGCATGCAACCACTCCTCAGAGTTCAGTAGCTTATTCTCGAAGCTCCACTGCCCATTTACTGTAACCCTCGCAAACTTACATTGATGTAGCGACACAGAAATTGCAGTGCGATTCAATACATCAGATACCATGGCGATTTCTCTCCAAGAGACTAACGTGGTAACAGTGACGGCATGGAAACTCTCCTGGGAGTCTTGTAGCTTATATCCGTTGCACCACTGTCCATTTACTGTAACCCTTGCACCCTCACGTTGACGAAGCAACGTAGAAATTGCATCGCGATCGATTACTAAATGCTGGATGCCAACTTCCCTCCAAGAGACTAATGCGGCTACGGTCACGGCATGGTACCTCCCTTGTGACTCCAGTAGCTTGTATCCGATGCACCAATGCCTGTTTAATGGAACCTTCATACCCTAATATTGACGATTAACACAGAAATTGGATCGGGATTAAAAACTACTGCTCCATACCGATTTCTCTCCAAGAGATTATTGCAGGTTCAGTCATCACATGGAACCTCTCCTGGGAGTTCAGTATCTTATACCCGATGCACCACTGCCCGTTTACTATAACCCTCTCACCCTCACACTGACGTTGAAACACAGATATTGCATCGCTATTGAAAACTACAAGCACCATCAAAATTCTCTCCAAGAGAGTAACTCGGCTATGGTCACTGCATGGAACCTCTCCTGTGAGTCTAGTAGCATGTATTCCCTACATCACTGCCCGTTTACCCCTCGCATCCTCACATTGATGAAACGACACAGAATGTACATCGCGAATGTAAACTGTAAGCTCTATGCCAACTTCACTCCGAGACGAGCGCGGCTACGTTCACCACATGCAACCACTCCGCAGAGCTCAGTAGCTTGTAACCTCCATACCGACTTCTCTCCAGCAGACTAACGCAGCTATGGCCACATCACGGAAACTCTCCTGGGAGTCCTGTAGCTTATATCCGTTGCACGACTGCCCATTTACTGTAACCCTCGCACCCTCACATTGATGAAGCGACACCGAAATGACATTGAAATTGATAATTACTGTGTCAATGTAGAATTCTCTCCAAGAAACTAACGCGGATCGGATCCCCCTATGATCCTCTCCTGGGATCCAGCAGCTTGTATCCGATGCAGCACTGCTCATTTTCTGTAACCCTTGCACCCTGACATTGAAGATGTGACACAGAAATTGTATACCTATTGAAAATTACAGGCTCATACCAACTTCTTACCAAGAGACTAACGCGGCTAGTCACCGAATTGAAGCTCTCCAGGGAGTCCAGTAGTTCGTATCCGATGCACCACTCCCCATTTGCTGTAATCCTCGCACCCTTATATTGTCGATGCGACACAGAAATAGAATCAGTGTTGATAACCACAGGCTCCATTCCGACTTCTCGCCAAGAGACTAAGGCGACTATAGGCAGATCATGAAACCTCTCCTGGGAGTCCAGCAGGTCATACACGATGCTCCACTACCTGCTAACTGTAATCCTCGTACCCTTATACTGACAATGCGATTCAATAATTGCATGGCGATTGAAAACTATAGGCTCCATGCCAACTTCTGTACAAGAGACTAACCCGACTACGGTCACTACATGGATCCTCACCTGGAAGTCCAATAGCTTGTATATGATGCACCACTGCTCATTTTTTGTTACCCTTGCACCCTCACATTCGCGATGTGACACAGAAAAATGCTTCAAATGGCTCTGAGCACTATGGGACTTAACTTCTGAGGTCATCAGTCCCATAGAACTTAGAACGACTTGAACCTAACTAACCTAAGGACATCACACACATCCATGCCCGATGCAGGAGTCGAACCTGTGACCGTAGCGGTCACGCAGTTCCAGATTGCAGCGCCTAGAACCGCTCGGCCATGCCGGCCAGCGACACATAAATTGCATCGCCTTTGGAATACTACAGGCTCCATGCAGACTTCTCTCCAAGTGACTAACGCGGCTACGATCACCGCTTGGAACCACTCCTCAGACTCCGGTTGTTGGTATCCAATGCACCACTGCCCCTTCACTGTAACCTTCGCACCCTCACATTGGCGATGCGACACAGAAATTGCATCGTGATTGAAAACCACTTGCTCTGTGCCAATTTCTTCAAAAGAGACCAGCGTGGCTCTGCTCATCGCGCGGACCTATTCTGGGAGTGCAATAGCTTATACCCGATGCAGCTCTGTCTGATGACTGTAACCCTTGCACCCACACACTGGCGATGCAAGACAGTAATTGCATCGTGTTTGTAAACTACAGGCTCCATGCTGACTTCACTGTCAGAGACTAACACCGTTATGGTCACCACATGGCACGTTTTCTTGGAGTCTAGTAGCTTGTATCCGATGCACAATTGCCTGTTTACAGTAAACCTCGCAGCCTCACATTGACGATGCGACACAGAAATAGAGCAGCAGTTGAATACTAGAGGCTCCATGCTGATTTCTCTCCAAGAGACTAACGACGCTATGGTGTCCGCATGAAACCTCTCCTTGGAGTCCAGTAGCTTGTATCCTATACAGCAGTTGCCATTTACTGTAACACTCGCACCGCAAAATTGGAGATGCGACACAGAAATTGCCGTGGGATTGAAAACTACAGGCTCATACCAACATCTCTCCAAGACACTATCGTGGCTGCAGTCACCACATGGATCCTCTCCTGTGATTTCAGTAGTTTGTATACGGTGCTCCACTGCCCATTTAACCCTCGCACGCTCTTATTGAAGATGCGACACAGAAAGTACATCGTGATTGAAAACTGCGGGCTCATGCCAGCTGCTCGCCAAGAGACTAATACGGATACGGTCTACTCATGATCCCCTCCTTTGAGTCCAGCAGCTTGTATCCGATGCAGCACTGCCCAATTTCTGTAACCCAGTCATCCTGACATTGAAGATGTGATACAGAAATTGCACTGTTAAGGAAAACTAGAGGCTCGTGCCAACTTCTCTCCAAGGGACTAACGCGGCTACGAGCACTGCATAGAACCTCTCCTGTGAGTCCAGTAGCTTCTGTCGGATGGACCACTGCCCGTTTACTGTAATGTTCGCAATCTCTCATTGACGAAGCAACATAGAAATTGAATCTCTATTGAAAACTGCAACCTCCATACTGACTTCTCTCCAAGAGATGACCACGTCTACGGATGCTGCATGGAACCTCTCCTGGTAGTATAGTAGCTTATACCCGATTCACCACTGCCCATTTACTTTAACCCTCACACCCTTACATTAACGATGTTTCACAAAAAAGGCATCTTTATTGAAAACTAGAGTCTCCATGACGACTTCTCACCAAGAGACCAATGCGGCTGCACTCACCGCATTGAATATCTCCTGGCAGTCCAATAGCTTATACACGATGCGCCACGGTCTGTTTAGTGGAACCCTCGCACACACACATGCACGATGCGATACAGAATTTGCATCATTATTGAAAACTATAGGCTCCACGTCGACTTCTCTCTAAGAGCCTAATGCGGTTACGGTCACCGCATGGTAGCTACCCTGGGAGTTCAGTAGCTTGACTACGATGCACAACATGCCCTTTACTGTAAATCTTGGACCTTGACATTTACGATGCTATACAGAAATTGCGTCGGGATTGAATACTACAGGCTCCATGAAGACTTACCTCCAAGAAACTAAATCGGCTACGGTTACCAAAGGAAACCTATCATAGGAGTCCTGTAGTTTATACACGATTGAACACTGGCCGTTTACTGTAACCGTTCGAACCTCACATTAACGATGCGACACAGTAATTGCTTCATGATTGAATACTACAGGCATCATGCCGACGTCTGTCCAAGAGACAAACGAAGCTCTGGTCACCACATGGAACCTCTCCAGCGAGTCCAGTAGGTTGTATCCGATGGACCACTGCCTGTTAACTGTAACCCTCGAACCCTGACAATAACGATGCGACAGAGAAATTGCACAGTGTCTGAAAACTACAGGCTCCGTGGCGGCTAATCTGCAAGAGTCTAACGTGGTTACGGTCAGTGCATGGTACCTCTCCTTGGAGTGCAGTAGCTTGTACGCAAGAACAACATCCCGTTTATTATAAATCTTGAACCTTCAGATTGACGATGCGACACAGAATCCAAGAGTCAATCGCACGTACGGTCACCTTATATAACGTCTCCTCAGAGTCCAGTAGCTTGTATCCCATGGATCACTGCCCTTTTGCTGTAACTCTCGCACCCTCACATTGACGATGCGACAAAAAATTGCATCGCGATTGAAAACTGCATTCTCCACTCCAAATTCTCTCCAAGAGACCAACACGGCTACGGTCACCGCATGGAACCTCTCCTGTGAGTCAAGTAGCTTGTATCCGCTGCCTGTTAACTGTAACCCTCACATCCTGACATTAAAGATGCGACACAGAAAATACATCGCGATTGTAAACTTCATGCCCTATGCCGACCTCTGTCCAAGAGAGTAATGCGGCTACACTCACTGCACAAAACCTTTCCAAGGAATCCATTTCGTATATATGATGCATCAGTGCCTGTATACTTTACCCCTCGCACCCTTACATTGGCCACGCTTCACGGAAATTGCATCGCGAATAAAACTACAGGCTCCATAGCCAACTTCTCTCCAGGAGCCTAACGCTGCTATGGTGACCACGTGGAGCCCCTCCTAGCCCCAGTAGCTTGTATCCGATGTACCTCTGCCCGTTTTCTGTAACCTTTTGCACCCTGACATTGTCGATGTAACACAGAAATTCCATCGTGATTGAATACTACAGGCTCCAATCCGTGTTCTCCCCAAGAGACTAAAGTTTAAACAGTCACCTCATGGAACTTCTCTTGGGAGTCCAGTATGTTATACCCGAACACTACTGCCCTATTACTGCAAGTCTCGCACCTTCACATTAACGTTGCGACACGGAAATGGCGTCACGATTGAATACTACAGGCCCATGCCGAATTCGCTTCAAGAGACTAATGCAACTATGGTCACCGAATGGAACCTCTCCAGTGAGTCCAGTAGCTTGTATGCGATGCACCACGGCATGTTTACTGTAACCCTCGCACCCTCACATTGACGCTGGGATACAGAAATTGCATCACGATTGAATACTAGAGACTTCATGTGTCTTTTCTCGAGGAGATTAACGAGGTTATGGTGGCCGCCTGGAATGTCTTCTGGGAGCCTGTTAGCTTGTGTGAGATGCACCACTGTCCATGTACTGTAACCCTCGCATCCTCATATTGACGATGCGACACAGCAATTACATCGCGATTGAAAACTATGGGCTCCATGCCGACTTTTCTCCAAAAGACTAACACGGCTACAGTCACCATATGTAACCTCTCCTGTGAGTCCGTTAGCTTATATCTGATGGACCACTTGCTGTTTACTGTATGAAATCTGGTTTTGTAGGACAGAGCGGATCAGGTTGTGGAATGGGTCCAAGATCAGTTACTGTTAGTTACACAAAAACACAATTTTATTGCTCGAAAACCAATGCACAGTTTTCTCTTTAAAACAATAAATATCAATTCACGCCCGAGGGCCCAAGTAACTTCTCAATAGTAAGGTCTATATAATTCGTTTTAAAACTCAATGATTTAGAGAAATGGCTGAAGGCCTTAGTCAATTAAAATTAAAATATCCTTAAATAATTCCTTTTAAATCGCCAGAATTTAGACAAATGGCTGAAGACTTTACTTAAGTGAAATTAAAATATCGTCTTGGCTAAAGGCCCAAATAATATTTCAGATCAGCAAAGGAAATTATTTTAAACGGTGAGCATTTGCAAAACTCGGTTAAAAGCCATATTAAGAAAAATATAAATTAATTCCTCTGCTGAAAGCCCAATAATTGTTTATCATAATAAAAGGCAACCTATAAAGACAAGCATTTACACAGTACAACAGAAAACAATTTCAAGAAAACTTGAAATATCTTGATGGCTGGATGCCCAAACAATTATTCAAAATAATTAAAGAGAAACCTTAGGATAACCATTTACACAGTACTGCTGAAGGCCATTTTAAGAATTAAAGTTAATTAAAGAGAAACCTTACAGACAGGAATGTACACATTATGGCTGGAAGCCACAGATTTTAAAACTAATGCGTCTGAAGGCCTAAATAGAGAGCAAACAAGAATTTTAAATAATACACGGCTGAAGGCTTAATATTATAATACTTCACATAAGGTTCATCTGAGGGCCAAATACTGAACATAGAGCAGATAAAAATACACAGCTAAGGGCCTGGCACATTACTTGTGAGAAAAGAAAATCAGAATCACCAAGAAGTGAACAGTGGTGCTCAGAAGCGTTCGAAGGGTCGGCCAGGCGAGGAAACTCTAACAACAGTTTAGGTGAGACAGACAGCCAAGCGTAACACTAAATAATCGGGTGGCAGCACGACCTAGGGACGGCTGAAGAACCAACCAACAACCTAATCAGTTCCCTTATATCCGACCGCGAGTGCACGTTGCCAGCAACCCCAGACTGAACTCAAACCGCCAAGAGTTCTTCGCTGCTCCGTCGCAACTGACCAACTACCTACTCCGGTACACAGACAGCATTCATAACTGCTCAGTGGAAATCACACAAGCTACACACAGTTCCACGTAGACAGTTGCACCAAGCAGTCCGACAGTCCTAAAACCTGTCAAAGTGGAATAACAAGAACAAATCACAAGTTGAAACACACAGAGTTTCCATAAGCGGTTGGCGACCAAATAGACATCGTTCAATGAAACGACCGACTGAACGACCAACCAAGGTCGTCCCCAATTAAGTTATGTGTGTCGGCAGCGGTCGGGCGAGTCATGGCTGGCTGGAGCTGACTGAAGCTCCAACCCGCACTCAAGTCGATGTCCGTTCAGATCTCGGAGACACAGAGACACGGGCACACTGGCCCGGAACCACCAATGGAGAGGGAACTCTTGCCCATTGGCGTCCAGAAATCTCTGCACAAGGAAGGAACCGACCCAAGTCTGGCTAGATGACCAACTGACGAGCCCCAGAAACGGTCAAAAGACCAAATACACGTCGCCCAATGACGCGACCGACCGAACGAACAACCAAAGGTCGTTACCCCTCCAGTCTCCTTCCGTCTGGCAGTACATGTGTGTCGCCAGCGGTCGGCGAGTACTGGCGGTCCGCACCTCACTGGCGCTCTGTCTCGACTGAACTCCAAACACACAACGACCCGAAAATACTAGGGGTCGCTCCAGAGAGACAACGACAGTGACTTATCGATAAGCGCTGCTGTTGCCAATCACGGGCAAGAAAACCAGCAACCTAGTGTCGTCAGTAAATCGAATTAAAAGAAAAACGAGGCGACAGAACATAAAAACAAGATGACGAGCAATAAACATCGTGACTGCAAACCACGCATGGCTCACTGTAACCCTCTGACCAACAGATTGACGGTGCAGAAACTGCATCACAATTGTATACTACAGGATCCATAACGACTTCTCTCCAAGCAACTAATGTTACACCAGCACCACATGAAACCTCTTCTGGGAGTCCAGTAGCTTATACCCGATGCACCTCTGCCCTATTACTCCAACTCTCGCACCTTCACATTGACGTTGCGACACCGAAATTGTGTCGCAATTGAATACCTACGCCTCCATGCTGAATTCTCTCCAAGAGACTAACGCGACTATGGTCTTTGAATGGAACCTCTCTTGGGAGTCCAGTAGCTTGTATCTGAAGCAACACTTGCCATTTCTCTGTAACCTTTGCACATTCAAGTTGACGATGCGAAACAGAAATTGCGTCGCGATTGAATACTACACGATACATGCTAACTTCTCTGAAAGAGAATAACGTGATTACAGTCACCATAGGGAACCTTTCCTGGGAGTCAAATAGCTTATACCCGGAGCAACTCTAGCTATTTAATCTAAATCTCGCACCCTCACGCTGACGATGTGAAACAGAAATAGCATAACAATTGAAAACTAGTCTCCATGCCGACTTCCCAGCAAGAGACTAATCCTCTACACTAACCGCATAGAACCCCTCCAAAGAGTAGCTTACAGCCGACGTACCATGGCCAATTTACTGTACCCTTGCACCCTCACACTGATGTACGACACAGAAATTGCATCTCGATTGAAAACTACAGGCTCTATGCCAACATCTCTCCAAGAGACTATTCTGGTTGCAGTCAGCATATTTTACCCCTTCTGGGAGTCCAGTGGTTAGTATCCAATGGACTGTGCCTGTTTATCATAAGACTCGCACCCTCTCATTGACGAGGCGACACAGAAATAGCATTGCGATTGAAAACTACAGGTACCATGCCGACTTATCTTCGAGAGAGTAACACGGCTACGGTCACCCCATGGAAATTCTCCTGGGAGTCCAGTGATGCAACACTGGCTGTTTACTGTAAACCTTGCACCCTCATATTGATGATGTGACATAGAACTTACTTCAAAACAAAAAACTAAAGGCTCTATGCCGACTTCTCTCCAAGAGACTAACATGGTTATGGTTACCACATGTAATCTCTCCTGGGAGTGAAGTAGCTTATTTGCGATGCACCACTGCCAGTTTACTGTATCCCTCGCACCTTCACAATGACGATATGACTAGAAGGGCGACAAGGATGCCAGGCCATTTTGTTATGGCAGGCTGCCTACATCAGGGACAGGTATGCACTCATTGGCAAACCTGTTGTTCTCCTTTGATTGGCATGTACCTAACCTATTGTTCTGTTAAGTGGTTTTCCATGTCTACCCCATTTCCTTTTGATCGACAGAAATTTATGCTATTGTCCCCCCACCCCTCCCCCTCCCCCAAACCCCCTCCCACCCTCACTGCTACAGGTACCCCCAAAAGAGGTTCCATGTGGCGACCGTAGTCGCGTTAGTCTCCTGGACAGAAGTCGGCATGGAGCCTGTAGTTTACAGTCGCGATGGAATTTCTGTCTCACATCGTCAGTGTTAGGGTGAGAGTGTACAGTAAACAGGTAGTCATGCATTGCATACAATCTACTGGACTTTTAGGAGAGGTTCCATGTGATGACTGTAGACACTTGGAGAGAAGTATGCATGGATTGTCTATTGTGAGTTATTGGAATTGACCTCTCTCTCACTCTTAAGAATGTGATTGATTACTGAATTAAATTGATCCATTAATTCACCTCGCACCCACTGGTAAGTTAACATAGCTTTTAACATGGATTCTTGTGAGCACATGTAGAACCAAGACCGCTTGTGACAGTAACATACGGTAGTTGTTGGGATCGGTTTTTTTTAAACATCTGGCGGTTTGTAAGACGATTACATCTCTCTTTCTAAGACACAGAGGCAACACTCGCAAGAAAAACTTATGAGACATGTCCACCCATTGTTGATTTTCGGTCAGTATTATTTTGTATTGCCAGCGATCAGCTACTGACAAAGTATTATACTTAGTAGTAGGGGATGTGTGATAGGTTCGCCATGAGCATCAGGCTTATAAAGGATGTGCCTGTGTTCCAAATGTGCAAAGGAAATGACTGTGTCGATTCGTAAGAAAGGTATGGATTTGACCTCAAGTAGTGTGACAGCAGAGGGAAGTGTATGTCTAGTCATAATAATGGTACTGATATTTAATTTCCTAATCCTCAGCCGTCAACTGGGTGTATTTCCGATACTTAGCTCATTGTCGAATTTCGTTCAACTGAGACCACGATCGTAACATTTAGTTGTAAGTACAGGGATAAAACACATATGTGACCGATTTCTTAGGATGATGAATCTACCCTTGCGTGTAGCGCCGGTGACCTGTGCGGGGAGCTGTCCAAATGGAGAGGTCTGTTGGAGTGTAGGAATGTAGATGACATAACGTGTTGTCCTCTATACGACCAAATAGCGAACTAATACTTAGTATGTGTTGGATAGCTTTCGTGATGGAGGGGAAATTTGAGAAGAGTGAATATGGAGTTGTGTTTGCCCTGGACTGTTATTCCCTTCCGTGTATACTGTTCGGTTGACTGCTTCTGCACATTTCACATATTTATTTAGTTGAGAGAAGAGCGATTGTGGTGTGTGCATCTAGCATATGGAAGACACGTTTGCCAGTTGTCTAGACATGAGAAACACCTTACTTGACCTTGTAAATTATAGGGAAGATTTGGGATCTGCTATATCACTGACATCGGTATTAGTGAGTGGAAATATCAGTTTTCTCTATCTTTTTCGATCTTATGCGTAAATGTCTTTGCAGACGTGACTAGTTCCTAGTTAGTCAGTGGTATACAGCACGTCCACCTAGCTAAAGTTTTGGGTTTGTAGAGAAATAATTTCCAGTCTATATCTTCGGAATCATGTTGTACGAGCGATCGATAGGATACTGCTGTGTGCCTGATATCGAGAAGTATCGCAAAAATGGTATAATACTAAGGTAAACCATGCGGAAATACATGTTTTCTTGTAATGCCAGAGCCTGGTGATGGCTGTAGAAAAGCAAGCAAGCAAGCCGTTTCGGACCAGAAACAGTAATGCATTTGTACCGAGGGGGAACAAGCCCGAATTTGTAGAACAGTTCTGAGAGTGACTTTGGTCCACAGAGGGCGCTCTGGTCACCTGTTGGGGGTGGACAACCGGCGACCTCGTAGGGAAATATCTAGTGCTGTGAGGAGTGTACACAGTGCTGTCTGTCTTCGCCATATATGTACGAATGATGTAATAGGGCCAGTGTTGTATTGTGCAGGATACAGATTGTATGTTTACTACATCGACACGGTACGCGGTGGTATATTGCTGGGTTGGAGATCTGTTTTGCGCTATAATATTCAAGCTCGTGTCCTCAATAGAAGAGCAGTGTAATTGAGTAAAGGTCCTTCTGCATTTGAGGATCTGTAGGCCACTTTGCAGGGTTTAATTGTCGGTGCAATTTGGTGATCTGTACAAAATACAATCATAATGCTCTATTCATTCACAAGATATCCTTTGTGCCGGGAACCAGGAGCGTCTATAAACTGATTCGAACAAGATGGCGGCAATTTATGTATGGAAAGTACTGAGAAAGCAAGTGTTCGAAGACAAGTTGAAGGAGACCAAGCATCTCTGGTGGGGATGCCATCACTCATCCGCCACTGTGGAGTTAGGATATCTCCAGACCTGTAGCTGTAGGATACCGAAAATTTCGGCCCTTTTTTCTCTTCTGTAAGACAGTGCTTCAAATTCTGTTTGCGTAATTGTTCTGATTTCCTCCCGTCTGTACTTAGAGAGTGCTCTCCTTCCAAACAACAAGAATGCTTTTATGATTAATGGTGTTTTCGCGAGCGTGCACAGGCTTTTAGCAGTGGGGATGTTTAACATTTCTAAGACGTATATTGATAGCAAGACGAACATTTCGCGCTATGCATCAGTCACACTGGGTAAGTGTGCATTGCTTGACGCAACTCGCATGCCCTGTTAGGATCGCTAGGAACAATGCGCACTGTGCTATTCTGTGACGTCAGTATTCGCAGGTATCGCATCAGTAACGGTAAACATACGTGCTACCAGAGTCATCTCACGTAATGGGACCGGCGTGAGCACGCCTTGTAATCCTGTGACGTCAGTATAACACTCTAAGATCTCTAACTGTATACCCGAATATAGACCCAACTTTCACCTGCTCGCTGTAGGCAGCAGTGGCTTGAGAACGATGTCTCACGCTGGCTCACGCTGGCTCGCGTCTGGTGGTGCTCGCAGTGGCGTTGACAAGTGCGCGTCCTTGGAGTGTCTGCGCTCTGCAAATAAGTTTTCACTCCCGTCTGGTCGCGTCAGCAATGGTGCCTAGATGATCACGAATTTCGAGAGGAATTTCTCAGGTGTCAAGTATGAAAGGGATGCCACTGCCTCATATTTGACGGACCTGAACGTTGCGTGGATTGGCAGCTGACGGCCGCATCAGCGTCAAGCTTGAGTGGCAGGATGTGTTTTTCATTACCGATCTTTGCTCAAACTATATTCCATCCATTTCACTGACCAATAGGATGCTGCGAATTAGAGAAACAACCCCATACCTGTCAAGAATATCGAATTAATTAATTTGCATACATTTTTTTATATCAGTGTGGTGTTAGTGGTACAACAGTTAAGGGGAGGGTGTACTTCTTTTTCTTAGGATAGTATAGGTAGCCATGGTATGTTGCATTATGCTGATGGAATTTAGACTTACCGCTTTTTTCTGGGGGAGAGGAGGGGACAGGAAGAGGAGGGCGTTTACTAGTGGGTCAGAGGTTAATTAATTGATCAATTTCATTAAGCAGTCAATTAGAAAGATAAGAGCGACATGAGGGCTGATTCCAATAACTCAGACTTTAAAGTGTACCTGTAGCAGTGAAGGTGGAAGGAGGTTTGGGGAGGGAAGCGACGGGGGGAATTTAGGATAAGTGGTTGTCCATCTAAAGGAAATGCGGGTGACATTGAAAACCACTTAACAGAACAATTGGTTAAGTACCTGTCAATCAAAGGAGAACAATAAGTTTGATCCTGAGTGCATACCTGCCACTGATGCAGGCAAGCCACACTAACAAAATGTGCTGGAGTCCTTGTTGCCCTACTACTGATGCAATACAGAAATTTCGGCATGAATGTATACCACAGTCAACATGCCGATTTCTCTCCAAAAGACTAACGAGACTACAGTCACCGCATGAAACCTCTCCTGGGAGTCGAGTGCTTGAAGGCAATTCACAACTGCCCATTCACTGTAACCGTCGCACCATCACATTCACGATGTGACACATAAATTACGTTGTGATTTAATATTACAGGCCCCATACCGATTGAGTACTGCAGGCTCCATGCAGGCTTCTCCCCAAAGTATAACGTGCCTACAGTCACCGCACGGAACCTCTCCTGGGAGATCAGTAGCTCATATGCGATGTAACACTGCCTGTTTAACGCTCGCAGCCTTACACTGACGATCCGACAGAGAAATTACGTCGCGTTTGGTTACTGCAGGCTCCGTGCTGACTTCTGAACAAGAGACTAACGCGACAACGGTCACTATATGTGACCTCTCCTGGTTGTTCAGTAGCTTATACGCGGTGGACCACTGCCTGTTCATTGTAACCCTCGCAGCCTTACATTGACGATGCAACAGAGAAATTATGTCACAGTTGAATACTGCAGGCTCCATACAGACTTCTGTCCAAGAGACTAACATGCCTACGGTCAGCGCATGGAATATCTCCTGGGAGATCAGTAGCTTATATCCGATGTACTACTGCTTGTTTACTGTAAACTTCGCACCTTCACATCGACTTTGTGATACAGAACTTTACTGATTACCGCAAACCTCACAGCAATACATTAACGATGCGACACAGAAATTACGTCGCAATTGAATACTGCAGGCACAAGGCAGGCTTCACTCCCAGAGACTAATGTTCCTACGGTAACCACATGGAACCTGTCCTGGGAGTTCAGTAGCTTATATCAGATGTACTACTGCTTCTTTACTGTAAACTTCGCACCTTCACATCGAGTTTGTGAGACAGAACTTGCGTCGCGTTTGAAAACTACATTGTCTACTCCGTCTTCTCCCTAAGAGGCTAACGCAGCTATGACAACCGTATGGAAACTCTCCTGCGTGACCATTAGCTAATGTCCGATGCACCACCTCCATTTTACTGTAACCCTAGCATCTTCACGCTGTCGATGCGACGCTGAAATGTCGTGGAGAGTGAATACTAGAGGCTCCATGCCGAATTGTCTCCACGATGCTAAAGCTCCTAAGGTCGCCACTTGGTACCTCTCTTGGGAGTTGAATACCTAATATCCGGTGGAACATTGCCTGTTTACTGTAAACCTTATAGCAATACATTAACGATGCGACACAGAAATTACGTCGAGATTGACTCCTGCAGGTTCCATTCAGTCTTCTCTCCAAGAGATTAACATGCCTACTGTCACCGCATCGAACATCTCCTGGGAATTCAGTAGCTTACATCCGATGTAACACTGCCTGTTTACTGTAACCCTCAGAGCCTTACATTGACGGTGCGACACATAAATTGAGTCGCTATTGAATACGTAAGGTCCCATGCAGACATCCGTCAAAGAGACTGACGTGCCTACCACCACCGCATGGAGCCAGTCCTGGAAGGTCAATAGTTTATATTAGATTGGTAATTACCTGTTTACAGTAACCCTCTCACAGAAATTATGTCACGTTTGAAAACTGCAAGCTCTATGCTGACTTCTGACCAAGAGACTTACGTCCCAACGGTTTGTATCCGATGTACCATTACCTGTTTACTGTAAACCTCAAAGATACATTGTCGATGCGACTTAGAAATTACGTTGCGATTGAATACTGCAGGCTCCATGCAGAATTCTTTCCAAGACACTAATGTGCCTACGGTCACGGCATGGAACGTCTCCTGGGACCTCACTAGCTTCTGTCCGAAAGACCACTGCCTGTTTAACCCTGGCAGAATTACACTCAAGATGCAACACAGAAATTAAGTAGCGATTGAATACTGCATGCTCCATGTAAACTTCTCTCCAAGAGACTAAAACGGCTACAGTAACCACTTGGAACCTCTCCTGGGAGTTCGGTAGTTTATATCCAATGGACCACAATCTGTTCACTGTAACCCTCGAGACCTTATATTGACGATTCGACACAGAAATTACGTCGCAACTGAATACCGCAGACTCCCTGCAAACTTCATTCCAAGAGTCTAAGGCGCCTACGGTCACCGCATGGAACGTGTCCAGGTAGTTCAGTATCTTATATCAAATGGACTACTGCCTATTTAACCCTCGTAGACTTGCATTGACGATGCGACACAGAAATTACGTCGTGATTTAATACTGCTTGCCCCATGCACACTTATGTCCTAAAGACTAATGTGAATATCGACACCGCATCGATCATCTACTGGGAGTTCAGTAGCTTGTGTCCGATGCACCACTGCCCATTTATTGTAACCCTGGCATCTTCAGAATGACGATTCGACACAGAAATTAGGTAGCGATTTAATACTAGAGGCTCCATGCCGACTTCTCTCCAATAGACTTAAGCTACTACAGTAGCCACTTCGAACCTCTCCTGCATGTCCAGTAGCTTGCGCCTGATGCACGACGAGTTTAGTAGCTTACATCTGATGGACAACTATCTGTTCACTGTGTTCACTGTAACACTAGTATCCTTACGTTGACGAGGTAACACAAAAATCACGTCACGATTAAATACTGTAGGGTCTGTGCAGACTTCTGTCCAAGAGACTAACGTGCGTACCGTCATCGCAAGGATTATGTCCTGGGAGATCAGTAGCTGGTGTCCGATGCACCACTGCCCGTTTACAGTAACCCTCGCAAATTTCTAATGACATTGCGACACAGAGGCTGCATCGCGATTGAATACTAGACGCTCCATGACGACTTCTGTCCAAGAGACTAAAGCGGCTACAGTAGCCACTTTGGACCTCTCCTGGGAGTTCAGTAGCTTGTATCAGAAGGACCACTATCTGTTCTGTGCAGAGTTCAGTCCAAGAGACTAACGTGCGCCCGCCGTGGCGGCGGTATTCCCGATCGATTCTCGATCGCTGGGCCTCCGAGTGGTGTTTCATTCTCCGTCTCGGGGCGCCTCCTGGCGGCGGGTGGCGCAGCCTCTGCCTGGTGGCGTGTGCGCGGGGAGTCAAGTCTCGGTGCGAGCGGCGCCACCATTGCCTTTTGCGTCGGACGGTGGGTCCGTCCCCGCTGTCGCTGGCCGGGGCTGGTCTTACTTGCTGCTCCCCGGGTCGGTGGTTGGAGTCTTCGCCTGATTACCAGCTTTCCTGCCCTGTCTGACTGCGCCTTGCTGAGGTCTGGGTGACGATGTGCTGGATCATCTTTCTCGTGGGGACTTCCCTGGACCGACCCTCGGCAGGAGCTTGTGGCTGTGCTACTCCTGGATATTGTTTACAGGGGAGTACCTTCCCGTCCTCGGAAGTTTGGTGTTGTTTGTGTGTTTCAGCGTGCTATGGCTAAGAAGATTACCTTCGTTGTTATGATTGAGTCGAAAACGTGGGCAAACCCCAGTGTTCGTGTTTCGCGGTATTCTCTGGGGTGATTTACCTTACTTAGTGTGTTTTTCTTGGCGTTCTATTGTGCTGTTGCAGAACTTTGTTTAACCTTTTCCCTCCTTACTCTCCTGCAAAGTGCCTTTAGATCCCGTGGCCTGTAATTTCGCTTGTACCAAGTTCTGGGGTTTTGGGGAATAATTATTAAGTTATGTTTTGGAATTTATGGGATTCTGTGTGTTTGTCTGGCGTTTTTGCTGGCCTGTGCCCGTACGATTTCCCGTTTCCTTGCCCGGGCGTCGTACGTAAAGTTTAAGGTGAGTGAATTTTGGTAGTTCCCGTCCAGTGGTTCGGTGTGCCCTGTGACGTTTTTTTCACCCTGCCTGTCCTACCTCCCTGGCTTAAGGTAGGCTCCTCTGTGCCCGTGCGCGAGTCGAGAGTGTGTGTGTGGGCGACGGTGACCGTTTCCTGACTTGTTTACTGTTTCTTGCCGACTTCTCTCGATAGACTGCCGAATCTGTAATTTGGTCTATGCCATGTTATAGTTGCTTCAAGTTGGTTCGCACACTTCCCTTGGTAATGAAATCTGCGCATCTATGAGGTTGAATAATGTTTTGAACTATTGTAACCTGGTGGTTGTCGCCGTGTGTGTTAAATTTTAACTTGTATTTGAGTTTTGGTGTAATTCTATTTTGTTAACTGAGCTATTTTTCCTTGCCTACTGCTGCGATGTAGGAAATGTTAAAATCTAGCCTTGGAATCTTTGTGAAATTTTATGTTGAAAACTGATGCAGCATTTTAGTGTAATTATTTATCTTTCACGTTTTGGGGAAGCTTTATCTTGGCGAATCCTTGGGGTTAAATTGTGCAACTTGTGTCTATGATCTATGGAAAAGTTGGGGTGGATTGCACTTTCTCGTAAGGGCTATCACTTATACTTTTACTAAAGGCATTAAAGGATATTTGTTTAAAGTTTTTTTTTTAAAATTTTACAGTCATAAATTTAATCATACCTGTCAAGCCATATTTGTGGAGAGTTGTTATTTAAATTTAACTTTCTTCCCAGCTTACCTTTTGCTACTGTAAGAAAAATGTTTGTTGTTTTCATTATATAAATGGTTCATATGGCTCTGAGCACTATGAGACTTAACTTCTGAGGTCATCAGTCCCCTAGAACCTAGAACTAATTAGACGTAAGTAACCTAAGGACTTATACACGTCAGGATTCGAACCTGCGACTGTAGCGGTAGCGCGGTTCCAGACTGTAACGCCTACAACCGCTCGGCCACCGCGGCCGGCTGTTTTGTTTAATCGCAGCTGCTTGCCTTAAAGAAATAAAGCTGGTTTTGAAAGATTGAGAATTAGTGTAATTGTTCACTACAATAAAAAAACCTGTTAAAAGAATAATAATTTTGTTACTGTCATTTGTTTTACTTTCATCCCCTTCCACGGCTCAGTGCGTTTCGTCATCGCAACGATTATCTCCTAGATCAGTAGCTTGTGTCCGATGCACCACTGCCCGTTTACTGTAACCCTCGCAGATTTATAATGACACTGCGACACAGAGATTGTGTCGCGATTGAATACTAGAGGTTGCATGAAGACTTGTATCCAAGAGACTAATGCGGCTACAGTAGCCTCGTGGGACCTCTCCTGGGAGTTCAGTAGCTTCTTTCAGAGGAACCACTATCAGTTCACGGCAAGCCTGCTAACCTTAAGTTGACAATGCAACACAAAAATTACGTCTCGATTGAATACTGCAGGCTCCATGCAGACTTCTGTAAAACAGACTAACGGGCGTACGTTCACCCCAAGGATACTCACCTGGGCGATCAGTAACTTGTATCCGATGCACCACTGTCCATTTATAGTAACATTCGCGATATCAAAGGACGCCGCGACACAGAGATTGCGTCGTGATTGAATATTAAAGGCTCCATGGCGACTTCACTACAAGAGACTAAAGCGACTACAGTACAAACTTGGGATCTCTCCTGGGAGCTGTTGCTTGTATCAGATGAACCACTATCTAAGCCTTAAGTTGACCATGCGACAGTAAAATTACGTCGTGATTGAATACTGAAAGCTCCATGCAGACTTCTGTACAAGAGCTTAACTGAGGTACCGTCACCGCAACGATTGCTTCCTGGAAGATCAGTAGCTGGTGGCTGATGCATCACTGCCCGTTTACTGTAACCCTCGCATATTCATATTTAAGATGCGACGTAGAAATTGGGCCCCTATTGGATATTAGAGAATCAATGCCAACATCTCTCCAGGAGACTAAAGCGGCTACGGTAGCCACACCGAATCTCTTCTGAGAGTTCAGTAGCATGTATACGTTGGACCGATACCTGTTCGCTGTAACCCTAGAGGCTTTACATTGACGATCTGACACAAAAATTACTTCACGATTGAACACTGCAGGCTCCATGCAGACTTTTGTCCATGAGACTAACGGGCGTACATTCACCCCAAGGATCACGATTTAATACTTGAGGCACCTTGACGACTTCTCTCCAAGAAACTAAAGCGTCTACAATAACCAGTTATAACAACTCCTTGGAGTTCACTAGCATGTATCCGACGGACCATTACCTGTTCAGTGTAACCCTAGAAGCTTTACATCGACGATGAGACACAAACATTACGTCGAAAATGGATACCACAGGCTCTTTGTTGACTTCTGTCCAAGTTACTATCGTATCTATCATCACAACAACGTTCATCTGCAGCGAGCAGTACCTTGGGCCCGATGCACCACTGCCCAATTACTGTAACCTCTGCATTTTAAGAACGATGATTCAACACCGAAATTTCTACGCGATTGTGTACCAGAGGCTCCATGACGACATCTCCGCCAGAGACTAAAGTGGCTTCATTAGGCACATTGGACCTCTCCTGGGAGTTCAGTAGCTTGTATACGATGGACCACTATCTGCTCATTGTAACCGCAATAGCATTACATTGACGATGTGACACAAAAATTACGTCGCGATGAAATATTGGAGGCTCCAGGCAGTCCTATGGCCAAGAGACTAACATGCGTACCGTGTTCGCAAAATTCTTCTCCTAGGCGGTCAGTAGCTTGTGTTAGATCCACCACTGCCGTTTTACCATAACCCACTCACATTCATAATGACAATGCCTCAGTGAAGTTGCGTCGCGATTGAATAACGGAGGATCCATGACGACTTCTCTCCAAGAGACTAATGAGGCTACATTAGCAACATTAAACCTCTCCTGGGAGTTTAGTAGCGTGTATCCGATGGACCACTATCTGTTCATTGTAACCCTAGTCGCCATGCATCGATGATGCGACAAAAAAATTACGTCGAAAATGGAAACTGAAGGCTCCTTGCAAACTTCTGTCGCACATACTTTGGTATATACAATCTGAACAATGTTGATCTCCAGGGGGACCAGTACCTTGGCTGCTATGCACCACAGGCCGTTTACTGAAGCCTAGGAATTTTAATAATAAAGATGCAATACAGAAACTTCTACGCGAATGGTCACTATAGGTTCCATGACGACCTCTCTACAAGGGACTGAATCGGCTACAGTAGCCACATTGGAGCTCTCCTGGGAGTTCAGGAGCTTCTATCCGATGGACATCTATCTGTTCATTGGAACCCTACGAGCCTCACATTGACGATGCAACCCAAAAACTACGTTGCGAAGGAATACTGTAGGCTCCAAGGACTCTTGTGTCCAAGAGTCAAACGTGCGTACTGTCTTCGGAAATTTCCTCTCGTTGGGTGTCAGTAGCTTGTGTTAGATGCACTACTGCCGTTTTACTGTAACCCTATCATATTCACAATGACAATGCGACACAGAAATTGCGTCGCGATTGAATACTAGAAGCTCCATGACGACTTCTCTCCAAGAGATTAATGCGGCTACATGAGCCTCACTGGACCTCTCCTGGGAGTTCACTAGCTTGTATCCGATAGAACACTATCTGTTCTTTGTAACACTAGTAGATTCACATTGACAGTTCGACACAAAAATTACGGACGATGGAATACGGTAGGCTCCAAGCAATCTTGTGTCCAAGAGACTAATGTGCGTACCGTTGCCGCAAAATTCCTCTCGTGGGGGGTCAGTAGCTTGTGTTAGATGCACCACTGTCGTTTTAATGTAACCCACGCATATTCATAATGACAAGGCGACACAGAAATGGGGTCGCGATTGATTACTGGAGGCTCCATGTCGACTTCTCTCAAAGAGACTAAAGCGGCTACATTAGGCGCATTGGACCTCCCCTGGGAGTTCAGTAGGTTCTATCCGAATGGACCACTATTTGTTCATTGTAACACTAGTAGCGTTACATTGACGATGCGACACGAAATAACGGCGCGATGGAATACTGCAAGCTACAAGCAGTCTTGTATCCAAGAGACTATCGTGCCTACCGTCTCCGCAAAATACCTCTCGAGGGTGGTCAGTAGCTTGTGTTAGATTCACCAATGTCGTTTTACTGTAACGCTGTCATATTAATAATGACGATGCGACACAGAAATTGCGTCGCGATTGAATATCAGAGGCTCCATGTCGAAATCTCTCCAAGAGACTAAAGCGGCTACATTAGGCACATTGGACCTCTCCTGGGAGTTCAGTAGGATCTCTCCGATTGGACCACTATTTGTTCATTGTAACACTAGTAGCGTTACATTGACGATGCGACACAAAATTACGGCGCAATGGAATACTGCAGGCTAAAGGGGTCTTGTATCCAAGAGACTATCGTGTCTACGGTCTAGGCAAAATTCCTCACGAGGGGAGTCAGTAGCTTTTGTCTGATGTATTACTGCCGTTTTACTGTAACCCATGTATATTCATATTAACAGGGCGACACAGAAATAATGTAGCGATAGAATACTAGACGCTCCATGTCGGCTTCTCTCCAAGAGACTAAAGCGGCTACATTAGCCACATTTGACCTCTCCTGGGAGTTCACCAAGTTCTTTCCGAATGGACCACTATTTGTTCATTGACTGTTCGACGTAAAAATCACGTCGCGATGGAATACTGTAGGCTCCAAGCTGTGTTGTGTCCAAGACACTAATGTGCGTACCGTTTCCCCAAAACTCCTCCCCTGAGGGGTCGGTAGCTTGTGTTAGATGCACCACTGCCGTTTTACTGTAACCCACGCATATTTATAACGACAAGCCGACACAGAAATTGCGTCGCGACTGAAAAGTAGAGCCTCCATGACGACTTCTCTGCAAGAGACTAAAGCGGCTACATTAGCCACATTGGACCTCTCCTGGGAGATCAGTAGCTTGTATCCGCTGGAACACTATCTGTTCATTGTAACCCTAGTAGCCTTACATTGACGATCCGACACAAAAATTACGTCGCGAATAAACACTGCAGGCTTCAGCAGTCTTGTTTCCATGAGACTAATGTGCGTACCGTCTCTGCAAATTTTCCCTCGTGGGGGGTCAGTAGGTTGTGTCAGATGCACCACTGCCGTTTTACTGTGACACATGCATATTCATAAGAATATGAAAATTTGAGTCTCGTAACAAATAAATATCCCACTCATACGGTTATAGTTGGTGGGGCATTCAACCTTCCCTCGATATGTTGGCAAAAATACTTGTTCAAAACCGGTGGTAGGCAGAAAACATCTTCCTAGATTGTCCTAAACGCTTTCTCCGAAAATTATTTCGAGCAGTTAGTCCACGAACCCACGCGAATTGTAAATGGTTGCGAAAGCGCACTTGACCTCTTAGCCACAAACAATCCGGAGCTGATAGAGAGCATCATGACTGATACAGGGATTAGTGATCACAAGGTCGTTGTAGCTAGGCTCAATACCATTTCTTCCAAATCCACCAGAAACAAACGCAAAATAATTTGATTTAAAAAAGCGGATAAAGTGTCACTAGAAGCCTTCCTAAGAGACAATCTCCATTCCTTCCGAACTGACTATGCAAATGTAGACGAGATGGGGCTCAAATTCAAAGATATAGTAGGAACAGCAATTGAGAGATTCATACCTCATAAATTGGTAAGAGATGAAACTGATCCCCCATGGTATACAAAACAGGTCCGAACGCTGTTGCAGAGGGAACGGAAAAAGCATGCGAAGTTCAGAAGAACGCGAGATCCCGAAGATTGGCTAAAATTTACAGACGTGCGAAATTTGGCACGGACTTCAATGCGAGATGCCTTTAATACGTTCCACAACGAAACATCGTCTCGAAATTTGGTAGAAAATCCGAAGAAATTCTAGTCGTATGTAAAGTACTCAAGCGGCAAGACGCAGTCAATACCTTCCCTGCGCAGTGCCGATGGTACTGTTACCGACGACTGTGCCGCTAAAGCGGAGTTATTGAACGCAGTTTTCCGAAATTCCTTCACCAGAGAAGACGAATGGAGTATTCCAGAATTTGAAACACGAACAGCTGCTAGCATGAGTTGCTTAGAAATAGATACCTTAGGGGTTGCGAGGCAACTCAAATCGCTTGATACGGGCAAGTCTTCAGGTCCAGATTTTAAACCTATTAGGTTCCTTTCAGATTACGCTGATACAAAAATTCCCTACTTAGCATCCCTCTGCGGGTTTGGGGGTAAGAATAGGCCCGTGGTGTTCCTGCCTGTCGTAAGAGGCGACTAGAAGGAGTCTCAAACTTTTTGGCCTTATGTGATGGTCCCTTGTTGGGTTTGACCTCCATCTCTCAAAATTTTTCCGAAGAGCGAGCCGATTGAGGAAGGGCGCCTTACTTGGTGCATTGTGTCCATCTTGCGATCAGACCTTTCGCCAGCTTATTCGTCGTTGAATCGCAGTCCTGCCCACTCTCCATCTCTTGGGCATGACTACGTTCCTGCTTGCAGATTACACCTTGCACTGTGCGGTGCTTCTTTCTGCACTGATGGCGACCATGGACCACATGTTACCTAACATCCAGCACGGTAGCCAGTCCGTTGTGGTGGGGCTGCCATGTTGGTTGTAGCCCCCTGACAACACAGGGATCGCTCTACTGATGCCTGCGCCGTTAACACCCCACGTATGCCAAGGAGTAGACGCCTATCCTACTGGGGTAACGGGACTCCCAGCAACGGCCATCCTGCCAGGTGGCTATTGCTGCGGCTGGGTGGCGACCGTGGGGAGGGCCCTTGGTCGGAGTAGGTGGCATCAGGGCGGATGACCCGCAATGAAGCGTGGTACATCGTCTCTCGCTGGTGGCCAGCCGCCAGCAGTCTCTAAGCGTTCTCGGGCTCAATTTAATGCTCAGAAGTATGATCTGAAATCGTTCCCCTCCGTGGCCACACCGTGGGAGGAACGTAAGTCTCAGGATGGCAATAGCAGTTATTCGCCCCGATTCTTAGTTTGTACGAGAGCTGATGGGGAGTTTTTTCTCTCCACAAAGCCTCAGTTCTTCGTCGAGCATTTAGAGGACAAGTTTGGGGAGGTGGAGGGCTTGTCCAAAATGCGCTATGGGTCAGTCCTGATACAAATGTCATCCTCTGCCCAGTCACAACGGTTACTTGCTTGTGACAAGTTGGGGGATGTTGCCGTTACGATCACACCCCATAAGAGTTTAAATATGGTCCAGGGAGTTATTTACCATAAGGACCTTCTTTTGCAGTCTGATGACGAGCTGCGCGCCAACTTAGAGCGCAGAGGTGTTCATTTCGTCCGAAGCGTTCATCGGGGTCCGAAGGAAAATCAGATTGCTACCAGTGCCTTCATCTTGGCCTTCGTGGGTGATACATTACCGGAAAAGGTCAAGGTGGTGGTCTACCGATGTGATGTCAAGCCCTATATCCCTCCCCCGATGCGGTGCTTTAAGTGCTGGAAGTTCGGCCATATGTCTTCCCTCTGCACTTCCAGCCTCACATGTCAAGATTGCGGACGCCCATCACATCCCAATACTCCATGTGCCCCGCCTCCCATCTGTGTCAACTGCGGGGAGCACCATTCACCTTGCTCGCCAGACTGCAGAATCTTCCAGAAAGGGCGTAAAATTATTGAAAATAAGACCCTTGACCGACTGACCTATACTGAGGCCAAAAGGAAATATGACCGACTCCATCCTGTGCGAATGACATCTTCCTACGCCGCTGCTACAACACCTGTGCTAGTCCCCATCAGTTTCTCGAATTCCGGCCGGATCAATGAGTAGTACAACTCCTCCTGCCCCCTTGACAGTGGGGGGCTCTACCCACCCCTGTTGCTCCTGCGCCACCTACCTCAGGAGCAACACCATCCCACCCATCGGGGATATCCGTCCCCGCTTCTAAACCGGAGAAGTGTCCAACTTCTTTGACTTCTCACGCTCGCAAGGGGTCCCTTGGGTCCCTCCCTTCCCAGGTTTTGACCAGCGGGAAGGCTGACGACCGACAGTGGCGTAAGTGCCCACAATCAGCTGGTCATAGTGCTTCGAGATCCTCCTCCATCTCGGAGACTGAATCGGTGAAGCCCTCCCAGCGAGTGAAACCCATGGAGCAGCGTGAGAAACCCAAGGAGAAGAACTCTAAGCCCAAAGAACTCGCGGTGGCAGCCACCCCACCGCAACCTTCCAGCTCTGCGTCTCAGGACGAGGTGGAGATTCTGGCGTCTGGTGAGGACCTCGATCTCGCCGGTCCCTCAGACACCATGGATAGCACTAGCACAGGTGCTCAATCGGAGGCAGCAGGTGACCCAGTGGTGTAATCTGCCTTCCCAGTTTAGTCATGCCTTTCTCAGGCATGGACAATACCATCCTCCAGTGGAACTGCAGTGGTTTCTTCCACCATCTAGCTGAGCTCCGACAACTTATCAGCCTTCACACTTTCTTTTGCATTGCTCTTCAGGAAACTTGGTTTCCACAATGCGAACCCCCGCCCTCCGTGGCTATCGGGGTAATTATAAGAACCGGGCAGCTTATGAAAGGGTGTTTGGTGGCGTCTGCATCTATGTCCTTCACTCTCTTCACAGCGAGTCTGTCCCTCTACAAACACCTTTAGAGGCTGTCTCTGTTCGGGTGTGGACGCCACAGGCTGTTACTGTCTGCAGTCTTTACCTTCCACCGGATGGTGATGTCATGCAGCATGTCTTGGCTGTGCTGATAGCCCAATTGCCGCCACCTTTCTTGTTACTGGGCGACTTCAACGCCCATAACCCTCCGTGGGGTGGGTCAGTGACTACAGGTCGAGGCTCCACCATTTTTATTGGCACAGCTCGATCTTTCGATTTTAAATGATGGTGCCTTCACACACTTCAGTGTGGCGCATTGACCTTTCGGTCTGCAGCCCTAGCCTCTTACCGTCTGTCCAATGGAGAGTGCGTCACGACCTGTGTGGTACTGCCACAGCGTCACTCTTTTGGGCGCCCTAGCAGATGGCCTATGAATAAGGCTGACTGGGACCTGTTCTCCTCCACTGCCGCAATTGAGCCCCTCTCTAATGATGATATTGATGCGGTGGTTCAATCGGGCACCACCAGCATCGTTACTGCCGCAGAATCTGCCATTTCGCGTTTTTCTGAGTCCCCTCGGTGGCGGACTGTGCCTTGGTGGTCGCCTGAGATCACTGAAGCGATTAAAGATCGCCGGCGGGCGCTCCAGCGTCACAAGCGACATCCCTCCATAGAACACCTTATCGCCTTCAACCGGCTGCGTGCACGAGCCCGCCTCCTTATCCGCCAACGCAAGCATGAGTGCTGGGAGCGGTATGTGTCCACCATTGGCCTCCAAGTCACTCCATCGCAGGTCTGGGCCAAGGTTCGACGCGTCTATTGCTATCGGACCCCTGTCAGCGTCCCTGCGCTCTCACTGAGTGGAGCAGTTTGTACAGACTCCGACGTCATTGCAAACCGCTTGGCAGAGCAATTTACTATGAGTTCCGCTTCTGCGAATTACCCCCTGGCCTTCCGCTCCATTAAAGAGCGGATGGAACGTTGGAGCCTTTCGTTTCGCACCCACCATCCAGAATCGTACAATGTTCCATTCAGTGAGTGGGAACTTCGCAGTGCTCTAGCCGCTTGCCCTGATACCGCTCCTGGGCCTGATCGCATCCACTGCCAGATGCTGAAACGTCTTTCAGTGGACTGCCAGCGACGGCTCTTCGACCTTTACAACCGTCTCTGGGTCGAGGGTGAGTTTCCGTCGCAATGGCGGGAAAGTATTGTTGTCCCCGTTTTAAAACCGGTCAAGAACCCTTTGGAGGTGGACAGCTACCACTCCATTAGCCTCACCAACGTTCTTTGCAAGGTGCTTGAACGGATGGTGAGCCGGCGCTTGAATTGGGTACTGGAGTCCCGGAGCCTTCTGGCTCCGTCTCAGGGTGGGTTCCGTAAAGGCCACTCCACCGCCGAAAATCTGGTGAGCCTGGAGTCGGCCATCCGTACTGCCTTTGCCCGCCGTCGCTGTCTTTTTCGACTTGCAGAAGACGTACGATACGACATGGCGTCATCACATCCTTTCTACGCTTCATGGATGGGGTCTTCATGGCGCTCTGCCGATCTTTATCCGAAATTTCTGTCGTATCGTACCTTCCGCGTGCACGTCGCGGCGTCCCATAGTTCCTACCGAGTCCAGGAGAACGGGGTACCACAGGGATCTGTCCTCAGTGTCTGCCTGCTTTTAATTGCAATCAACGGGCTCGCTGCAGCGGTGGGAAATTCTGTCTCCGCTTCCCTGTGTGCTGACGACTTGTGCCTTTACTATAGCTCTATTGGCATTGCAGCTGCTGAACGTCAGCTACAGGGCGCTATCCGTAAGGCGCAGTCTTGGGCTGTAGCTCATGGGTTTCAGTTTTCGGCAGCCGAGACCTGCGTTATGCATTTCTGCCGGCGACGCACTGTTCACCCGGAGCCGCGGCTTTATCTTGACGGCGAAGTTCTTACTGTGGTAGAGTCACATAGGTTTTTGGGTGTGGTTTTTGATGCCCGGTTGACTTCGCTGCCTCATATTCGGCAGCTTAAACAGAAGTGTTGGCGGCATCTTAATGCTCTGTGATGCTTGATCCACACCAGCTGGGGTGCCGACCGATCTATGCTGTTCCGGCTCTACCAGGCATTAATCCAGTCTCGGTTGGGTTATGGGAGCCTGGCTTATGGGTCAGCATCACAGTCTGCGTTGCGGGTGCTGGACCCAATCCTCCACAGCGGGATACGCCTTGCCACTGGTGCCTTCCGGACCAGTCCTGTGGACAGCATACTAGTGGAGGCAGGTGTCCCTCCACTGCGGTTACGGCGCCAACATTTACTGGCCGCTTATGCTGCCCATGTTTGTAGCTTCCCCGGGCACCCAAATTATCGTCTCCTGTTCCCGCAGTCAGTCGTCCATCTCCCAGAACGTCGGCCCCGATCGGGTTGCACGATTGCGGTCCGCGTCCGAGAGCTTCTCTCCGGGCTTGGGGTTTTCCCAGTTGCCCCCACTGCAGTTTTACTGTAACCCACGCATATTTATAATGACAAGCCGACACAGAAATTGCGTTGCGACTAGGAACTAGCTACGTTCACTATAACCCTTGAGGCCTTACATTGGCGATGCGACACAAAAATTACGTCGCGAATGAACGCTGCAAGCTTCAAGCAGTCTTGTTTCCATGAGACTAATGTTCGTACCGTCTCTGCAAATTTTCCCTCGTGGGGGTCAGTAGGTTGTGTCAGATGCACCACTGCCGTTTTACTGTAACGCATGCATATTTATAATGACAAGGCGACAAACAAATTGCGTCGCGATTGAATATTAGAGGCTCCGTGTCGACTTCTCTCAAAGAGACTAAAGCGGCTACAGTAGCCATATTGGACCTCTCCTGGGAGTTCAGTAGTTGGTATCCTGTGGACCACTATCTGCTCATTGTAACCCCAGTAGCTTTAGATTTACGATGCGACACAAAAATTATGTCGTGATGGAATAGTGTAGGCACCAAGCAGTCTTGTGTCCAAGAGTCTAATTGCGTACCGTTCCCGCAAAATTCCTCTTGTGGGGGGTCAGTAGCTTGTGTTAGATGCACCACTGCCGTTTTCCTGTTATCCATGCATATTTATAATGACAATGCGACACAGAAATTGCGCCACCATTGAAAACTAGAGGCTCCATGTCGACTTCGCCCCAAGAGACTAAAGAGGTTAATTTAGCCACATTGGACCACTCCTGGGACTTCAGTAGCTTGTATCCGATGGACCACTATCTAATCTTTGTAACCCTAGTAGCTTCTCATTGACAGTTCGGCACGAAAATCACGTCACGATGGAATATTTTAGGCTCCAAGCAGTCTTGTGTCCAAGAGGCTAATGTGCATACCGTTTCCGCAAAATTCCTCCCCTGGGGGTCAGTAGCTTGTGTTAGATGCACCACTGCCGTTTTCCTGTAACTCACGCATATTCATAATGAGAATGCGACACAGAAAATTCGTCGTGATTGAATACTAGAGGCTCCATGTCGACTTCTCTCCAAGAGACTAAAGCGGCTACATAAGACACGTTGGACCTCTCCTGGGAGTTCAATACGTTCTATCCGAATGGACCACTATTTGTTCATCGTAACCCTAGTATCGTTACACTGACGAAGCAACACAAAGATTACGCCGCGATAGAATACTGCAGGTTCCAAGCAGTCCAAGAGACTAACGTGTGTAGCGTCTCCGCAAAATTCCTCTCGCGGGGGGTCAGTAGCTTTTGTTAGATGCACCACTGTCATTTGACTGTAACTCTATCATATTAATAATGACGATGCGACACAGAAATAGCGTCGCGATTGAATACTGGCGGCTCCATGACGACTTCTTTCCAAAAGACTAAAGAGGCTACATTAGCGACATTCAACGTCCCCTAGGAGATCAGTAGCTTGTATCCGATGGACCACTATCTGTTCATTGTAACCCCAGTTGCCTTACATTGACGATGCGACACAAAAATTATGTCGCGATGGAATAGTGTAGGCTCCAATCAGTCTTGTGTCCAAGAGAATAACGTGCGTACAGTCTCCGCAAAAGTCCTATCGTTGGGGGTGAGTAGCTTGTGTTAGATGTATCACTGCCGGATTACTGTAACACTATCATATTAATAATGACGATGCCACACAGAAATTGCGTCGCAGTTGAATACTAGAGGCTCCTTGACGTGTTCTTCCCAAGACAATAAAGATGTCACATGGTACCAATGCTGGGAGTTCAGTAGCTTGTATCAGATGGACCATTATCTGTTTACTGCAACCCTTGCATATTAATGATGACAATGTGACACAGAAATTGCGTCGCGATTGAATACGAGACTCTACATGACGACTTCTCGCAACGGCTTCAGTTGCCACTCTAAACTTCTTATGGTAGTTCACTAGCTTGTATCCGATGGATCACTATCCGTTCTTTGTAACCCTAGTAGGGTTACATTGACATTACGACACAAAAATTAAGTCACCTTTGAATACTGCAGGCTCCATGCAGTCTTGTGTCAAAGAGATTAACGTGCATACCGTTACAGCAACAATCCTCTCCTGTTAGATCAGTAGATTGTATCCGATGCACCACTACCTTTTTACTGTAACCTCCGCGTATTTGCAAATACTATGCGAGACAGTAATTGTGTCGGCTTTGCATACTAGCGTCTTCATGACGACTTGTTTCCATGAGACAAAGGCGGTTACAATAGCCATTTGGAACCTCACCTGTGATTTCAGGAATTTGTATGCAATGGCTCACTATTTGTTCACTGTAACCCTCGTAAACTTACATTGATGATGCGACACAAAAATTACGTCGCGATTGAATACTGCAGGCTCCATGCAGACTCCTGTCTAGGGGACTACCTTGCGTACCGTCACCGTAACGATTATCTCCTGGGAGATCAGTAACTTGTATCCGATGGACCACTATCCGTTCAATGTAACCCCCGTAGCCTTACATTGACGACGCGATACAGAAATTATGTTGCGATTTAATACTGCAGGCTCCATACAGCCTTCTGTCCAAGAGACTAACGTGAATATGGTTACAGCAACGATCATCTCCTGGGAGATCAGTAGCTTTTGTCCGATTCACCACTGGCCGTTTACTGTAACCCTCGCACCTTCACTATGTGCATGCAACGTAGAAATTTCGTCGCGATTGAATACTAGAGGCTCCATGCCGACTCTCTCCAAGAGACTAAAGCGCCTAAAGTATTCACTTGTAACCTCTCCTGCGAATTCAGTAGCTTATATCCGATAGAGTACTGCTTGTTTTACCCACACAGCCTTACACTGACGATGCGACACATAAATTCCGTCGCGATCGTATACTGCAGTCTCCATGCAAACTTCTGTCCAAAAGAATAACTTACCTACCATCATCGCATCGATCATCTTTTGGGAGTTCAGTAGCTGGCGTCCGATGCACCACTGCCCGTTTACTGTAATCCTCGCATATTCACAATGACGATGCGACACAGAAAATGCTGCACGATTGAATACTAGTCGCTCCATCCCGACTTCTCTCCAAGAGACTACAGCGGCTTAAGTAGCCACTTGGAACCTCCGCTGGCAATTCAGTAGCTTATATCAGATGGACTACGGCCTGTTTAACCTTTGCAGCATTACATTGACGATTCGACACAGAAATTACGTCGTGATCGAATACTGCAGGCTCCATGCATGCCTCTGTCCACAAGACTAACGTGCCTACCATCACCCCATCTATCCTTCCCTAGGAGTTCAGTAGCTGGTGTCTGATGCACCACTACCTGTTTACTGTAACCTTCGCATCTTCCCAATAACGATGCGACATAGAAACTGCGTCGCGATTGAATTCTAGAGGCTTCGTGCTGACTTATCTCCAAGAGACAAAAGCGTATACAGTAGCCCTTTGGAACCTCTCCTGGGAGTTCTGTATCTGATACCCGATCTCCATTTACTGTAAGCCTCGTAGCCTTACATTGACGATGTGACACAGAAGTTACGTCGCGATTGAATACTGACATCTCCATGCAGACTTCTGTGCACGAGACTAACGTGTCTACCATCACCGCATCGATCCTGTCCTGAAAGTTCAGTAGCTTGTGTCCGTGGCACCATGCCCAAAACAAAAAAAATGGTTCAAATGGCTCTGAGCACTATGGGACTTAACTTCTAAGGTCATCAGTCCCCTAGAACTTAGAACTACTTAAACCTAACTAACCTAAGGACATCACACACATCCATGCCCGAGGCAGGATTCGAACCTGCGACCGTAGCGGTCGCGCGGTTCCAGACTGAAGCGCCTTTAACCGCTTGGCCACCCCGGCCGGCTGCACCATGCCCAATTACTGTAGCTTTTGCATCTTCACAATGACGATGTGACACAGAAATTGAATCGCCAATGAATACTAGAGTCACCATGACGAATTCCCTCCAAGAGACTGAAGCGCTACAGTACCCACTTGGAACCTCCCGTGGGATTTCAGTAGCTTATTTACGATGGACCACTATTTGTTCAATGTAACCCTCATAGCCTTCCATAGACGATTCCACACAGAAATTACCTCGCAATTGAATACTGCAGGCTCTATGTAAGCTTCTGTCCTCGAGACTAACGTGCGTACCATCACCAAACAGATTCTCTTCTGGAAGTTCAGTAACTTGTGTCCCATGCACCACTGTCCGTTTACTCTAACCCTGTCATCACAGATATTGCGTCGCGTTTGAGTACTACAGTCTCCATGACGACTTGTCTCCAAGAGACTAAAGTGGGTACAGTAGCCAGTTGCACCCTCTCTTGGGAGTTCAAGAGCTTATATCCGATGGTCTACTGCCTGTTTAACCCTCGCACGCTTACATTGACGTTGCGAAACAAAAATTACGTAGCGATTGAATACTGCAGGCTCCATGGAAGCTTCTGTCCACGAGACGTACCATCACCGCATCGATCATCTCCTGGGAGTTCAGTAGCTTCTGTCCGTTACATAATTGCTTTGCGATTGAATACTAGAGGCACCATTCCGTCTTCTGTATAAGAGACTAAAGCGGCTACAGTAGACAGTTGGAATCACTCCTGGGCATTCAGTAGGGGACACCACCTTGATGAAGCACTGTCCATGTGAGTGGAATGACTTGTGTATCTGAGTGAGGCTGAGGGCTATGCCAAAGGTAGAGGACCTACTGCCGGCAAGCCCTCTGCCGATGGATCAGACTAAGAGTTTCCCACAATGTCCCATCTGGCCCTCTCCACTCCTAGTCCTACCCCATTCCCTGAGCCAACCCAAGTTGTGATGCGATCCGTGCTAATGGATGCATGGCACATTGGAAGATGTGTCGCAAAAGGAGCCTCAGAGATACCAGCGACCTCCCTGAGTGGTTTGCCTTTCACCTAGTGGAGTATTCGTGGTGTGGACCTTCTAGATCCCCAAATCTCGAGGGACCATCATGGACACCACTATAGAAAATACAGAAAAAGATACTGAGGGGCAAATTGAGACCTCAGATACCCAAACATCATGGACAGAATCTGGGTCTAGACCTGACCCAGAAGTGGGAACTGTAATCGAGAAGCTAGACCAGATTAAGGTCAAAGACTTGTCTGGGGCCTAGAGGAGGGAGCTACTCAGGGAACAGAGGAAAAAGGAAGTAAAAGAATGGCTTCCTAAAAACAAGTGGAGGGAAATAAAGGGACTAGAAATAGGGATACAGACCTATGGTACTGCAATCTCAGTTTGTAAGTAGGCTGTTTAGGTTTTTATATTGGTAACGCCATGTAGCGCTCTATATGAAAATCACTGGCTGTGTGCTGTGTGCAATCTGTGGCTGGGTGGCATTTTTGTAATATTTGCCATTGTAGTGTTGGGCTGTTGGCTGTTAACAGCGCATATCGTTGCGCAGTTGGAGGTGTGCCGCCAGCAGTGGTGGATGTGGGGAGAGAAATGGCGGAGTTTTGAAATTTGTAAGACTGGATGACATGAACTGCTATGTATATTATGACTTTTGAACACTATTAAGGTAAATACATTGTTTGTTCTCTATCAAAATCTTTCATTTGCTAACTATGCCTATCAGTAGTTAGTGCCTTCAGTAGTTTGAATCTTTTATTTAGCTAGCAGTATTGGCGCTCGCTGTATTGCAGTAGTTTGAGTAACGAAGATTTTTGTGAGGTAAGTGATTTGTGAAACGTATAGATTAATGTTAGTCAGGGCCATTCTTTTGTAGGGATTTTTGAAAGTCAGATTGCGTTGCGCTAAAAAATATTGTGTGTCAGTTTAAGCACAGTCATGTATAATTTTTCTAAGGGGACGTTTCATAAATCACTTACCTCACAAAAATCTTCGTTACTCAAACTATTGCAATACAGCGAGCGCCAATACTCCTAGCTAAATGTCACAGTTAACTTGGAAAAGTCTGAATTCGGTAGGACAAAGGTGAAGTTTTTGGGACATATTATTTCTTCTGAAGGCATTCAGCCGGATCCTGAAAAGTTAGAAGCAATCAGAGCCATTCCAGTTCCATCCACAAAAAAACAAGTCCGCAGTTTTCTAGGTCTCGTAAATTTTTACCGTCGTTTTCTGAATATGCAAATTCTAGTTACACCAAAACTTTGTTCTCTCACTGGAAAAAAATACTATTTGGAACTGGGACGAACAAGCACAGTTGGAATTCAGTTCTTTGAAAGAATCGCTACTTAACGCGCCAATACTAGATCATCCAGATCTGTCACAAGATTTCTGCCTTAGCACGGATTCTTCTAAAGTCGGTCTTGGTGCCCATTTATTTCAAGAAGCCACAGAAAATGACACTACTGTTCAGAAAACCATTGCTTTTGCTAGCCGAGTGCTAACGAAATCTGAAAAAAATTATTCCGTTACTGAATTAGAAGCTTTAGCTATCGTTTGGGCATTTAACAAATTCCGTTTCTTCCTTTCTGGTAAGCACGTAAAAGTATAGAGTGATAATCATGCATTACAGTTTCTTATGTCTACAAAATTAAATCATGACAGGTTAAAACGTTGGGCATTGTTTCTGCAAGAATTCCACTTCACAATAGTCTACATTCCCGGCAAGGAGAACATTGTTGCGGACACACTGTCACGCGCACCGGCTGGGCTTGACAAAAGTAACACAGAAGGCAACCTCGAGAAAAATTTCAGTATTCTTTACATTCAGAAAGTTGCCTTTGAAAACTTCATCACCACATCTTTAAAGGACATTGCTCATGAACAAGATAAAGATCCGATTTGGAAAGACATCAAAAGTAAATGGCATGAAAAGACACACACTCAGATTCGGCATTATTACTTGGTTAGAAACAACATACTCTTCAAAAGCTGCACTGTTGATGACAAGCTATGGGTACTTTGCATTCCAGACGATTTTGTTAATAAGCTCATTTCGTACATTCATTTCAGCTACGCATATTTTGGTCCACGAAAATGTTATCATATTCTTCGAACGACTTGTTATTTTAACAATATGGAAAAGAGAATTCGAAGAGTCTTGTCTATTTGTAAACTTTGTCTAAAGGCGAAACCATCTACTATCTCACATCGTGCTCCGTTGTTTCCTATTATTCCTTCTAAATTAAAAGAATTTGCTGCTGTTGATCTCTTGGGACCCCTTGTCAGAACATCGAATGGATTTTCGTACGTTCTAGTCGCTGTTGAACTTACTTCAAAATTTGTTTCTTTCACTCCGTTACGTAAAGCCACTGGACGGTCTGTATCCAACGCCTTTGTTAAAAATTGCTTACGTGAAGTTGGCCACGTTGCTAAAGTCATTTCAGATAACGGACCGCAATTCAGATCTGCTGTTTGGTCACGCATGCTTCGGAATCATAAAATCAAGCCCGTTTTTATTTCATTGTACTCACCACATTGTAACCCGTCTGAACGGATTATGAAAGAAATCAATAAGCTTTGCAGACTTTATTGTCACAGAAAGCATCAGCATTGGGACAGATATTTACACTTATTTCAAAATGTGCTGAATGAAATGCCTCATGACACCACTGCTTTACCACCTACTCTTGTACTGAAGAATGAAGAACCACCGAACAGAATCAGAGAGCTTGTACCTTTCCCGAATACACGTAAACTTCGACACAAAGACATAATTGAGTTGGCTATTAAAAATATAAAATCTGCAGCAGACAAAAGAAAAAAACTACACGGTAAAGCAAATGCAAAGAAATTATATACTGGTCAGAAAGTTCTCATTATAGCTCATTCATTGTCACATAAGAAGAAACACTTGAGTCACAAATTCTTTCTGATTTACAATGGACCTTACAGAATCCGACGTATACCACATGATAATTGAGTTGAAGTTGAAACTCTGCGTACTAGGAAGAGTAAAGGATTGCACCACATTTCATATGTAAAACCGTTTATTGTGAGATAATCTGTTTAGTCTTTACTATAAAATTTTTCACTTCATGTTACTAGTACTCTTTGTCACACTTAGAAACTGTTAACATGCAACAATGTTTTGAAGTTAACTATCCAGTCTAGAACCTAGGGAACATTTTTAGACAGTAATTACGAATGCATTGTTATAGTGAACAGACGACACAGTGTTATTGTGTGTGTACATTCTTGCTTGTTAGTGGCATGATTACGTAATGACCATAAGGCTCACATACTTAGAACATGTACCGGTACTGCTAATGAGATTTTAATGCAACATTTTGGTTTATTTGAAAATACATTCTGGATTTAAAGTACTTTCTGGGAGATATCAGATGACACAGTGGTTAGTTTATTTGACAGCTACACAATTATATCACGATGCTACTAACGAGTGACACAATTTATGTTATTGCTTTTGCGCTGTATCTGTTTTATATCTGCACAGTTTTTCTGTATTATTCTGGAAAGTAAAACATATTTTAGTAGTAACTTTTGTGGTGTAGCTACAATGAGACAGCCTTTTTTGTAGCACAACAATACGTTACATTATAGTACTTTCTTGATCACGGTAAGGTATGTAATAACTACGATATCTATATGCAAAGAATTTCACTTTCGTTTATGATGAGGTAAGTACATTGACTTCAGCAGAACTTTGCTTACAGAGGACGATAGCTACGACAGTTCCACAGAATTATCTTACAGCAAGACGCACATTTAACGCTACAGGACACGCATTTGAGTGATTAATTTCATACTTAAGCCATTTATTTTCCAAGATTTTTGAATTACAAAGAAAGTTTTCCCTGATACATTTCATTCCATTGCTGTAATCTGTACCACCTGAGGGTATAATTACATTTATCCTCAGGGGGGTACAGGCTTACTTTGTGTATCATGTGTGTGGCAAGCACAAGGAGCCCTAGCTAATATGGTATTTGCTTATACAACTTTACGTATTGGTGCCATATTTCTCTAACACTGAATTACACAGCTATCTGATTATTTAACAGAGAGACAAAAATTTTTTTACTATGTCAGTGACACAACTTTACACAATTACACAGTTAGATGATTTCACACTCATGAAACTGTATTTTGTCTGCACTATGTGAACTGCTCATATTTTTTCGGAACCATTGTGATGCTATGAGAGCTTTGAATGATGTATTTGGTAAGGGAGCATGATTGTAAAGTACGTTTGAGGTAGATGACACTATTGAAATGAGCAGAGAATTTTTTTTTAGGTTTTTAAATTATTGCAGAAAGCTACGACGTTTTTGAGATTTGACTGAGGTGTTATGATGTTATTTTTATGACGACGATGTCTATTATGCTGCTGAGGTATGTTTATGATCAATAAGCTGATGCTATATGAGGAATTTGATTATGCTATGCATTTATTATGATGAAATATTGAAGAAGTGTCGTCGAATACGTATATGAATAATGAGTAGTGGTTAGGGACTCTGATTTGTGGAAAAGGATGTTGGAAACCAAGAATCGTACTTTAAGAGTTATGAAATGTGTGTAAATGCGTGATTGTATCACAATGCCGACGAAAACTTTTTGAACACTGTTATATTCATAGGATTTTGTTTCTACACATTTGCAACGCAAATTCTCGACCTGTGAAATTTTTTATATGAGACTGTCACTGTAGCGCAAACTGCTGTCGTAAATATTTCGGTAGGAGAGTTAAGTGACGTTCACGTAATGCGTGGTGGGCACCCAGCTGCACGATAGTCACCTGGGAAAAAGCCATTAGTGTGTGCCTTTCAGAGGCACAGGTGGAGAAAAAAAAAGAGACCATTATCCTCGCTATTGACATTTCTTTGTAGAAAACATCGCAAATATGACACACTCAAACATGAAAACATATGATTCCACTGTGGAGCTCTTAATTTGATATTTACTGAAATGTCTAATGAAATGACGAGAAATATTTTATGTCTCTGCACCTGGTTATGACTACTGTCTTTCTAGTTGAGAGATTTTTTTACTACCTTATGAACCATGGACCTTGCCGTTGGTGGGGAGGCTTGCGTGCCTCAGCGATACAGATGGCCATACCGTAGGTGCAACCACAACGGAGGGGTATCTGTTGAGAGGCCAGACAAACATGTGGTTCCTGAAGAGGGGCAGCAGCCTTTTCACTAGTTGCAGGGGCAACAGTCTGGATGATTGACTGATCTGGCCTTGTAACAATAACCAAAACGGCCTTGCTGTGCTGGTACTGCGAATGGCTGAAAGCAAGGGGAAACTACAGCCGTAATTTTTCCCAAGGACATGCAGCTTTACTGTATGATTAAATGATGATGGCGTCCTCTTGGGTAAAATATTCCTGAGGTAAAATAGTCCCCCATTCGGATCTCCGGGCGGGGACTACTCAAGAGAACGTCATTATCAGGAGAAATAAAACTGGCATTCTACGGATCGGAGCATGGAATGTCAGATCCCTTAATCGGGCAGGCAGGTTAGAAAATTTAAAAAGGGAAATGGATAGGTTAAAGTTAGATATAGTGGGAATTAGTGAAGTTCGGTGGCAGGAGGAACAAGACTTTTGGTCAGGTGATTACAGGGTTATAAATACAAAATCAAATAGGGGTAATGCAGGAGTAGGTTTAATAATGAATAAAAAATAGGAGTGCGGGTTAGCTACTACAAACAGCATAGTGAACGCATTATTGTGGCCAAGATAGACACAAAGCCTATGCCTACTACAGTAGTACAAGTTTATATGCCAACTAGCTCTGCAGATGATGAAGAAATAGATGAAATGTATGACGAGATAAAATAAATTATTCAGGTAGTGAAGGGAGACGAAAATTTAATAGTCATGGGTGACTGGAATTCGTCAGTAGGAAAAGGGAGAGAAGGAAACATAGTAGGTGAATATGGATTGGGGGGAAGAAATGAAAGAGGAAGCCGCCTTGTAGAATTTTGCACAGAGCATAACTTAATCATAGCTAACACTTGGTTCAAGAATCATAAAAGAAGGTTGTATACGTGGAAGAAGCCTGGAGATACTAAAAGGTATCAGATAGATTATATAATGGTAAGACAGAGATTTAGGAACCAGGTTTTAAAATGTAAGACATTTCCTGGGGCAGATGTGGATTCTGACCACAATCTATTGGTTATGAACTGCAGATTGAAACTGAAGAAACTGCAAAAAGGTGGGAATTTAAGGAGATGGGACCCGGATAAACTAAAAGAACCAGAGGTTGTACAGAGTTTCAGGGAGAGCATAAGGGAACAATTGACAGGAATGGGGGAAAGAAATACAGTAGAAGAAGAATGGGTAGCTCTGAGGGATGAAGTAGTGAAGGCAGCAGACGATCAAGTAGGTAAAAAGACGAGGGCTAATAGAAATCCTTGGGTAACAGAAGAAATATTGAATTTAATTGATTAAAGGAGAAAATATAAAAATGCAGTAAATGAAGCAGGCAAAAAGGAATACAAACGTCTCAAAAATGATATCGACAGGAAGTGCAAAATGGCTAAGCAGGGATGGCTAGAGGACAAATGTAAGGATGTAGAGGCTTATCTCACTAGGGGTAAGATAGATACTGCCTACAGGAAAATTAAAGAGACCTTTGGAGAGAAGAGAACCACTTGTATAAATATCAAGAGCTCAGATGGCAACCCAGTTCTAAGCAAAGAAGGGAAGGCAGAAAGGTGGAAGGAGTATATAGAGGGTCTATACAAGGGCGATGTACTTGAGGACAATATTATGGAAATGGAAGAGGATGTAGATGAAGACGAAATGGGAGATAAGATACTGCGTTAAGAGTTGACAGAGCACTGAAAGACCTGAGTCGAAACAAGGCCCCGGGAGTAGACAACATTCTATTAGAACTACTGATGGCCTCGGGAGAGCCAGTCATGACAAAACTCTACCATCTGGTGAGCATGATGTATGAGACAGGCGAAATACCCTCAGACTTCAAGAAGAATATAATAATTCCAATCCCAAAGAAAGCAGGTGTTGACAGATGTGAAAATTACCGAACTATCAGTTTAATAAGTCATAGCTACAAAATACTAACGCGAATTCTTTACAGACGAATGGAAAAACTGTTAGAAGCCGACCTCGGGGAAGATCAGTTTGGATTCCGTAGAAATGTTGGAACACGTGAGGCAATACTGACCTTACGACTTATCTTAGAAGAAAGATTAAGAAAAGGCAAACCTACGTTTCTAGCATTTGTAGACTTAGAGAAAGCATTTGACAATGTTAACTGGAATAGTCTCTTTCAAATTCTGAAGGTGGCAGGGGTAAAATACAGGGAGCGAAAGGCTATTTACAATTTGTACAGAAACCAGATGGCAGTTATAAGAGTCGAGGGGCATGAAAGGGAAGCAGTGGTTGGGAAAGGAGTGAGACAGGGTTGTAGCCTTTCCCTGATGTTATTCAATCTGTATATTGAGCAAGCAGTAAAGGAAACAAAAGAAAAATTCGGAGTAGGTATTAAAATTCATGGAGAAGAAGTAAAAACTTTGAGGTTCGCCGATGACATTGTAATTCTGTCAGAGACAGCAAAGGACTTGGAAGAGGAGTTGAACGGAATGGACAATGTCTTGAAAGGAGGATATAAGATGAACATCAACAAAAGCAAAACGAGGATAATGGAATGTAGTCAAATTAAGTCGGGTGATGCTGAGGGAATTAGATTAGGAAATGAGACACTTAAAGTGGTAAAGGAGTTTTGCTATTTAGGGAGTAAAATAACCGATGATGGTCGAAGTAGAGAGGATATAAAATGTAGACTGGCAATGGCAAGGAAAGCGTTTCTCAAGAAGAGAAATTAGTTAACATCGAGTATAGATTTAAGTGTCAGGAAGTCGTTTCTGAAAGTATTTGTATGGAGTGTAGCCATGTATGGAAGTGAAACGTGGACGATAACTAGTTTGGACAAGAAGAGAATAGAAGCTTTCGAAATGTGGTGCTACAGAAGAATGCTGAGGATAAGGTGGGTAGATCACATAACTAATGAGGAGGTATTGAATAGGGTGGGGGAGAAGAGAAGTTTGTGGCACAACTTGACTAGAAGAAGGGATCGGTTGGTAGGACATGCTTTGAGGCATCGAGGGATCACAAATTTAGCATTGGAGGGCACCGTGGAGGGTAAAAATCGTAGAGGGAGACCAAGAGATGAATACAGTAAGCAGATTCAGAAGGATGTAGGTTGCAGTAGGTACTGGGAGATGAAGAAGCTTGCACAGGATAGAGTAGCATGGAGAGCTGCATCAAACCAGTCTCAGGACTGAAGACCACAACAACAACAACCTTATGAAATGCCTTATGGCTATTGAATGATGTTTCATGCCTTCCTTTGTACATATTTGCTCATTTTGTTTAATATATAGTTTCCAGCTGTGTTGCACCATTGGTTTTATAAAATAAAATAAAATGCATTTGCTAATGTGAACACTTTCTGTCAACAAATCTATTAAATAATATTTTTGTGATCCATATTCTTCGAAAAAGGAGCACTTGGAATGAAAAGAACAATAAGAAGGGATTAATAACAGTAACTGCATACATAATTTTCTTTTCAATTACTTGGTAATTTTTTTGGTAGAATAACTCCTTGTGGTGCACCACTTTAATGACATAGATATTAAGATGTGAATAGACATTTCCCTTTTCTGCATTGTTGTCTTTAGTGTAATATTTTTCTGCTTGAGCTTTGTCATGTTTAGGTATAAGTTATTGCGTTTGCTGTTGCTGCTTGCCAGGCATAGTGCTACTAAAATTGACTTTGTATTACTCTGTTAAGCTGGTTTTGCTAATGATTTATTTTTATTGTTTGCTGCACATTGCCTTATATTAGTTGTAATATTGCAATTGCTCTGCTAATTTAGACTTAATGCTGCTAGCTTTGCCAATTTGCATTTTTTTTCATTGCTGTTTGTGTTAATTGTTTTGCGCTGTTGCATTACCTCGTCCCTCAGTAGATTTAAGTTAGCTTAAGATGGGGTAGGCCATATAAGAGAACAAGTTGTGATGAATTGGAAGAAATTCATTGAAAAGCTATAAGAAAATGGTTTGGCCAAAAAAGTATTTTGAAAGAGGATATGAACCAAAAAAGTAGGGTTGAGGGACAACAGGTTTAGGTAGGATTTTCTTGGAAATAAATGATGAGGTAAGATAATGGAAAATAAATAATGATGTAATAAATGTATGAACATATAAATACAGAAAGCATGCTTGGATAGAATTTTTTTGGTGGAAACAAATGTTGAAATAAGAGAAAAGATATATGGAATGAAGTTTTGGGGTGGACTGCAGTACCAAATGTCACACTGGAAACAAACCCTGTCCTGTATTTTTGTGTTATTACACTATGTGAATTTGTGTTTTTCATGTCTATTTGTGTTTAGCTAATAAGAATTATGTTGTAGAATTATTCTGATAAGATGTTATTTTCTTTGTAAAGATGTTTAGACATTATTTATTCTGTTCTGTTTTAATGCTCATGTGTGAAGTTGATGTTTCAAAAGTTATTCTGATCTTTTATGTATGTACTTATGTCATAATTCTTGTAATACTGGTGTACATGTTTATTTCTATTCTTTTGTAAAGCCTGCATTACCACAAATGTTATCTGTATTGTTATGTTCTTTAATGATGTATTTTGCACCTTTGTTATTGTATTCTTATATTATAAAATTGTAATTGACACCAGATCATCAAATTAAGTACCTTGTAAGTTACATTTCACTGCACAAGTTTCTGTTGGTCATAGTATATGGACAATATGTGAGAAGTAGGGACTGATAGTGTTTGCACGTGTGTTAATAATTCAGCAAGGGACTAGATAAAAGCATTGCTGGCTCTAAGGACATTTCGAAAAAAAATTTTTTTTTGTGAGTGCACAAGTGGTGGTTCATGGACTTGCTATATTATCCGCAAGACTCTTCAATGGTGATTGTGCACCTTCACAGTCACAACAGATGGCTGCTGGCCATCTCTACAAGGACTACAGTGGGTCTGCATCTTTGATGACCCACCAATACCATTATTTCTACAAGGACTGCAGTGGGTCTGCACCTCTGGTGGCCCACCAATACCGTAATCTCTACCATGACTACAGTGGGTCTGCTCTGTGATGACCTACCTACCAATATTCTTCAAACATCGAATGACTCTGCTGTGGGTTTGCTCTGATGTGGCCCATTACCTGTCTGCATGTCAAGAGTCAGCACTGTCTTTCCGTTGGAAAGACAACACTACTTCTTCAAGATTGCATGGAAATCCACTACTCCATGTGCATTTTCTTTTAATGCTCAGACTTTGAGAAAAACACTGCTATTTTACTGTGATGAACGATCGGGACTGTCTTTATGGACTATGAGAAAATTTTAGCGTTTGACCAACATTGTATCAATAAGTGTGTGCATATGATTTCTTTGTTATTGTAATTGTGAAAAATTTTTTAACAAATATGTATTGGCCAGTGCCCAAAACAATTTGTAAAATTTTTTGTGGGGAGCATGGGGGCTATGTAAGTAGGCTGTTTAAATTTTTATATTGGTAACGCCATGTTGCGCTCTATATGAAAATCACTGACTGTGCTGTGTGCAATCTGTGGCTGGGTGGCATTGTTGTAATATTCGCCATTGTAGTGTTGGGCTGTTGGCTGTTAACAGCTCATAGCTTTGCGCAGTTGGAGGTGTGCCGCCAGCAGTGGTGGATGTGGGGAGAGAAATGGCGGAGTTTTGAAATTTGTAAGACTGGATGTCATGAACTGCTATGTATATTATGACTTTTGAACACTATTAAGGTAAATACATTGTTTGTTCTCTATCAAAATCTTTCATTTGCTAACTATGCCTATCAGTAGTTAGTGCCTTCAGTAGTTTGAATCTTTTATTTAGCTAGCAGTATTGGCGCTCGCTGTATTGCAGTAGTTTGAGTAACGAAGATTTTTGTGAGGTAAGTGATTTGTGAAACGTATAGATTAATGTTAGTCAGGGCCATTCTTTTGTAGGGATTTTTGAAAGTCAGATTGCGTTGCGCTAAAAAATATTGTGTGTCAGTTTAAGCACAGTCATGTATAATTTTTCTAAGGGGACGTTTCAAGTTATCCAGGAGAGTTATTCACTGGTGTCCATCACCTCGCAGCAGGAGGAACTAGTGAAGAGGGCCTTCTCTGAAAAGATTGGGGGAGGGCGCTGGCCCAGGTCCCAACTTCAGGAGGGACTCTCTAGATCGTGGTGCACTCAGTTTATTCTGTGAGGGGGTGCACTCATTAGAATGGCTCAAGGACAAGGTGCCCATGATAACCCCATGGGAAGATGCGAAGCTGCTGGTCAAGATGGCAGCAGAGCTTCTTACGACCGCAAAGATATCATTATGGGTACCTAATATCCTTAAGGAAGTCTCTACCAAGATTCTGTTCTGGGCCCAGAATCCAAAAGTCCCGACAGAAGACTGGAGGGTGATTAACCAGAGGGTTGCTCCAAAAGGACGAACCCTGGTGGTGGAGGTCGGTGAGAAGTCCCTGAAGTCGATGCGGGAGCAGGACCTGACACTGTTTTTAGGGTTCTCGCAGGTCACTGTCAGGGTTCTCAAAGATGACAGTGAGACGGAGCCTGGAGGTGCTGCAGATTAATCTGCAGCACAGTAAAGGGGCCTCTGCTGCCCTGAGCCGCAGCCTGGGGAGACAGGAAGTGGACGTGGCCCTGATACAAGAACCCTACTTATAGAAAGGGGGTGTATCGGGCCTTGGAGGCACTGTAGGTAAGCTGATCTATACTTGGAATCTAAGAAACTCCAGAACATGCATCTATGTTAGAAATGTCATTTCTTTCATGCCAATGATGGATTTCTGCTCTATGGACTTAGTGACCATCAAAATGCAGCAATTTGAGGAAGGTATCACGAGGGAAATTATTTTGGCCTCACCATACCTTCCTTACGAAGACAGTTCCCCCCCTCCCTTGGAGGTGAGGAGATTGGTAGAGACTTGCCATCGGTAAAGTGACCAACCGCTGGTGGGATGCGACGCCAATGCCCACAACCTAGTATGGGGCAGCAAGGACACCAACAGTAGAGGTGAGTACCTTCTTGAATTTCTCTTAGCTTAGAGGTCCTGAATAGGGCAATGAACCTACATTCATGACTAGCAGAAGGGAAGAAGTAATTGATATAACATTTGGTTCCATGAAGATGGGTAGCTATGTCAAACAATGGCGTGTGGTTTTGGAGCCACCCTCATCGGGCCACATGTACGTTAAATTCAAGCTTGAACTGGGAATCAGACAGACCATGACTTACAGGAGTCCCAGGAAAACAGACTGGTAGACATATAGGAGGGACCTTGACTTAGGCTTATCGGAAATTAAAACCACGATAAGGAAGCCAGTAGAATTTGAGGAAGTAGCAGAGGCCGTTGAAGTGCACAAATAGAAGTGTTCCTTGGTGGAATAACAAACTGGAAACGCAAAAGAAAACAGGTACAGAGACTGTTTAATATTGCGAGACGTAAAGGGCAATGGGCTAAATATCGTGAGGCCCTTGTCAATTACAATCTTACAATAAGACAAGCAAAGGAGGCATCCTGGAAGGCATTCTGTGAGGAAGTGGAGGGCACGGCTGCACAAGCCAGATTTCACAAGATTCTCACTAGAGTACCAACCAGTCCAGGGGGTACGTTGGGGAAGGAGGATGGGGAATATACAAAGACAGCACATGAGACGCTGGAATTGCTCCTAAAAACTCACTTTCCTCAATATGCTCTGCCCGACAACACAAACCAGTATGTGACCCCAGAGAGACAACGATTCTCAGGCACTCGAAGAGAGGACTGGGAATCGGCCAAGGAGTGTGTGAACTTCAACAAAATCCAGTGGGCGGTGGGAACATTCCAACCATTCAAGTCACCTGGCCCAGATGGAATTTTTCCAGCTCTCTTGCAACAGGCAGGAGGAAAGCTTATAAGAATCCTATGCAGGATATTCAGGGTTAGCTGAGCAGTAGGAATCATTCCCAATGCTTCGAGGGCAGTGAAGGTTGTCTTCATCCCAAAGCCAGGAGAACTGATCAAACCAAGGCCAAGGATATGAGACCAATCAGTCTGTCCTCCTTCATTCTCAAAACATTGGAAAAACTGGTTAATGTATATGTTGGGGAGAGGAGGCTAAGTAGGGTCCCTTTCCACCTGTACTAACACGCATACCAACCAGATAAATCATGTGAGACAGCTCTCCACCAACTCGTTGGGAACGTGGGAGAAGCACTTCCAAGAAATAGCCCTCTGCATCTTCCTGGATATCGAGGTGGCCTTCAGTAAAACGACCTTCGATTCCATGGTAAGGGCAGCAGCGGTGCACGACCTGGGGACCACTACATGTAAGTGGACCAGGGCCATGCTTAGTGGAAGGAAGGCAGAGGCTACCATGATGAATGAAAAGATGGTAATTGAGACCACTAGAGGCTGCCCACAAGGAAGAGTTTTGTCTCCTCTGTTGTGGAATCTAGTGGTGAACGAACTCATTGAGGAACTAAATTCTAGACAATGCTTCTGCCAAGGACACGCAGATGGCGTTGTCATAGTAATACTTGGTAAATTCACTGACACAGTCAGGAATATGGCACAAGGAGGGTTGGACATTGTGCAAAAATGGTGTGTTAAACAGGATCTGAGAGTTAATCCTAAGAAGACTGTTCAGGTGCCATTTATGAAGAGACATATTCAGCATGCAAGTTGGAATCTAAAGCTCTTCGATGAAACTCTACCTGTGAAGGGGGCAGTGAAATATCTAGGGGTAACCTTGGATGAGAAGCTAACTTGGACCCCTCATATTAAGAGTATCTGCTCCAAGGCAAAAAGTACTTTAGTGAGTACTAGGAGGGCTTGTGGCAAAAACTGGGGCCTAAGCCCCAGGGGTATGCACTGGATATACACCACAATGGCTAGACCTAGGATTTCCTATGGGGCCATAGTGTGGTGGCAGAAGGTAGAAAAGCAGGTTGCTGCTAAAGAGCTTGCTAAGGTGCAGAGATTGGCCTGCTTAGCCATAACGAGCGGAATTAGCAGCACACCAACCGCTGGAATGGAAGCCACGCTGGATATGCCCCCACTTCAATTTTGGGTTACGATGGAGGCATCAGCTGGCGCGTACAGACTTAAAACTGGCCAAAACTAGGTCTCATTCAGATATCCTGAATCACACAATAACGTGGTGGGTGAGGTAAATATAGGTATGGCTAGGGAAATGCCTGCCTACTATACAGGGTGTTGCAAAAAGGCAAGGGCCAAACTTTCAGGAAACATTCCTCACACACAAAGAAAGAAAATATGTTATGTGGACATGTGTCCGGAAACGCTTATTTTCCATGTTAGATCTCATTTTACTACTTCTCTTCAAATCACATTAATCATGGAATGGAAACACACAGCAACAGAATGTACCAGCGTGACTTCAAACACTTTGTTACAGGAAATGTTCAAAATGTCCTCCGTTAGCGAGGATACATGCATCCACCCTCCGTCGCATGGAATCCCTGATGCGCTGATGCAGCCCTGGAGAATGGCGTATTGTATCACAGCCGTACACAATACGAGCACGAAGAGTCTCTACGTTTGGTACCAGGGTTGCGTAGACAAGAGCTTTCAAATGCCCCCATAAATGAAAGTCAAGAGGGTTGAGGTCAGGAGAGCGTGGAGGCCATGGAATTGGTCCGCCTCTGCCAATCCATCGGTCACCGAATCCGTTGTTGAGAAGCGTACGAACACTTCGACTGAAATGTGCAGGAGCTCCATCGTGCATGAACCACATGTTGTGTCGTACTTCTAAAGGCACATGTTCTATCAGCACAGGTAGAGTATCCCGTATGAAATCATGATAACGTGCTCCATTGAGGATAGGTGGAAGAACATGGGGCCCAATCAAGACATCACCAACAATGCCTGCCCAAACGTTCACAGAAAATCTCTGTTGATGACGTGATTGCACAATTGCGTGCGGATTCTCGTCAGCCCATACATGTTGATTTTGAAAATTTACAATTTGATCACGTTGGAATGAAGCCTCACCCGTAAAGAGAACATATGTACTGAAATGAGGATTAACACATTGTTGGATGAACCATTCACAGAAGTGCACCCGTGGTGGCCAATTAGCTGCTGATAGTACCTGCACACGCTGTACATGGTACGGGAACAACTGGTTCTCCCGTAGCACTCTCCATACATTGACGCGGTCAACGTTACCTTGTACAGCAGCAACTTCTCTGACGCTGACATTAGGGTTATCGTCAACTGCACGAAGAATTGCAGAGGTCCTCGTCGTTCTAGGTCTTCCCCAGTCGCGAGTCATAGGCGGGAATGTTCCGCGCTCCCTAAGACGCCGATCAATTGCTTCGAACGTCTTCCTGTCGGGACACCTTCGTTCTGGAAATCTGTCTCGATACAAACGTACCGCGCCACGGCTATTACCCCGTGCTAATCCGTACATCAGATGGGCATCTGCCAACTCCGCATTTGTAAACATTGCACTGACTGCAAAACCACGTTCGTGATGAAAACTAACCTGTTGATGCTACGTGCATGATGCTAGTACTGTAGAGCAATGAGTCGCATGTGAACACAAGCACCGAAGTCAACATTATCTTCCTTCAATTGGGCCAACTGGCGGTGAATCGAGGAAGTACAGTACATACTGACGAAACTAAAATGAGCTCTAACATGGAAATTAAGCGTTTCCGTACACATGTCCACATAATATCTTTTCTTTATTTGTGTATGAGGAATGTTTCCTGAAGGTTTGGCCGTATCTTTTTGTAATATCCGGTATAAGTCCCAACTGCTTCGACAAGCCTTACAACATAGTAAATGAAAGTAGGGAGCAGTGGGAGAAAACAGTTCGATGCCGAACGTGGGACATTGTTTGGTTCACCGATGGGTCGAAAACAGACCAAGGCGTTGTGGCAGGGTTGTATGGGGCTTAGCCAAGACTGGAGAGCATCATCTCTCTAGGGAAACTGGCCTCTGTATTCCAAGACGAAATTACTGCAATCAGGGCATGTGTGGAGAAGAATATGCGTAGGTGCTAAAATGACCGTAGCATCTACATCTCTTCAGACAGACAGGCAGCCCTGAAATCATTGGCAGCTCCTGCAACAAGCTCTAAAATTGTTGCAGATTGCCACAGGGCTCTGGTGGAGCTAGGGGGAAGCAATAGGGTGAACCTAATGTGGGTCCATGGCCACTCAGGGATCTGTGGCAATGAACAAGCCGATAGATTGGCTAGGATGGCGGCAACAACTCCATTTATTGGACCGGAACCTTTCTTGACAATCACTAAGGCTATGATCAAATTAGAACTACGGAACTGGCTTAGGAAACAGCACGTAGGATATTGGATCAAGGTCCATAAACAAAAACATGGTAAGATAATGATGCCCAAGTCATGTTTTAAAAGAAGCTCTGTAATCCTAGGACTGAACAGGAAAGAGATCAAACTCATGACTAGACTGATGACCGGCAATGGGAACTTCAAAAAACACCTATACACAATGGGTATAACGAAGAGGACCCTAAATGTAGGATGAGGTGAAGAAACTGTAACACACCTGATCTTCGAATGCACGCCATTAGAGAGTAAAAGATACAGAATCTTCAGGACAACTAGAACTGAAGAAATTGTGTCTAACAAAAAACTGGTAGAGGGACTCCTTGCACTATGTAAGGGTACTGGTTGGCTTTATTAGATATACAGAGAGCGATACCGCACAATAAATCTAGTTTCGGTGGGGCAGTGGCGGGTCAAACCAAGGCTGTTATAGCTCTTCAGTTGAAATCAATAAATCAATCAATCAGTACCTTATATCCGAAGGACTACTACCTGTTCAACCCTCGCAGCCACATATTGACGTTGTGATGGACAAATTACGTCGTGATTTAATACTGCTGGCCCCATGCACACTTCTGTCCACGAGACTAATGTGAATATCGACACCGCATCGATCATCTACTGGGAGTTCAGTAGCTTGTGTCCGATGCACCACTGCCCATTTATTGTAACCCTGGCATCTTCAGAATGACGATGCGACACATATATTGCGTCGCGATTGCGTACTAGAGTCTCCATGGGGACTTCTCTCCAAGATACTGCAGTGGTTACAGTAGCCGCTTGGAACCTCTCCTGGGAGTTCAGTAGCTTATATCCGATAGACCACTTTCCATTTACTGTAACCGTCGCACCCTTCACATTGACAATTCGACAAAAAAAAATTGTGTCGCTTTTGATTACCATGGATTCCATGCCGACTTCCCTACGAGACACAAACGTGGCTACTGTCATCACATGGAACGTCACCTGCAAGTCGAGTTGCTTATACCCGATGCACCACTATCCATTTATTGTATTAGTTGCACCCTTATACTGAAAATGCGACACAGCAATTGCGTCGTGATTTGAAACTACAGACTACCTGCAGACTCCTCTCCAAGAAGCAAATATGGCTGCGGTCACCGCGTGGAACCTCGGCTGCGAATCCAGTACCTTGTGTCTTATGCACCGCAGCCTTTTTACTGTAACCCTCGCTCGCTCACATTGGCGATGTGAGACAGAAATTGCGTCGCGATTGATAACTACAAATTCCATGCAGACTCCCCTTCAAGAGACTAACGCTGCTGAAGTCACCGCATGGAACCTCTCCTGGGAGCCTAGAAGTCCCCTTACACTGTAACTCTCCCAATCACACATTGAGTTTGTTACAGAGAAATCGCGTCGCGATTGAATACTACCGGTTCCATGCGGACTTCTCTCCAAGAGGCTGATACAGCTATGGTCACCCCATGGAACCTCTCCTGCAAGTCCAGTTGCTTATACCCAATGCACCACTGGCCATTTACTGTAATTTTAGGAGGTGTAATTGACGTACAAGGAGATGTTATTATTTATTTTCATGCTTAATAAAGATCCTTTACCCCCCTCCCCCCCCAAAAAAAAACCTTATCAGCCACTAAGCATAGACGCAGAAATTAAGTCACAATTCGATACCACAGCCTCCATGCCTTCTTCTCTTGAAGAGACTAACGCGGCTATGGTCACCGCAAGGAACGATCCATGGGAGTCCAGTTGCTTGTGTTCCAATGTACTACTATCCACTTACTGTAACCATCGCACCCTCACATTGAGGATGGGACATAGAAAACGCGTCGCTATTGAATACTTCAGACTCCATGCCGAATCCCAACCAAAAGACTAATGTGCCTACAGTCACAACATGGAACCTCTCCTGGGACTCCAGTATAATATAGCCGATGCACCACAGGCCGTTTACTGTAATACTGGAATCCTCACGTTGTCTATGCGATACGGAAATTGCGTCGCTATTGAAAACTACAGGCTCCATACCAACTTCTTTCTAATAGACTTAATTGGCTACTGTCATCACATGGAACCGCTCCTGGGAATCCAGTAACTAGTTTGCAATGCACCAGTGCCCATTTACTGTAACTCTCGCACCCACACATTGAGTTAGTTACAGAAAAATTGCTTCGCGAATGAATACTACAGGTTCCATGCAGACTTCTCTCCAAGAAGCTGACGCAGCTATGGTCACCGCATAGAATCTCCCCTGGAAGTTCCGTAGCTTATACCCAATGCACCACTGGCCGTTTACTGTAATTTTCACACACTTACATTGACGATGCGACACATAAATTGCGTCGCCGTGGAATACTACATGCTCCATGCCGTCTTCTCTCCAAGAGACTAACGCGGCTAAGGTCACCGCATGGAACCTCTCCTGGGCGTCCAATTGCTTATATCTGATGTACCACAGGCTATTTAATGTAACCCACACATCCTTATATTGACGATGCTGCGAAGAAATTGCGTCGCGATTGAATACTACGGGCTACGTGTCGAGCTGTCTCCAAGAGACAGATGGAGCACCCCTACATTGATGATGCAACACAAAAATTGCTTCATGATTGAACACTAGATGCTCCAAGCGACTAACTTGGCTATGGTCACTGAATGCAATCTCCCCATGGTGTTATGTAGTTTGTATGCGGGGCATCACTGGCTGTTTAGGGTTACTCTCTGACCCTCACAATGACGATGCGTAATTGACAGCGTGTCGTGATTGAGTACTACAGCCTCCATGCCGACTTATCTCCAAGAGACTAACGCATCAACAGTCACCACATGGTACCTCTCCAGGGAGTCCAATATCGTAAATGCGCTGCACCACAGCCCTTTTAATGTACCCTCGCACATTCACATTGAAGATGCAACACAGGAATTGCATCGTGAGTGAAAACGGCATGTCCTATGACGACTTCTTTCCAAGAGACTAATGCGGCTGCAATCACCGTATGGAACCTCTCCTGGGTATCCAATAGCTTGCGTCCGGTGCACCAATTCCCGTTTACTGTAACCCTTGCATTTTCACAATGGCGATGCGACACAAAAATTGCGTCGCGATTGAATACTACAGGCTATATGCCGACTTCTCTCCAAGAGACTAACACGGCTCTGACCAACGCACAGAACCTCTCCTGGGCGTCCAATTGCTTATACCCAATGCGCCACTGGCAATTTACTGTAACCCTCGCAGTCTTAAGCTGAAGATGTGACACAGAAATTGCGTCGCGATTGATAATAGAGGCTGCAAGTCGAGCTGTCTCCAAGAGATTGATGCAGCTATGGTCACCACATGGAACCACTCTACATCTACATCTACATTGATACTCCGCAAGCCACCCAACGGTGTGTGGCGGAGGGCACTTTACGTGCCACTGTCATTACCTCCCTTTCCTGTTCCAGTCGCGTATGGTTCGCGGGAAGAACGACTGTCTGAAAGCCTCCGTGCGCGCTCTAATCTCTCTAATTTTACATTCGTGATCTCCTCGGGAAGTATAAGTAGGGGGAAGCAATATATTCGATACCTCATCCAGAAACGCACCCTCTCGAAACCTGGCGAGCAAGCTACACCGCGATGCAGAGCGCCTCTCTTGCAGAGTCTGCCACTTGAGTTTATTAAACATCTCCGTAACGCTATCACGGTTACCAAATAACCCAGTGACGAAACGCGCCGCTCTTCTTTGGATCTTCTCTATCTCCTCCGTCAACCCGACCTGGTACGGATCCCACACTGATGAGCAACACTCAAGTATAGGTCGAACGAGTGTTTTGTAAGCCACCTCCTTTGTTGATGGACTACATTTTCTAAGCACTCTCCCAATGAATCTCAACCTGGTACCCGCCTTACCAACAATTAGTTTTATATGATCATTCCACTTCAAATCGTTCCGTACGCATACTCCCAGATATTTTACAGAAGTAACTGCTACCAGTGTTTGTTCCGCTATCATATAATCATACAATAAAGGATCCTTCTTTCTATGTATTCGCAATATATTACATTTGTCTATGTTAAGGGTCAGTTGCCACTCCCTGCACCAAGTGCCTATCCGCTGCAGATCTTCCTGTATTTCGCTACAATTTTCTAATGCAGCAACTTCTCTGTATACTACAGCATCATCCGCGAAAAGCCGCATGGAACTTCCGACACTATCTACTAAGTCATTTATATATATTGTGAAAAGCAATGGTCCCATAACACTCCCCTGTGGCACGCCAGAGGTTACTTTAACGTCTGTAGACGTCTCTCCATTGATAACAACATGCTGTGTTCTGTTTGCTAAAAACTCTTCAATCCAGCCACACAGCTGGTCTGATATTCCGTAGGCTCTTACTTTGTTTATCAGGCGACAGTGCGGAACTGTATCGAACGCCTTCCGGAAGTCAAGAAAAATAGCATCTACCTGGGAGCCTGTATCTAATATTTTCTGGGTCTCATGAACAAATAAGGCGAGTTGGGTCTCACACGATCGCTGTTTCCGGAATCCATGTTGATTCCTACATAGTAGATTCTGGGTTTCCAGAAATGACATGATACGCGAGCAAAAAACATGTTCTAAAATTCTACAAGAGATCGACGTAAGAGATATAGGTCTATAGTTTTGCGCATCTGCTCGACGACCCTTCTTGAAGACTCCTGAGAGTCCAGTAGCTTGTGTTCGATGCACCACTGCCTGCCTACTGTGACCCTCAGAGCTTCACAATGACGATGCGAGACACAAATTGCGTCGCTATTGAATACTACAGTCTCGATGCCGACTACTCGTAAAGAGACTAACGCAGCTACTTTCACCACAACTATAACCCTCGCAACTTTACACTGACGATGCCGCACAGAAATTCCGTCGCGATTGAAGACTACATACTCCATGCCGACTTCTCTCCAAGAGACTTACGTGGCTATGGTCATCGCATGGGTCCTCTTCTGGGAGTGCAGTAGCTTGTGAGCGATGCACCATTTCCCTTTTATTCTACTCCCCGCACGCTCAGATTGACTATGCGACACGACTGAAAACCACATGCTCCATGCTGACTTCTCTTGAATAGAATAACGATGCTATGGTTCCCGCATCGAACCTCTCCTTGGGGTCCAGTAGGTTGTGCCTTGTAGTGACTGACAATTCGGAATTTCTCACAAGAACAACTTTATTTTTGTTCTTTTACAAGGTTGATTACTGAATAAGAAAGGAAAGGTAACAATAACGATGCCATTTAACGTTTCCGATTGAGGTAAACTAATAATTCACTTCTTATTTTCTACAAAGATTCGTGGTAACACATAAACATTAGTAAAATACCAATGCAGAGATGAAGATGTAATATTCAGCGGTCTAAATCTACGAGGTCGGGTTCGGAGTGAAGTGAACTTGGGGCTGGTTCTAGCCCCTGAATAGCTGTCTCCAGCCAATCAGGTTTTGGCGTAGTGATACTTCCTGCAAGCCGTGGCTCAAGGTCCCCCTACAGGAAGTAAAGCTCAGAATGTCTGTTTCCATTATCTTGTATGTAAATAGCCGGTGTTTATCATGGTGCTTTTGGTACACCTTGGACATAGACAATCACAATCTCTGTGGTTTAATATTGGCTCTGGCATAACACCCCTTCCCCCTTGGAAATGCTGGTGCGACACGGGTGACCAAGGGGGAGAGAGTACCAATACAGCCCATTGCTGTAGGCTGATTTGCAGCTACGTCCTCCTGAAGGAGGCGATGGAACCCAGCTGTTGGAGAGTAGGGCACCGCCTTCCTAGCGAGGTGGCTGGAACGCTGAAGCAGTGGCAGTTGCAATGTGACGTCAGGCTGGGCAAGCGGCATGGGAATGTCCATTTCGTCGAAACGAGGCAGCGCCGAAGGGGGGCCAGGAAGTGGGTTCAGGGGAAGGTCCCAGAGCTGCCCCGGGTCTGGAGTATGTGGCAGCATGGGGCTAGCAGCAAGTGTCTGCTGGCTATCTCTAGGAAGATCATCCACCAGTGTTGGAGAGGGCATCAACATAGGCCTCAAGAAAGGAGCTGGTGATCGGAGAGAGAGAGAGAGAGAGAGAGAGAGAGAGAGAGAGAGAGAGGAGCCAGCGTTTGGTGCTGTGGCTGCTCGAGGAAAGGAGGATGCAATTGGTTTTGGTGACGCAAAACCATCCTGTCATCCAGGCATACATCGAACAGTTGTCGACCACGGGGCTGGATAATGACCCCTGGAAGCCAGCTGGGCCGGGGCCTGAAACTGCGAGCCCACACCTTGGAGCCGGATGAATATCGGGAATCGCTGGGCGGGGCGCGAGGTCCAACCTGCAGCAGGAGGAGATGGAGAAGGGTCCGAGGCTGGTGATCATGGAGCAGTTCAGCTGGACTTGTCACCCATAGGCCTGGTGCTGTAGGTACTGAGAAATAATGTAAGAGCTTGTTCCGGAGAGCAGTCCTGCATGTACTTCTTCATCTGAGTTTTAGAAGTGCGAACAAGGTGCTCCCCCTCTCCATTGGATTTTGGATGGAAAGGAGGGGTAAAGACGTGGTGGATACCATTACTGTGGCAGAATTTGTTGAACTCTTGACTGCGAAATTGCAGGCTGTTGTCTGATACCAAGGTGACGGTGGAAAATATTTTTGACAGGGCCTTGATGGTATTGTCTGTGGTGATAGAGGAGCATCGGATAATGAAAGGGAAGTGGTAGTAGGCATCCATGATGAGTAACCAGTAAGCGCCGAGGAAGGGTCCTGCAAAATCCACATGGATGCATTCCCTTGGGAGGGAAGCAGCTGGACAGGATTGGAAGGACTGGCACAGTGTGGGAAGGGCCTGGGTACACTGATGACAACCACAGACTATGCACTCCACATCTGCTCTCATGCCTGCCCAGAAGGCATGGCGATGTGCGAGGGTTTTCATCTGTGCAATACCCCAGTGACCTTTATGAAAGACATAGAGAATCCGGGACCGCAGGGAAGTTGGTACGATGACTCGTGGATTGGCGTCATTTTCCACACAGAGGAGTACCCTGTTGACAGCCATGGTGGGTGGAGAAGTGGAGAAGAAAGAAGAATCAGAGGTAAGTCTGGGTGCGAGGTAGAGGAAGCGTCGGCCAGCTGCGGAGAACCTAGTGGTACACCAGTTGTAGGAGCGGATCTGCGGTCATCGCTGCGGCCATCCTCTCAGCTGTGACTGGGAATGCAGTTAATGCATCCTGTATGTCGTCATTGATCTGAAAAATTAGTAGGTCCGATGTTGAAAGATGTCTGGTGTTCTAGCAATGCCATGCATGAGATGGTTCAACCAGAACAGCCCAAATGGTGTGTTGATGACGACCAAGTGAGTAGAAGGTTCATCGAAAGGTATCTGGAGGTAGTCCTCGGCAAGACTGATCTTCGAAAAAAATTGCCCACCTGCGAGTTTGGAGAACAGGTCCTTGGGATGTGGAAGCTGTAGCATAGGATTAAGCATAGCCTTGAAGTCACCACAAACCCGAAGACGCCCATCTGGTCTCTTGAGGACGACCAAGGGTGTCACCCACGAACTTTAACGGACTGGAGTGACGACTCTCTCCATGGTGAGACGGTCCATTTCATGTTGAAGAGGCTGCTGGAGGGCGTGGGGGCCTGCTGGGCCCAGAAGTACTTTGGACAGGCAGATGGTTCCAGCTGGAGCGATGCATGAAAATCTTGGGCACAGCCAATACCCATCGAGGAGAGGTCCTGGAATTCCGAGCACAGGGTAACGACTGCTAGAAATGGAACCTGGGAAGACACCAGATGAACACTGTCATCGATGGCGAAACCAAAGGCCTGGAAAGCATCCAACCTGAAAAGATCCGCCATGGCCACATTGTTAACCACAAGGAGAACTTCCTGGCGAACCGAGTTATACAGGACGGAAGCCATGAACTGACCCAAGAAGGTGATCACTTATTATAAGTAAGGAGGCGCCGAGGCGTGGGCGCCTGGGGAGGGGCCCCAATCTTCGCATAAGAGGAATCAGTGAGACTGCTGTGGCCGACCGTTGACCTGAAAGTCGATCATCAGCTTGAAAGATAACGAATATTGTACCTGGTTGACTTCCATGGGTATAGGCCCCTGACGGTCATTGGCCGGATGAGACGGGGGCTGCTGACATTGACAGACCAAACTGACATGTCCAGGGTACACACTGCACAATATGCCCACCTGCCAGCTCAGTCTCCTTGTGCATGGTTCTTAAAGGATCCCAGGCAGGACGGCAGCCAGAGTGGCTGGCGGCGCTGGGGAGGGCTGCAGAGGCCTCTGTGCACTGACGGACCGTCCGAGGGCGCGAGTTCCTGGGCAGGGCGGCTGCCCTGTCGACGCTGTGCAGAACAGCACGGTCGGCGCCGGTCATCAGAACGGACGGCGGCAACGTCTTCGACCTCCGCCAGCGATGCGAAGGGCTCCAAGGCGTCGTGGTCGCGGAGGGCCGCCACTTCCACCAACTATTCCAAAAGCTTGTTGGCCGCCGTAGAAATTTCATACTTGAATGCTAGATCCATGATCTGGCCCAGAGTAGGATCGTCGAGTCTGAGGACGCTGCGCCAGAAACCCGTGTCAGGTGCAGCATGGATGAGTTGGTCGCGGACCATCTCATCCGCCTAGGATGCTTTGGAGACTCGTGTGTTGAGGTGACATTTTTGGCTGAGACCTTGCAGTTCCGCTGCCCACTGGCGATAGGATTGGCCAGCCTTCGACACATAAAATTCGATATGGCCAGCCAACATGTAGAACCGTCGTCGCTAGTAAGCCGCAAGAACCTCACAAATCTGGGATAAAGTCAAAGAATCTGGACATCGAGGTTGGAGTTTCGTCAAGAGAACATACACTTTGAACTGGTTCCAGGACAACAAGTAGGAACGAAGAGCAGCCTGGTGGATTTGAAAATGCAGCTGGAGCCGCTTGACGTATGTTTCGCAGTCTTCAGCATTATCATCGTTGAAAGTGGGAAACGGCGGGGGCGGCAGAACCGGGCGGTTTTGCAAGAGTTCCGTAAATAAACGTTCCTGTGTATCCTGAAATTTCTTTCAAAACTGTTGAAAACCTTGTAGTAAGTCGTGTACACTTTGGATCAGCTGCTGAGGTACAACTTTCGCAATGAGGAAGACACACGCAGGCACCAACTCGTAGCCACTTGTGTAGTGACTGACACTTCGATATTTTTCACAAACACAACTTTTATTTATGTACGTTTATAAGGTTGATGACTGAACAACTAATGAAAGGTAAAAAAAAAACAAAAAAAAACGATGTCAGTAAAAGTCTCCTAATTGAAACAAACAAAATGTTCACTTCTAATTTTCCACAATGGTTCGTAGTAACACACACACACTCACTAGCAAAAGTCCAATTCAGACACGAAGACGTAATCTTCAGCGGTCGAAGTCTACGAGGTTGGCATCCAGAGTGAAGCGAACTTTGGGGCTGGTTCTAGCCCCTAGATAGCTGTCTCCAGCCAATCAGGTTTTGGCGTAGTGATACTACCTTCGAGCCGTGGCTCAGGCTCCCCTTGCACGGAATTTCTGTTTCCATTATCTTGTATGTAAATAGCCAGTGTTTACCATGGCGCTTTTGGCACGCCTTAGACATAGACAACCCCATATTCTCAGGTGTAATATGGGTTGCCGGCCCTCAGCGCCTACCTTGGCTCCGGCATAACATACCTGATTACCAGTAGCCATTTACTGTAATGCTAGCACCCTTACATTGCCGATTTGACACAGAAATGGCGTCGCGATTAAATACTACAGGTATCCATGCCCAATTCTCTACAATACACTAACGCGGCTATGGTCACCACATGGAACCTCTCCTGGGACTACAGTAATTATACCTGATGCACCATGGGCCATTTATTGTAACCATAGCAACCTTACATTGAAGGTGCGACACAGAAATTACGCCGCGATTGAAAACTACAGGCTCCATGCCTACATATCTCCAAGAGACTAATGGGGCTGTGGTCACCACATGGAACCTCTCTCGGGAGTACAGTAACTTTTACCCAATGCACCGCTATCAGTGTTCTGTAACAGTTCCAGACAATGTGACACAGCAATTGTGTTGCGATTGAATACTATAGGCTCCATGCTGACTCCCATCAAAGAGAGCGACACTGCTATGGTCTAGAAGTCTAGAAATGGCACCTCCCCTGGGAGTCCAATAACTTGCATGTGATGCATCAATGCCCATTTACTGTACCCCTTCTTAACCTCACATTGACAATGTGACACAAAAGTTCCAGTGCCATTGAAAGCTATAGTCTCCATGCAGACGATTCTCAGAGAGACTAACGCGGCAACGGTCACTGCTTGGAACCTCTCCTGGGAGTCAAGTAGCTTACACCGGATGCACCACTGGCTGTTCCCTGTAACCCTCGCACCCTTTCATTGACGACACGACATAGAAATATTGTCGCGATTGAGTACTACAGGCTCCGTGTCACTTCTCTCCAAGAGACTAACAGGGCTGTTGTCGAAGCATGGAACCACACCTGCGAGTCCAGTATTTTATATCCGATGCATGACCGGGCGTTTACTTCATGCCGACTTCTCTCCAATACAATAACGTGGCTATGGTCACCATGTGGAATTTTCAATTGCACCACTGGAAGCTTACTGCAAACGTTCCACCCTTTCACTGACGACCGGCTCAGAAATTGCGTCGCGATTTAATACTATAGTTTCCACCCCGACCTCCTTCCAGCTACGGTCACCCCATGGAACCTCCCCTGGGAGTCCAGTAGCTTGTATTCGATGGATCACTGCCGGTTTACTGTAATCCTGTCACCCTTGCGTTGACGTGGCGACAGAGAAATTGGATCGCTATTTAGAACTACGGACCAATGGCGACTTCTTTCGAAGAGACAAACGCGGCTACAGTCAAAACATGGAACATCTCCTGGGAGTCCTGTGGCTTGTGTATGATGCACCACTGCCCGTTCACTGTAACCCTTGCACTCTCACATTCAGTTTGTTACTGAGAAATAGTTTCGTGATTGAATACTACAGGCTGTAAGTCGATTTTACACCAAGAGATAAACACGGCTACGATTGAAGCACGGAACCAATCCTGGGAGTCTAGAACTTATATAAGATACACCACAGATTGTTCACTATAATTCATGGACCCTTACAGTGACGATGCGAGACAGAAATTGCGTCGCGATTGAATACTACAGACTCCATTTCGACCTCTCTTCAAGAGACTAACGCGCCTACTCTTACCACATGGAACCCTCCTGTTAGTCCAGTAGCTTATATGCGATCCACCACAACCTGTTTACCGTAACCTCTCACACTCACATTTGACGATGCGACACAGAAGTTGCATCGCAATTGAAAACTACAGGCTCCATGCTGACTTCTTTCCAAGAGGCTAATGCAGCTACGGTCACTGAACGGAACCTCGCCTGGGAGTCCACTAGCTTGTATGCGATGCACAACTGCCCGTTTAGTGAACCCTCGTACCATCTCATTGACGAAGAGACACAGAAATTGCATTGCCATTGGAAACTACATGTTGCACGGCAACTTCTCTCCAAGAGACTAACGTTTCTACATTCACCGCATCTGGTATCTAGTGGGAGACCAGAAGCATATAGCCGTTGCACCACTGGCGTTTTATTGTAGCCCTCGCACCCTTTCATTGCGGGTGCGACACAGAAATTGCGGTGTGATTGTATACTAAAAGCTCCTTGTTGGGCTCTCTCCAAGAGACTAACGCGGCTACGGTCACACCATGGAACTTCTCCTGGGAGTCCAGTGGCTTATGCTTGTGCACCATTGCCAATTCTCTTTAACCTTAAAACCCTCACATTGACGATACAGCACAGAATTTGCGTCGCGTTTGAATACTACACCGACCTCTCTCCAAGAGACTAATGCGACCGTATGTGACCTGTCCTGAGAGTCCAGTAGCATGTATGTGATGCACTACTGCCCGTTTACTGTACTTCTCAAACCCTCATATTGACGATGCGACACAGAAATTGTATCGCGATTGAAAACTATAGGCTCCATGCCGACTTATTACTTTGATGAAAATAATTACAAATCCGTGGGCCGTAATTATAACATTATAAATTAGGTCGTCTCCAATTAGTGATCCTGGTTGACCTAATTCTTATTGATGTTCCTACTATTCCTGCTCATGCTCCAAGTAAAAAATTTAAAGTACCGATGGTTTGTTGAGAATAATCATTTTTGCGGTAAGGTGGCTGAATTTTAGGTTGCTATTTTAATTTCTATTTCTTGAATGTAAAATTTTAGCGATTGAAATTATATTTATTATTATGATTTTAATTCTGGGTCTTTTTAAATAAAGCTTATTACTATATTAATTGTCTTAGCAGCCATAACCAAGAGAGTTCAGATTCCTTTTTCTTCTTGACTTCCTGCTACTATCTCTCCAAGAGACTAACACAATTACGGTGAAGGCATGGAAGCTTTCCTGGGAATCCCGTAGCTTGTATCCGATGGACCACTGCCCGTTTCCTGTAGCCGTCCCACCCTCATGTTGACGATGCGACACAGAGTTTGCGTGCCGATTGAATACTACAGGCTCCTTGCTTACTGCTCTCCAAGAGACAAATGCGGGTACGGTCAACACATGGAACCTCTCCTGGGAGTACAGTAGTTTATACTCGTTTCACCACTGGCAGTTCATTGGGTATCTCGCACCCTTACAGTGACGAAGCGACACAGAAACTGCGTCGCCATTCAATACTACAGGCTCCATGCCGACTTCTCTCAAGGAGTCTAACTCGGCTTCGGTCACCACATGTAGCCTCTCGGGGCTCGGGGAGCCCAGTAGCCTATACCCGATGTACAACTGGCCGTTTGCTTTAACCCTCTCGCTGTTACACTGACGTTGCGACAGAGCAACTACGTGCCATTGAATACTAACAGCTCCATGCCGAGTTCTCTCCAAGAGACTGGCGCAACTGCAGTCGCCGATTAGAACGTCTGCTGGGAGTTATCTATTTTGTAATTTCTTTATTTCATTAACAGTACAGAGTCAGCCACCGCCTAGAAATGTAAAGTTGGTCGGATGCTACTGAATCTAATAGCAAAGACTTCTCATTGTTACAATATTATTGGTATACAGTTGATAATGCTTTTGTTTAATAATGTAAAGAACGTAATATATAAATATTTCCTTGAGCGGAGTCCAGCAACTTCGGTTCGATGCGCCACTGCCGGTTTAATGCAACCCTCACACCACCATATTCAGTTTGTTACAGTGAAATTGCGTTGTGATTGAATATTAGAGGCTCATTACCGACTTCTCTCCAAGAGACTAACGCAGCTATGGTCATCGCATGAAATCTCTACTGGTTATCCAATAGCTTAAAACCCATGGACTACTGCCCATTTACTGTATCCCTCGCACCATCACAATGAGGATGCGACACATAGCTTGTAGCGTGATTGAATACTAAAGGTTCCATGCTAGGCTCTCCAAGAGACAAATGCGGCTATGGTCACCGCATGGAACCTCTCCTTGGTGTCCACTAGCTTGTTCCTGATGCACCATTTTCTGTTTACTGTAATCTTAGAACCCTCACATTGACGAAGCGACACAGAAATTGCACGAGATTGAAAACTATAGGCTCCGTGTCGACATCTCTCCAAGAAACTAACGTCACTACATTCTAGGCATGGAACCACTTCTGAGAGTCCAGTAGCTTGTGTCTGAAGCACAACAGCCAGTTTACTGTAACACTCGCACCCTCACATTGACGATGAGTCAAGGAAATAGTGTTGCGATTGAACAGTTTCCGTGCCTAGTTCTCTCTCAGAGACAAATCTGCCTGCGGTCACAGCACGGAACATCTACTGGGAGTCCAGAAGACTGTATACTATGCACCAATGCCCGTTCACATTTCCGATCGCGCCCTCACATTGACAATGCGACACGAATATTGCATCGCGGTTGAAAACTACAGTCTCTGTGCCGACTTCTTTCGAAGAGACTAACGCGTCTACCGTCACCGCAGGGAACCTATCCTGGGATTCGAGTAGCTTATATCCGATGCACCACTGCCGGTTTCCTGTATCTGTCGTACTCTTTCATTGACGAAGCGGCAATGATATTGCGACGCGATTGAAAGCAACAGGCTTCATGCTGATTTCCTCCAAGAGTCTAACGCGGCTAAGGTCACCACATGGATCCTCAACTCGGAGTCCTGTGGCTTATACTCGATGCACTACTGCCCGTCTAATGTAACACTCGCATCATCACAATGGAGATGCGACTTAGAAATATCATCTCGATTGAAAACTACAGGCAATATGGTGACATGTCGCCAAGAGACTTACGCGGCTACGGTCAGCACTTATGACCACTCCATGGAGTCCACAAGGTTTTATCTGATTCACCACGGCCCATTTACGTTATCCGTTGTACCATTACATTGACGATGCGATACAGAAATTGCATCGCCATTGAATACTACATGTTCCATGCAGGCTTATCTCCATGCGACGTATAAATGCATCGTGATTTAAAATTACAGGCTCCATGCCAACTTCGTTCCAAGTGACTATCACGTCTACTGTGACCGCATGGAACCTCTCCTGTGTGTCCAATAGGTTATACCTTATGCACCACTGCTCATTTACTGTAACGCACGCCCACTCAAATTGTAGATGCGACATAGAAATAGGTTCGAGATTGAATAATACAGGCTCCATGCTTACTTCCCACCAAGAGACTATCGTGGTTATGGTCACCAAATGGAACCTCTCCTTGGAGTCCAGTAGCTTATACCCTATGCACCACTGCCCATTTACTGCAACCCTCGCATCCTCACATTGACGATGCGACACAAATTGACTCGTGATTAAAAACAACATGCTCACCAATAGCGTAATTCGGCTATGGTCACCGCATGGAACATATCCTGGCAGTCGGGTAGCTTGTGTTCGATGCTCCACTGCCCATTTACTGTAACTCTCGCACCCCCACATTGACGAACCGACACAGAAATAGCCTTGCGATTGAAAACCATAGGCTGCATGCCGACTTCTCTCCATGGGACTAATGCGGCTACGGTCATTTCATGGAACTTCTCCTGCTAGTATAGTAGCTTAAACACGACGCGCCACTGGCCGTTTACTTTAACCCTCTCACCCTCACATTGACGATGCGAGACCTTAATTTCATCACGATTGAATACTACAGACTGCATGCCGTCTTCTGCCTAAGAGGTTACTGCATGGAAAATTTCGTGGCAGTCCAGCAGTTAAATTCCGATGCACCACATCCCCATTTAGTGAAACCCTCGCAGACTCACATTAACGGTGCAACACAGAAGTAGCGTCGCAATTAAATACTACAGGCTACATGCCGACCTCCCTCCAAGAGACTAACGCGGCTTTGGTCACCGCATGTAACCTCTCCTGTGAGTCCAGTAGCTTGTATTCGATGCATCTCTGCCCGTTTACTGTAACCCTCACACAATCAAATTGACGATGCGACACAGAATTTTCTTCATGATTGAATACTGCAGGCTCCTTGGGGTCTTTTGTCCAAGACACTAAGGCGGGAAAAGTTACCACATGGCACCTCTGCTAGGAGTCCAGTAGCTTGTATTCGATGCACCACTGCCTGATTACTGTAACCCTCGCACTCTCACATTGGCGATGCGACACAGAAATTGCTTAGCATTGCGTACGACAGGTTCCATGCCGACATCTACCCAAGAAGCTAATGCTTTCCTCAGGGGTTGTCTCGCCATTAGGCCGGTGCATGAGCCTTAAGAATATTGTCAGAGTCATTCTGCTAATGTGCATCTATGTTCCTGGCGCACTTACGGTTACCGCATGGACCTTCTCGTGGTGGTCTCGTAACATGTAACCTATGCACAGATGCCCGTTTACTGTAACCCTAGCACCCTGACAAGGACGTTGCGACACAGAAAATGCTTCGTGATACGATACTGCAGGCTCTCTGCCGACTTCCCTCCAAGACACTAATGAAGCCCTCAGGAGTTGTCTCGCCATGAGGCAGGTGCTGAGCTATTGCATAAGCATCGAGGACATTGTCGGAGTCATTATGCTAGTGTACGCCTGTGATCCTAGCGCCTACAGTCACTGCATGGAACCTCTCCTGGGAGTCCAGTAGCTTGTAACCGATGCACCGCTGCCCGTTAACTGCAACCCTCGCACCGTCACATTGACGATGGGACACAGAAATTGTTTCTCGATTGCTTACTACAGGCTCCAGGCCGATTTCTCTCCAAGAGAATGATGCCACACTCAGGGGTGTTCTCGCCATTAGCCGGATACTGTCTTATTGCATAAACCTCGATTACATTGTCAGAGTCATTCTGCTAGATTACATCTATGATCCTGACGCGGCAACGGTCAGCGTATGGAACCTCTTCTTGGAGTCCAGTAGCTTCTAACCGATGCTCTGCTTGCCTTTTAATGTAACCCTCTCACCCTCACATTGAGGATGCGACACACAAACTTCTTCGTGACTGTGTACTACGGACTCGCTGCCGACTTCTCTCCAAGAGATTAATGCCGCCCTCAGGATTTATCTCGCCATTAATGCTCGCAGTTTTCAAATGCTCCCCACAATGTTCCATTTTATTTCTCCATTTTTGCTGTGTTATTTATTTTATTATGATTGTCTATGTACTCCATACATAAATACATTGATATCTGTTCCTGTCTTCTGTGTGCTTCAGTTTTTTGTTTGTACACTTTGTCATCAAATATGTAGTGCATTTTACATGCTGCACGTGTCACACTAAAGATGGAAAATAGTGCAACATACTCCGAAGTCTCTGATGCGAAAGCAGGACCTCGAATTTGGATGATTGTCAATTTCGCTCTGTATTTCGTGCTATATTTGTTTGGTGTGGTATACTTCGAGATAATGCCATGTTCTCCAGGCAAAATTTCCCGCTACAAGCCACTGAATGAAAACATCGATACCAATGGTACATATTTAAACTGAAAGTATTAGTCCAGCAACAGTAAACTTCAGAAAAAGACTCACTGTGAAGGAACTATGCGACTGTCACAGAGATGGGTATATGTGATGTACATGTACATACAAACAAATGAAGAATTAAAAAAACAACTCGATAGTTTATTCAAGAAAAAAGTTTCACAAATTGAGCAAGTCAATAAGTTATTGCTCCACCTCTGGTCCTTATGCAAGCAGTTATTGAGCTTGGCATTGGCGGAGATGTTCGATGTCCTGGAGGGATACAGTGCCAAATTCTGTCCAGTTGGCGCTTTAGGTCGCTGATCTCTCCCAATTGAGAACATTTGGAGCATTATGGGCAGGGCCCTCCAATCATCTCAGGATCTTGACGATCTAACGAGCCAATGGGACAGAAGTTGGCAAGACATCGCTCAGGAGGGCATCCAATAGCTCTATCAATAAATGCCAAGCCGAGTAAATGTTTGCATAAGGGCCAGAGGAAGACTAATGCGTTATTGAATTTCTCAATTTATGAAGCAGTATCTCTTGAATAATTGACCCAATTTTTCTGATTGTCTAATCATGTGTTTTTCTGTACACGCACATCATATACACCTATTTCCGTCCCATAAGGATAATTGCTTTATGGTGCGTCGCTTTTTTTTCTTGTTGTAAATTTAGCTGTAGAAAGAAATGGCTGGGTTTCCACTTCTTTTTTTGACCCAAGGACAACACGAGTTGCCATTTTTATACAAATATGCATTTTTATTCCGGTTAATAACACTAGTATACACAAACTCCACTCACAGTGTACTCGTTGTAACCGCGAGTCTCGTTGTCCCACCTCCACTGTAGGATAGCCATCCGTCTAGTAATGCGGGTTGCGTGGGGCAGGGAACACGGCAGGCGAATTTTATGAATGATTGCACTCCCGTTTTTAGATTTTAATCTCTGTTTTTTTAACATTTTAGCATGGATTCACGGTTTTACAACTGTGTATGCAGATAGCTCCCAACAAGGCGACTCCCTTGGCTGTTCCATAGTCTTCCTCTACCGTGTCTTCAGGATTCACTTTCCCCGTACTCATACCGTATTTTCTGCAGATCTCCGTGCGATGCCGAAGGCATCGGAGCAGATGAGGTATTTTCAGGGCAAACAGTTTCCCATCTGCTCTGATTCCCTTGTTGGCCTACAATCGTTGCGGTACATGTACTGAGCAGATAAACCGGCGCTGCTCATACACGACCAGCTGTACTTCCAATAGTGGCAAGGGAAGAAGGTGTAATTCTGCTTGATACCAGGGCACGTGGCACTCTGGGGGGGGGGGGGGGGGGGGGGGGGAATGAACAGGCCGACAAAGCCGCGTAGGAGACCTGCAGGAAACATACCGCCATAGAATTCGCCATTCACTCGAACGCTCCCATTCTGCTGCTGAGTTGTAGATCTCTGCAGTTACGGGAGGAGGAGTGGCAGGCGGTGACGGACAACGAGCTGCGATCAGTGAAGCCAACTGTCTGGCGGTGGAGGTCCTCGTATCGGGCGCTCCGGCGCAGTGAGGCGGCCCTGACCCGCCTCCACACTGGACACCCTGCCCTCACACGCGGCTTCCTACCTCAGCGAGAGGAGCTCCTGTCTGTGCTGCACGAGGCGCACGGGTCAGTGTACACAAAAGTTCTTATTTCGTGACAAATGGGCACAAGCAAAGTTAGGTGGGATCTGCCCTCCATTTTATGTGAAAGGAAGACGAGTGTGGTGAAGCTTTAAAAATTTTGTAATATGTTTGGACTCTGGACTAAGCTTATAGGTTGGAGATTTTAGTGTGTTGCAGACTTGCTGGTGCACATCCCATTGTTCCAGAAATCATCCAGCCACAGGTATCTGCTGTCTCCTTTTAATTCTTTTCACTCCTACTTACTTCTTTTATCTTGTGTTGAATTTGAACTGTGATTTTCGTTCTTTCGTGTGTGTGTGTGTATGGGTGTGTGTGAGAGAGAGAGTATGTGTGTGTGTGTGTGTGTGTGTGTGTGTGTGTGTGTGTGTGAGAGAGAGAGAGAGAGAGAGAGAGAGAAAGAGAGAGAGAGAGAAAGAGAGAGAGAGTGTGTGTGACTGTGTGTGTGTGTGTGTGTGTGTGTGTGTGTGTGCATTCAATTTTGCGTTTTCATTGTTTTCGTGCTAGTAATTTTACGATATTACTCAATACTCGTGTCATTACGTGCCATTACGGACGCTATATACAGTGCTGTGGTGCGTCCTCAAACCCTTATAATCACCATTATAACCATCTCTTGTAGAGCGCTCGAATCACCAGCAGTCTCGCTACGCCTGCCGTGTTCTAATATAATTCTGGGCCTCTGTGGGAGCCAAGGTGGAGATCTGGTCCAATCTCGGTGTAAAACCTTAAAACCAGCCACACCTGACTCTAGAAGGCAATCCTTCTCTCGAATCCCATAGCGCCTCGTCGCTTCCCTATTGCGAAAAAGCCTCTCCACTTTAGCCCGAGCAGCGGTGTGGTACGCAGGTAGGCGTGTAGGCCATGCGCGGCGTTTTACTTGCCTGGCGGACATCGAAAAGCCGTCGCCTGATGTGAAGCGGCGTCTGAGCAGCCTCAGCGCAGAGGTTTGGTATGGGGCTCGTTTGGAACACTCTAGTGGCCAGCCGAGTCCCTTCGCAGTGCACCGCGTTCCATACCTTTAAGCCAGGGGATCTTGCAGACCCACACACTGTGCAGCCGTAATGGAGCCGAGATCGCACGAAAGGTCTGTAAAAACGGAGCAGTCAAGTCCTGTCTGTCTGCCCCCACGAATAGTGGGTAAGGCACTTTAAAATGCTCAGTGCGTTGAGTGACTCTCTTTTCAGGTTCTTAAGATGTGCCAACCACGCAAATTAGGCCCAAAAAACTCATCCTCAACTCATAGAAATTAAAATAGAACAGCAGCAGTAAAAAGAATCCATAGAAGTTTCTCGGACGATGACTTAAAACACCTCTTCACTGCCCATTCGTCCAATCGTTGTCGAAGAGTTACATGCAGCTGACGTGTTGTCGTTGCAGCGCTTGAAGAGGAACAAAAGACAGAGAAGTCATTACAAATATGGAACACAGGACAGGACATTTAACAACTATTAATAGCTATCGCAAAGGCAGTTACACTTAAGATACTACCTCGTGGGGTCACGTTCTCCTGTTCACAGCAGTCAGAGAGGACGTCATCGACTCGATATCGAAAATAGCGTGGCGAGAGGAAGGGCCGAATAAAAATGAAAAGACACCCACGAAAAACCCATTCATGTTGCTGCCTAACGATAAGAAACCTCCAAGTTGTGTAACAGGCCTTCTCTATGTCAAAACAATATACCCTAAATATTTTTTTTTTTGGGGGGGGGGGGGGGGGGGGAGGGAAACCTTGTTGTATAGCCACCTGCAGGAAGGCAAAACCTCCTGAAGAAGCACTGAAAACGACTAAGAAGTTGCCTGGATCCTAACATCCAGACAAGGTGGTGCTTGACCATATGATCCAAGGTCTTCCACACACAGCTAGTGAGGGCAACATGACGATAACTACTCTTCGTCGCTCCACCAAGGGACAGCTTGCCTTTACAGCAGGCCTCAAGACAGCAGAATGGATGCTTCAGTGGCGTGGTGGATCTTATGGGTAATTTGATTCCCCCATTCCTGGACACTGTCACGGTCCACTTTGTCTGGGAGATGAATCCAGACTGGGAATTGGTGACTTGAGTGCACGTCATCAACCACTTTCCTTTGAGTGGTGTGCATGAGGGCTGGAGAGCGTGCTGAGAGATCTACAACAGTTAACAATGCACAAGAGTGCTGAAGTGTGTGTTCCGTCCCGTGTTCAGTAAACTTGCATGCAAGGACAAGAGAATGCTCTCAATTGCTCTACCCCAGACGCAGGAGGTTGCAGAGTCGCAAAGCACCTTATGTGCATTAAAGTCACCACAGAGGATGAAGTGATGAGGGAACTGAGTAAAGAGGTGTTGGAGAGCGTCTTCACCGAACACCTCATGTGGGGGCAGGTAAAGTGAACCACTGTCAACTGGTGAAGCACATGGGCGAACGTAGCAACTATTTGCGGGGTCATTGTGAGGGAGTGAAGCAGGGATTGGTAGGCGTTGTTGAGGAAAGTGGGTACTTCTTCTCTAGCTCTCACTCCACTGAGATCGTCCTTCTTGTGGAGAATGTAGCCACGTAGCTCAGTACTGTCAGAGAATTAGAAAGTGTCTCTTGAAGGCAGAAAAACATTGGTCTACCCTGAGTTAACAGACGTAATTCCTCTACATTTGTTCTGAAACCACTCAGGTTCCACTGCGATATGGAAGCCATTTTAATGGTAAGGTTTTGCTCTGTGTTTCCCCTTGTCGTTGACGTCCATACCAGCGATGGTGTGATCGTTGTCAGATGCATTAGACAGTCACAAGGTTGGTTGGTTTAAAGATAAAAGGGACCAAACTGCAATGGTCATCGGTCCCTTGTTTCAGAAACACACAGAGCACAGTGAAACCATCCATTAGTCATTCTAACCACTAATAGAAAAACTCCAGTGGAAGAAAAGCCCCAAGGTCAATAACAAAGCAACATGGAAAACGGAGCATAGCAACAAAAACAACATAGAGAAGAAAGTCAGAAGGAATTAAAACTGTACAGCGGAGGATCGTGGCTGGCTGATCACGAAAATAAAAGGATGAGCCAGCCACTCTGCAACACGTTAAAACGTCCAGCCTAAAAGATTAGGGTGGAGTCGAATTACAGCTCAAAAGAGGGTGATGTAATAAAATTAAATGGACCTATAAAAGCCGCTTGCGCGAATAAAACTTAAAACCCGATCTGCCATAGAGACATTGTCACCTAAAAGATATGATAAATCACCCTGGAGATTAAAAGTTCCCCTGAGAGCGGTTAAAAGAGGACATTCCAACAACATATGGGCCACCGTCATGTTTGCACCACAGCGACAATGAGGGGGGTCCTCTCGACGCAGCAGATGACCGTGCGTCAGCCAAGAGTGGCCAATGCGGAGCCTACAGAGAACAACAGAATCCCTGCGAGAGGCCCGCATGGAGGAACCCCACACGGTCGTGGCCTCCTTTACACGCCGCAGCTTGTTGGGTGCAGACAGAGTGCGCCATTCGTCTCCCCACATCCCAAAGACCCGACGGCGCAACACCTTTCGGAGATCAGTTGCCGGGAGGCCGATCTCCAACGTCAGTTTGCGGGTAGCTTCTTTGGCTAACTTGGCGACGAGTTCGTTTCCCGCTATCCCAACGTGTCCCGCGGTCCATATGAACACCACTGAACGTCCACGCTGTTCAAGAACGTGAACAGACTCCTGGATGGAAACAACAATGGGATGGCGTGGGTAGCACTGGTCAAGAGCCTGCAGACTACTGGGAGAGTCACTGCAAATGACAAAGGACTCTCCAGTGCTGGTACGAATACGCTCAAGGGCACGAAAAATGGCTGTTAGCTCTGCGGTGTAAACACTGCAGCCTTCCGGCAAGGAGCGCTGGTCTACATAGTCCGCATGAGCATAAGCGTACCCCACACGGCCATCAACCATCGAGCCATCTCTATACTTAACCTCCGAGTCACGGGATGCGTCGAGGAGAGCAAGAAATTGGCGGCGCAAGACTGCAGGGGAAACGGAATCTTTTTGCCATCGTGAGAGATCCAGCCGAAGCTGCGGCCGACGAATACACCAAGGTGGTGTATGTGGGTGGACCTGAAAAGCGGATGGAAGAGGCAAAGACTCGAGTTCACTAAGGAGTGACCAAACACGGATCCCAATTTTATGGCCTGATCGCGGCCGCCGGTATGGGATATGGACTGCCGCATTAGCGAAAAGGAGACGGTAGTGAGGGTGATGGGGCGAACAACGGACGTGGGCCGCATAGTTGGCTAAGAGTTGTTGACGCCGAACTCGAAGTAGAGGAACCCCAGCCTTAGCAAGTAGGCTATTAACAGGGCTGGTGCGGAATGCTCCTGTCGCCTGTCGAACCCCACAGTGGTGAACGGGGTCCAGCAGTTGCAATGCTGAGGGCGACGCTGAGCCATACGCCACAGTCCCATAGTCCAGTCGAGACAGCACAAGGGCTTTGTACAGCTGCAGCAGCGTATTACGATCTGCAGCCCAAGTTGTGTTGCTGAGGCAGCGGAGGGCATTCAGATGCTGCCAGCACTGATGCTTGAGCTGATGAATATGTGGAAGCCAAGTAAGCCGGGCATCGAGCAGCAGTCCCAGAAAACGGTATGTGTCAACAACCCTGAGCATGGCATCATGAAGATAGAGCTCAGGGTGGGGAGGGACAGTTCGACGCCGACAAAAGTGCATAACACAAGTCTTCGCAGGAGAAAAGTGAAACCCATGGGCTAGGGCCCACGCCTGCGCCTTGCGTATTGCTCCCTGCAACCTACGTTCTGCAACACTAATGGTGGAGGAGCTGAAAAAGATGCGGAAATCGTCAGCATATATCGTGGGTGAGACAGACGACCACACTGCTGCTGCAAGGCCATTAATGGCCACAAGGAAAAGTGGCACGCTCAATACAGAGCCCTGTGGAACGCCGTTCTCCTGGACATGAAGCGAACTATGGAATGTGCCAAGCAAAGGGCGGAATGTGCGAACAGATAAAAAATTCTGAATAAAAATGGGGAGAGAGCCCCGGAGACCCCACCCGTGCAACGTGGCGAGAATTTGGTGCCGCCACGTCGTGTCATATGCTCTGGAGAGGTCGAAAAAGACGGAGACGAGGTGTTGGCGCCTGGAAAAAGCAGTGCGGATTGCAGACTCAAGGAAGACCGAAGTACCGGCGGTGGAACGGCCCTGACGGAAGCCGCTCTGGCACGGAGCCAGAAGACCCCGAGACTCGAGCAGCCAACACAGCCGTCGACTCACCATATGTTCCAGTAGCTTGCACAGAGTGTTTGTCAAGCTGAGGGGCAGATAGCTATCCACATTAAGCGGGTCCTTACAAGGCTTCAGCACCGGAATGATGGTACTCTCTCGCCACTGCGACGGAAAGACACCATCGCCCCATATGCGGTTGAAGATGGCAAGAACACATCGCTGACAGTCCGGGGACAGGTGTTTGAGCATCTGATTGTGGATGCCATCTGGCCCAGAGGCTGTATCGCGGCACTGTGCCAGGGTGCTTTGGAGTTCCCACGAACTAAATGGGGCGTTATACGCCTCGGGGTGGCGAGAAGCAAAAGAAAGTCGTTTGCCTTCCCCCCAGCGTTTTAGCGCACGAAACGCGGGCGGGTAATTCCCTGATGCAGAGGCCCGAACATAGTACTGAGCGAAATGCTCGGCGATTGCATCGGCATCGGTGCATAGCGCCCCGTAGATGGTAAGCCCTGGGACACCTGTAGAGTGCTGCAATCCAAAAATGCGCCGAATCTTCATCCACACCTGGATGGGTGAAGTACGGGAACCAATGGTGGAAACGTACCTCTCCCAGCACTCCTGTTTCCGCCTTTTGACGAGCCGCGGGACCTGAGCACGGAGACGTTTGAATAAAAATAGGTTCTCCAAAGACGGGTGCCGCTTATGTCGCTGAAGAGCCCGCCGACGCTCTTTAATGGCTTCAACGACCTCCGGATACCACGAAGGCACTGACCTTTGCCGGGGGCGCCCTAACGAACGAGGGATGGTACGTTCCGCAGCAGAAACAATCGCTGCAGTCAGTGTCTCAACCGCCACATCGATGGTACCGTGGGGGAGAGATTCAACAGTGGCAGCAGAGGAGAACACTTCGCAGTTTGCCTTGCTAAGTGCCCATCTGGGCAAGCGTTCATTGGAGCGATGCTGGGGTAGTGAAAGGAAGATGGAAAAATGGTCAGTACCACACAAGTCGTCATGGACTCTCCAGTGGACTGATGGTAAAAGCCCTGGGCTGCACAACGACAGATCTATGGCCGAGAACGTGCCATGCGCCACACTGAAATGTGTGGCGACGCCAGTGTTTAAGAGGCAGAGGTCGAGCTCGTGGATGAGATTCTCAACAGCCCTGTCTTGGTCAGTAATCTTCATTCCACCCCACAGGAGATTGTGGGCGTTAAAATCCCCCAGGAGAAGAAAACGTGTGGGGAGTTGAGGGACAAGTGCAGCCAATTCGGCCAGGGGGACTGTACCACCTGGAGGGAGATACACACTGCAGACGGTTATGTCCTGGGAAGTCCTTACTCTGACAGCCACAGCTTCCAATGATGTGTGAAGGGGCACAGGAGCACTATATACAGAGGTAAGGACATACATGCAGGCTCCACCTGACACACTACTGTCAACACTACGGTTACAGGAATAGCCCCTGTAACCACGAAGGACAGGGATCCGCATTGCTCGGAACCAGGTTTCCTGGAGGGCAACGCAGAAAGCAGGTCTCATGCTTAAAAGCTGTCGTAGCTCAGGGAGATGGCTGAAATAACCGCCACAATTCCACTGGAGGATTGTACAAAGTGTGTCTTGTAGGGGCATGAAGGCACTGAAAAAGCAAATTACTTCACAGAGTCACATGCTGCCACCGACTAAGTGACTGACGTCGCAACTTCCATCGTTTCTGAGGAGACGGCGAGATCCAGGTCATCAGGGGATGCAAAGAGCTCATCATCAGAGGCTGAACTGACAGGAAGCTTTGGCGCAGGAGCCACTGGGTCCTTATTCTTTTAAGAGAGCTTCCTCTTCTCTCTCTTGTCTTTGGGAGGAGGGTTCGCATGCTGGGAGGGATTTTCTGACGCATTGTCAGCAACAGAGGAAGAGCGTGAAGCCCTTCAACCAGCAGCTAGTGGCTTCTTCAGCCACTGGCTAGCGTCTTGCGAGACACCGGTAAAGTCCTTGGAAGGGAGTCCCCCAAGGGACCGCTTCCGAACGAGTGAGGCCTGAGGAGGCTTTTGCCTCTCCGGCTGAGCAGCTGGAGGAGGCTGTTGCTTCTCCAGCTGAGGAGCTGGAGGAGGCTGTTGCTTCCCTAGCTGAGGAGCCGGAGGAGGCTGTTGCCTCTCAGGCTGAGAGGTGGGTATTGATGACCCCAGTTGTTCGGGGTCCACTGCTCCCAAACTGGGTGTTTTGGGAGCAGTGGAAGAGAGAGTGGCCCCTACCAGCGGTGGGGCAGGCGTAACTTGACTGTTCTGTGGGCCATCTGAGAAGGGAGTCTTTGCAGGAACTGGTGGCGGCAGAGTTACAGCAGCATAACTCCTCAACATAAGTGTGAGGTTGATCCATTCTAGCTTCTTCCTTGCCTCTTGGTAAGTTAAACGGTCCAGGGTCTTAATTTCTTGTATCGTCCGCTCTCGTTGGTAGACTGCACAGTCTGGCGAGCAGGGAGAATGATTCTCCCAAAAGTTAACGCAGGTGGGAGGCGGAGCACATGGAGCATTAGGATGTGAAGGTCGTCCACAATCACGACACGTGGGGCTGGCAGTGCATCTGGAAGACATATGTCCGAACTTCCAGCACTGGAAGCATTGCATAGGGGGCGGGACATAGTGCTTGACATCGCACCGGTAGATCATGACCTTGACCTTCTCAGGCAAGCAGTCACCCTCAAAGGCCAGGATGAAGGCACCTGTAGTGACCCTATTATCCTTCGGCCCCGTAAAGACATGACGGACAAAGTGCACACCTCGTCGTGCCAGGTTCTGCCGTAGCTCTTCATCAGAATGCACAGACTGTAGTAGAAGATCTTTATGAAAGATAATTCCCTGGACCAAATTTAAGGACTTATGGGGAATGACGTTAACGGGGATGTCACCAAGCTTCTCACAGGTGAGTAATGCCCGTGACTGTGCAGATGATACTGCTTGTATCAGAATGGCCCTGCTCCTCATTTTGGAAAGAGACGCCACTTCTCCAAACTTATCTTCAAGATGGTGAACAAAGAAGAGAGGCTTAGTCCCCAAAAACGAATCCCCATCGGTTGTGCTGCACACAAGGTATCGTGGTGAATACGGCTCCTCTCTGTCCGCAGCCCTACGTTCCCCCCATGGCATGGCTAAGGAAGGGAACGATTTGGGGTTATATGTCACAGCATTAAATTCTGTCTTACCGAACTTAGAGATGTTGGTGGTCGTGCGACCACCGGATTGAGACTTCACCCGCTTCATTGCGGGGCGTCCACCCCGATGCCACCCACTCCGACCAGGGGCTCTCCCATGGGTGCCACCTAGCCACAGCAAAGGCCGCCTGGCAGGATGGCCGTTGCTGGGAGTCCTGATGCCCCAGAGAGACGAGCATCTACTCCTTGGCTTACATGGGGAGGTGTCAGTTCAGGCATCGGCAGTATGATCCCTGTGTTGTTAGGGGGCTACAACCTAGAGGGTACATGACGACCCCATCACAACGGGCTGGCTACCATGCTGGATTTTGGGTGCCATGGGAAGTCTGTGGTATCGTGGGTGCAGATGGTAACGCACTAATGGTGTAACTTACACAGTCCATCAGGTGTGTATGACCAAAATGAAGGATGGAAGGTGCAGTTACGATGCCAAGACGATAAAGAGTATCAAGGTCTTAGGGCACAGAGGACTGATGGTGCACCATGTAAGGCGTCCTTCCCCAAAAGGCTCGTACTTCTGTTGAATTTGGAAAAATGGAGGTCAAACCCCAATGGGGACCATCACATTAATAGCAGAAATAGTGAGACTCCTTCTAGTCGCCTCTTACGACAGGCAGGAATACCGCAGGCCTATTCTTACCCCCGGACCCGCAGGGGGAACGGTCACAAGGTTACATGGTCCGTCGGCTACGACGGGAATTGCTTTGGCCGTCGGGCCTTCGTCTCCAGCTTGGATTTTGGGGACGGTGGGAGGGCAGAAGTAACTGAAACATTATGTGAACCTCTTCGGATGTCGTTCGTGAGGTTTTGCTATCTACGCTGACATTACATTTGGCAACCCTCAATGTTTCAGCGATATGAAGCGGCATGTAGGCTGGTAGCTGCATTTACAGGTGCAGGTAGGTGTGCCCTGCTCAACAGTCACAATATGAGTGCTGACACTGATTTTCTCAGTAGGCTGTTCCGATGTCGAGACAAAAGTGTAACAAAACTTGGTGGCTGAGTGGGTTCAAATTCTTTCTTCAAGTCTTCTTTAGTTCAATGAAGACAGGAGAGTCCCTGCTCAATACTGGATGGACAGGAAGGAGCAGTGCATTGGAAACGTTGTTCATGTCCTGCACTGCCACGCCGTCCACACGTGGGCCGACCATTACAACCCAAAGTGGTGTGACAGACGTGTTTGCACTTGAAGCAGCGCATTTGATTTGGGACATAAGGCCTAACCTCAAGGTGGAGGAAGCCCGCCGCTCTTCACTCAGACAGCTTTGTCTGACAATGTCAGGATAAAGGACGCTGACTTCTGAAGTCACCGTCAACCCTTTTCATAACGTTTTGGACACGAGTCACCCTTGCGCTTTCCCATTCCTGTTTCAGTTCTTTTGCATCCATATTCATAATGCCCTGGCACGTTACAACACGTTTAATGCTATTTAACTCAGTGTGCGGCTCACTGCTGATGCATTACTCTCCAAGTAGCTTGGGATTCAGCAGCTTCTGTATCCAGCTCCATAGTCACCAGCAGGAGAATCTCATTATGTAGCCTTTTGATTGATTTGAGTTGCCCCGCCAATCCCTCGAGAACTTTTTGGATGTAAAACGGTGACAATTTCTAAAGAGAACCGTTCACACCTACCGCAGGATGTGACACGTTACTCTGATTACTGCTGTTGACAGTCAGAGCTGACTCAGCTGAGTTAGCCACCCAGACAGAGTCCCACATGCGCGGGTAAACTTTATAACTGAGGTACAGCAGGTTCCCCAGAAGTTGTCACCAGTGATTGTTGCTCCTCAAGGGCCACGTATTTCATCAGTGCACCGCGCACCTTGACACTGAGGGGTTGTTTATAAAGGTTTAACCATCCTCGCGATGCGTGTAGTTATACGAAGATCCCTGTTTCCTGTGACGCACGATGTTCCACTGCAGTGCCGGACGGTAGTCGCTGAAGCGTGCCCAGGACTCACAGTTGCAAAGAACTGGCGGCACTTAACCAGTCCGCAGCTCAGGAGCCCTGGTGTCGCCAAGCCCGTACCCAGAAAATATATGCTGAGCCCTGCGGGCGCCCTACGAGAGAGGTTGACACCTTAACAGGAGCTACGCTGCACATCAGCAGTCACGTGAAAGGAATACTGCACAGTTTCACATCACCACTTAAACCAAGGTGTAAGCTGCCTCCTGCCACTTAGTAGACTGATGAACAACGACCCGTTCACCAAAGCAGTTGTCAGACAAGATGACGGCGAGCCCGAAGGGAAACCAGTCTCCCATCGACAACGCAAGACAGTCGCAGGGACTAGTGTATGTGCTGGGAAGAAGGTAATCATGTTTACCAGTTTGCGCTTTGTCTGTAATGTGGGTACTGACAGAGACTAGACCTATATCTACAACGATCAGACGAAAGTTGTGCGTTTGTGTTACTCAATAAATCAGTGTTCCGGACATAGAAATTTGTAGTTAAATCAGAATTTGTCGTATTTAGGTGTATGCTGGTCTGATACCATTTACCGGGAGCAGCACCTGCGTCCACGCAGACTTTTGAGCTGCACCACATAGAGCGTCGTCAGTGTACAAGAATGACAGTAGGAACTGCGATTGGCGACGAAGTGAAGTTTTGGATTTTAAAAGTCACTGGCTTGACGATCACCGCGTTCGGGCACGTACACGGCTTCTGACCTCATTCGCGCCCCGTAACGCCCTGGAGTACAGCAAGCAGGTCCACCGAGGTCTCGGGGTCGGCGGCGGAGCGGCGGCAGCTGCGGAGGAGTGAGGCAGGAGGCGGGGTGCAGCGAACGGGCCGCGGGGGCAGAGGGCCGCCACACGGCCGGGACACATCGGTGTGCAGCGCCAGTTCGCTGCTGCTGCACTCAGTCAGGAGAAACGGGGTGCACTGTGTGGGTGTGCTGAGCCTCAGGTTGCGGTTAGCGACTCCCATCTGCACTACTGTGTAAAGGCAAGTCGTTGCTCAACTTTGTTACCAAAAATCTCGAAAAGTTCTTCACCGTTTTACTTCAGATTTTCACACGATACTCTCACTAACGTGCGGACGGACAAAGGCTAAAAGTTACTAGCAAAAATCCCGAAAAGTTGTCGACTGATTTACTTGAAATTTTTACGCGATTGTTGAAAGTATCCCCCTCCCTCCTCTTCTTTTAATGCATGCGAGTGGTATTTGTCTAGGAATATTCGTTAACTGATAAAGACTTTATAAATAGGATAGCATCGCTAAGACTCACTGTTCTTTTAAAGAGGATTCTCGTGAAATTTTCTACACTTCTGGCCATTAAAATTGCTACACCAAGAAGAAATGCAGATGATAAACGGGCACTCATTGGACAAATGTATTATACTAGAACTGACACGTGATTACATTTTCACGCAATTTGGGTGCAAAGACACTGAGCAATCAGTACCCAGAACAACCACCTCTGGCCGTAATAACGGCATTGATACGCCTGGGCATAGAGTCAAACAGAGCTTGGATGGCGTGTACAGGTACAGCTGCCCATGCAGCTTGAACACGATACCACGGTTCATCAAGAATAGTGACTGGCGTATTGTGACGAGCCAGTTGCTCGGCCATCATTGACCAGACGTTTTCAATTGGTGATAGATTTGGAGAATGTGTTGGCCAGGGCAGCAGTCGAACATTTTCTGTATCCTGAAAGGCCCGTACAGGACCTGCAACATGCGGTCGTGCATTACCCTGCTGAAATGTAGGGTTTCGCAGGGATCGAGTGAAGGGTAGAGCCATGGGTCGTAACACATCTGAAATGTAACGTCCACTGGTCATAGTGCCGTCAATGCAAAGAAGAGGTGACCGAGACGTGTAACCAATGGCACCCCATACCATTACGCCGGGTGATACGCCAGTATGGCGATGACGAAT